>NC_051183.1:153598418-153933449 GCF_013339695.2 Rhipicephalus sanguineus
TATATATACACACACACATGCAAACGCATGCACAAACATACATAAAGCATGGATGACTCCCTCCCACCCTGAAAAAAATTTCTGGCTACGCCCCGGGTATTGAACATGAGGGAGGTTGACTGGGACACGTAAAGCTCAACATTTATGGGTGTGCTATTAGTGTGAAAGCGTGCTTTTTATTTGCAGCTGTTATTTGCAATTATGACACCTACTGAGTAAAAGAATTGTTCCTCTATATCTACTATTTAGTATTTTACGTTTGCATGTCGTGTCCCATGATCCGAATCAAGCAGGATGCTACTGACTGCACATTTTTAAGACAGGTGAACATTTATTCCTAGAAGTCAAGATTACTGCCCGAGTTCAGCCACTTCTAGCATTCTGCTAGTTTATACGTTTAAGCGTTGTTAAGCTCAAAGCATACTCGACTGGATGACGTGGAGTGAAGTAATACTGGCCCTTGTCGCTCCGATCACATCTCGTAGCCAAGGAAAGAATCACTTTCACTCGTCGACAATGGGTGGAATACGAAAACAACCTTCAACCTGCTATGTTTCCCAACACAGGGCCTCCACCAGATCGCTGTTCGGCGCTGATATGTGGTCAACTGAGGCATGTTATAGAGCTTAACGTTCATGAAGCTTCAAGGTGCAAAACAAGTGCATATTTAATTTGGGGTTATTATTTAGATTTAACAGCACCTATTAAATATTAGAATGTTTCAAGTTAATCTTTGCATCATTCAGTATAATTGTTCACATGATCCTTCTGAATCCTTCAGGCCACTTCTGACTTTTGAAAAAATAGCATGGTTTTATCCTTGAAAGCTGGATCATATTGTGACTTCATTCGATTTCAAACATTGCTATTTTTTATGCGACGCTTGGCAGGAAACATATGTTCTAACGGGTGATGCAAGCGATTTCATGCGTGCTCTTTCCGCGCCAGTCATGCACTATACGTTTCATCGTTTGTGGAAGCCAAGGGGAGCATCACTTCCAACTGTCAACAACGAACGAACCACGAGAACGAACAACCTCAGACCCGCCGTCCTCCCCAGCATGACAATCCCACGGCATCGCTCGTCCGCGCCGTCAGCCTCGAGCTCGGGAGACTGCATTCTTTTTCTGCGAAGGCTCGTTGTTCTTTCGACTCAACAAAGACGTTTCTTCATCGCCTATGCTACACTCGAGAGAGAAATGAGCGCGCCCGTTCTGAAAGCTGGTCCGTCGCCTCGTACGCGCTGCACTACACCAAACCCATCAGTTGCGCGAATAAGCGATTATGTGTTTTAATCCGATTCTCTGAGATGAACCTCTACATAATACTGTCCGTATAAACGCACCGACATCAACGCGATGCTCGCGAAGGACGTGGGAGACTGTACTTCGCCAAGTAGAGATGAGATCAGCTGACTTCCACCGCCTGTACTGCGTCAAACATCGCAGAAAACTTTTCTTTGGCGGCTGGTTGCACATCAGGGCACGTTCGGCTGCTGTATGATGCCGGCAAATGGAAATGCACTCGGAAACGCATCGTTCATTGTTCACCTCTGTCTCCGTGCGGGATGCGCAAGCCGTCGGACGAGAAACAATTCCACACACAAACTGACTGTGACTGCCCGCGAGGGTTCGCTTAAGGTCGTGCACACGTATACACGCGCATTATACGCGAACGATGCCTCTCATATATGCAAAATTATAGCGTTGTAGCCGATCGTAAAATCGTCCAAGATAACGTGAAGTGCATATATAAAGCCGCGGAAGTCCACCCAGATCGTGTGGTGCGGTGGCGTAGTGGTTACAGTGTCTGCTTGTCACGCGGTTGGCCTGGGTTCAAATCCCCGTGGTGGAGTGTGTGTGTGTGTGTTGATACATGGTTTGTGACTCTGTGCAGTGTTCTTGTGATGTGTAAATGCATATTCATGAGTTGAAAGGCTGAAGAGAACAAAAGAAAAAAAAAGAGGAACACTGCACGATCAACTACAACGTAGAAGAATTTCTTTTTTTTTTCTAAAAATTTGCGAAAAGTACCGCATATATTTCGACCGCATATTGAGCGGTATATAAGCCGGACAGATTTGACCTGAAATACCGCTTAACCACATCGACGGTATGCGTTACTTTAAGCGGTCACTTTTAAACGGCCTTCTGGCAACGAGATGGCCGCGCATAGGGAAGAGCCGCATAAATTTAGGCCGCATAAGAAAGAGCCGCTTAGCCAGAGGCCGTATAAAGAAGGGCCGCATGAAAGAGCCGTATAAGTAGGCCGCTTAGAGAGCCATTTATAAGCGTCGGAAATTTGACCTACTTTCCGCCTTATATGCGTTGTTTTAAGCGGTCGTTTGCTAAGAGTGTATAAGGGCCTGTTTTCTATTTTCGATATTTCTATACACTGGGTAAGAATAAACAGATTATCGTCTAACCGCCTGTCGATTCGAAATCCATTCTGAAGTTCTCCCAGAATATCATTTTGTTCTACCCACGCTTCTATTTTTAATTTTACTGCCTGCATCGCCAACCTGTATAGCACGGATGTAATGGTTAGCGGTCTATACGAGCGAATGTTATCCTTTTCTCCCCTGCCTTTATAGATTAAGTTCATTCTACTTTTTCGCCAACTGTCTGGTATTTCCCTCTCCTGTAAGCACTTTTCTACGGCTTTCAGCAGTGCTTCTTTAGTGTTATGTCCGAGTTCGTTAATGAGGCTGACGGGAACCCCATCTACGCCCGGTGTAGTGCGCTTAGGAATTTTTCCTTCGGCTTTCTTCCAATTGAAATTCTCTAGTACTACATCTTCGTCGGTTGCACTCCTTTGCGTAATTTTACTCATCGGGGGAATCCCCTGGCCGACCTTTTTAAACGAATCGGCTGTTATCTTTCGGATGTAACCTAGCGCTTCATACCCTTCCAATTGATTTCCTCCTTCATCTACCATATGTTGTTGCATTGTGACAGACTTCCTACCCAGCGCTTTTAGGTGGCTCCAAAATATCCTAGGCGCGGCCTTCTTCTTTTCGCGAATCTCTGTCATCCAGCGTTCACTTTCACCTTTAATTTTTGCCTCGACTAATTTCTGCACAATGGATTTTTGCTCTAAATATATTTCCCATATTTGGTTGACTTCGTCCTGTGGCCGCTTCTCCTTTTTTGCTTGTCTGTGCTCCCGTGATGCCTCACGTCGCTTCTCGATCGCCTCCCGGATTTCTTTGTTCCACCAACTTTTTGGCTTTCTCTTTCCTTTCCAACAAATAGTTTTCTTCTCTTTTTCCATTTCTTTTGTGATTATATGTAGAAGCTCACTATACTTCCAGTCTCTACCTGGTAGTTCGTCTACTTTTTCCTCGACTCTTGCGGCTATATTTGTTATTTGTTTGTCATTTAGATACAAGCTGCCAAACTTTGATTCTATGTTCTTATTATCAGTTTTATATCCCATTTGTAATATTATGCGTTTATGATCACTACCCAAGCTGTTAATGCCTTCCTCGTCTATTCTCATCTCTCTAAGTTTGTCATATATTCCTTCTGTCATGAGACAATGGCGGTAGCCAGCGCCATCTGGAGGGAGTCAACGATGCTAAAATAAAACGTTCTCCCTGAGGCGGCGCACGATGATACTATAGAATCGGCTTTTGACGGATAGTCGGTGAGATAGGCTCATCATGGATTACACAAGGACGCCGGAGGTTGATGCAGAGCATGTATACTCCCGCATTTTTTTAACAGTATCGCGGGGGCGCTGAGCACGGGATATGGTAGCGTCTACTATTCTCGAAACTCAACGAGATCTGCCGACGATGCGCAAGGGAGCTATCTTGTACACGTTCTGTGATAGAACGGAACGAAACGTAACGAGAGGACGAGAGGTAGCAAAGAACGCTCCGAGCGGTCGAGGCTCGTCTGACGGTCAGACGTGCTGCCAGTCAGTGCTGCAAATCACATTTGACAAAGAACGGGCGCAGAATGGACCGTTATGTCCACGGAGGAGGGGCCCTGACGTCACTCTCTCTGAGGTGAAGCTGGAAGTCGGCCGTATTGACTGGGGGAAATTCTCCTCACTTTTTTACGTGTACATAGTGAAGTAGATGGCCTGTTTCTCTCTTTCTGGCTTGAAAACTACGTGGGCTGCGTGGAGCGCGTGCCGTGGCGATCGGAAACCAACGGAACGGAGCTCAACATGCTGGGCCATCGCGGTAAATCATTTCGTCCGAGTATATTCTGCTCTTGCGCTGGAAGAAGTTTATATGAACATTGTAAACTATACCGTAATATCCTGCTTTAATAGCTTATGAGAAAATAAGGATGCTTCATCGGACCAGCCAAATTACTCCTCCGAGGACTAAGCGCCTGCAATCTGTAGTCTGAAATCTGGACAAGCGCCTGCAAATTCTCTAGCACGGTGGTTTCGTTCTGTCATGCCGCCTTAGCACGATTTTGCTGAATATTTCGAATGCTTCATCTGCTTCCTCCGCTGCACGGCACGTGGATACGCGCTCGTTTCACGCACTCTTGAGACCCCGTGGCTACCAAAAGGTTTCATAAATGTTGCTGGGTACAATAACCGCCGGGAGAACACTGCGGAGCTGACAAAGCGGTACAAATTATGGATGCTGTCCCACTCTGTCCGCCACGTTTAGGTACGAGACATACGGAAGCGCGCATGCCACCGCTGCTACACAACACGGCGCGCCACGTAACCCTAGCAACGCCGCCTTTGTTCCCAGTGGATATGGCCGCTAAGACGTCATTTCCTCCACACTTTTCTTCCAGCGCGCGGGTGGACATGCCCCCTCCTCAGTTCTTTCCTTCCTCCGTGGTTCTGTGCGATCATGTAGTTTCATACTAAAAAAACTAGAGGGCAATCTGGTACTGCGATAGCTCAACACCACGGCAATGATGCGAAGTACAGGCTTAGGATTAGATTGTGTTAGCTAGCGAACTCTCTACGGGTCTTTTTCGACAGCTTCAGTTTCGTTCTTGGAGAAGTGTGGGTAGTGGGGTGCGGTGCAAAGAATTCAAGCGGTGGTTTTGTTGTTGAGAGAGGCTGAGGCCCATTACGTCTTTTGAGTTCCTTCGACATTGCGGCTTTACAGCTGTATCGACAGCTGTATTTGACAGTATCGCACAGCTGCGCATAGATGTAGCGTCCCATGCCAGTCCAGGAAACCGCATAGACAGACAGAGAAGTAACTTCATTGAAGTCCTGAGGGACAAGCCGGGGAAGACCCGTTGGGTTCACGTTTGTTTGTTTTAAATGCGAAGCATTTCTTAGCGAACCTTTGGCGTTTTAAGCGTTTCTATCTATCTATCTATCTATCTATCTATCTATCTATCTATCTATCTATCTATCTATCTATCTATCTATCTATCTATCTATCTATCTATCTATCTATCTATCTATCTATCTATCTATCTATCTATCTATCTATCTATCTATCTATCTATCTATCTAGCCGCCTACGTCTGGGTGCTCTCATGATCGCCTCTTTAACTTGGTGTAGACAAAAAGTGGCATGGGAGGGTAAGAGGAGTTGACGAATACGACTGTCGGGTCATGACATGAATAACGCAAAAATCCTGTCGCGTACGTCATTAAACCCTTTCCTTCAGACACGTGTGGCACATACCCGTTTACCTTGGGTCTCGGTGTACGGGTATGCGCCACAGGTGATTGACAGTTTATATCTACCCAGGAACGGCGAGAACAGACATCGGTAACTTAAATGCGAGAACGTTAAGAAAAAAGTCACAGTTTCGCCGCAACGCCGAAGCAATGAATGCGATAGCAACACATTGGAATGTAACGCGAAGAACGGAAAGAAGCTTGAAATCGCCATGGCGTCACTCGAGCCCAAAGGACGCACGAAAAGAATGCACACAGGACGAGCGCGAACTATCATGCGTCACAGCTCGACACTTGAAGCGCACTGCTCAAACATAAAGCAGCACGCACGAAACGAACGAACAGGTACACACAGGACGAGCGCGAACTAACTGTCACAGTTATTACTTATTTCTGTTTGAACAGCGCGCTCCTTTCGCAAATGCGGCTGCTGCAGCGGATGAAGTGACCTTCGTGCGCTCTGTGACTTTAGCGCGGACATAGCGAGGAAAGCGCAAGACCACGCCCTGTAGGGCAAAGAGCATCGGCGTTCGCAGGAGCGCCCAGCGCGCTCCTCACGCCATCTCGCTGGTAATGAAGAAACGCTTATAAGCGCCTGCCGTCTCTGAGTCCGGCCAGCGGTAAAGGGTGTGTATATAACGCTCGCCGTGTAGCTACGTGGTCGATCTGCGTTTCGTGGCGCAGTGGCTAGCGCCATGCGCTGCCGAGTCAGAGGTCCGTGGTTCGATTCCGCGCTTCGGAAGCATTTTTCTGAATTACTTTTCTTTGGGGCTTATATATATATATATATATATATATATATATATATATATATATGTAGATACTTATACATATACGGTGCATGACGGCGGCGGCGACGGAGAAAAACCAGCCGAGACTGTCCATATAATTGCTATCGCAATAAAACCGACATCGGTAGCGTTGACCCGATAAATGGAAAGAATTAAAATTAGGATCACAGCGGGAATGGAACCCAAGCAGTCTGCGTGGCAATCAGGTATTCTACCACAGAGCCACGCCAGGGCTATAAACTGGTTTGAAAAAGCAGCCTATACAGGCGTAATGTTGGTACAATGGCAATTGTGGTTGTCGTGCTTGCTATCTAATTTTGTAAGAAAGCAACACACACTACATGATACTCCTACGATACAGGCGTCATATGAGATTAACGTCTGTGGTTCCAGTGTTGGCTCCGCTTTTATAGCAGTCTAATAAACATTACATTTGTATTCCTATGATTCAGCAAGCTATATTGAAGCATTGCTCGACCCCGGTGGAATACATTAACGAAAGCTAGGTATGATATTCACATCATCGCACCGTAAAGTGCACTTAGTCCGCCAGAACGACGCAGTGTCCTCTTCATTTCTTACCAGGCTGGGCGATGGCCTCATGCTGACCGATGATGATGCCATATTGATTGACAGCCGCTTTGTAGATTAGGCTACGTACGCCACATACGCCCAGGTAGTCTACGAATACGACAAGCGCCATCCACTGATGTTGGTCTACACTCTAAGCACGGTAACGTTTACTAAAGGTGCACATTTTCACAAATTTGTGTACTTATAAAATAGAAGTTATCTAGTAACCTTTAGTACCCGTTCATAGTATCGAGCATTCTCAGCTAAAAATAGAGGTTACGTTGTACAGTACACGGTATACTGTTTACACAAAACGGCTTGCAGGAGATTTTATATACACTCTAATCACGGTAACGTTTAGGACAGCATGTAACTTATAATTTATAAGTTACATGGCTGTTACAGCAATTTTATCTTTGTGTTTTCTTCATTTCCCTCTCCCATAGAGGTTACATCGACAGTAGCGTGCCATTTTAAAAGCTAAAGCATCGCGATGAGCATTGTAAGCTTTAGATTGTAACTTATAAAAGCGCAATGACTCATCCGTCAGGGGACCTACACTATGGAGTGGAAGTGTATTGATCAATGTGTCACATCGCGATCCGTCTTGTTCAAGGCTGCCTTTATCAACTGAACAGCGGATGATGTACGCACAGAACGGGTCTTGACAGCAGAAAAGCAAATCACAGAAGCAGCGATTTTACATTGCGGCATACTGAGGCAAGCAATGGCGGATTATGAATTAAAGCTGGATTTCAGTAAGGTGAGCCCGCTTCCAAAACCAGTAATTTAAGAAGTAACATAATCTGCACAGACATCGGCAAAAGCACAAGAACGAAAAACCATCGTATGTTGGTTAAATGCTTGTGCTAAATAACTTCTTAAGTTGCTCTTATATCTATTTTGATTTTAAGCCGCAGAAATAATTGATTTGCCCCCGGGAAGCTTCGCATATGGCGACACGATAAAGTACTGTGAGCACGCGACAAACGACAAAATTACACTAACGATGCGGTCGAAGAACCATCCCGTGGCGCGAGAAAAATATTTTCCAAGACTCGCAATACAATAATTCGAATTTCCCTGTTGTCTTGTCTAGTTTTTTTTTTTTTCGCGTTAAAATTGACCGTAAGCTACAGCAAACGTCACGGGACAACGTAGCACTAAGCACGCTTAAGCTTCATCAATTCTCCAACACGGGAGAAAAAGATGCCGCTGAGTTCACAAAACAGCGTACGACGGCCGCTCCAGTGAAACCGCGTAGACAGATGTGTAAGCTCGCGGTGAGGCACAAATGTGGCGTCCTCGAGGCGCCGCTTCAGTTTTATCGAACCAGAACGGCGTCATCTCTCCTAGGCTTTGCACAGCTTGAGGTGTATGTCGGGAAGCGCATTCGAATGCGAGGCGGTTGGTGCGGTTGTTGAAGTCGTGTTTGTGCTGCTCTTTGTTTTATCGCTTTAACCAGATTTTACGCTCCGCGCCTTGGTGACGTGCGTGGTCTAATCGTGTTGTGTATGCGAGTGGCGTGTAACTGGTGATACATTAAGGAAGCACAGTCATCAGCGAGCGCGATCAGCCGCAAATCAGCCACGAGGCATGGCAACGGGCACGTTCAGTGGGTGCGCGGCCGTTGCAACGAGCTGCATTGCTGATTCTTCGCTTGCCTGAGACTGGCATTTGTCGAGCGGGTTGCATCCGTTGTTACGTTGGCCGAAGACAGCAGTAAAAGTGATCTGCAGGTAAGGAATATTCTCTCTTCAGTACGTTATTTGCTTGTGTATATGTGTTTATGTCACGTGTTTACCTGAATTCATGCTCATGCTTACGCTACTGTACGAGATGGGTCGTGTCAGAAAAATAAATCGTGTCATGCTTTTATGCAGTGCATTGTTATTGGCAGTATTTTGTTCTGCGTTTGACTTTACAAGATGGGTATTTGGGCGTATATTATCAAACATCCGACTAAGATCATTTGTTATCATACACGTTTATGTGAGAAGCGATGAAGGAAAGAAGTTTAAACCTTCTTGCTGTCGCCGTCTTGGTACCTTCAACACGCTCGATGAAGGCTGCGATCACGGTGTGAAATACTGTAGGCGGCATAAACAAAGTGCCCCAGATCAGCGTTGCCCAGACGAGCTCTGCGTGCGCAGTAATTCGCTCCTGTCCATGGCAGTCTGGGCTGTTTGTCATGTCCTTGTCACCGGTATGATAATTCGTGGCGTCTATACGCAGTGTGTCGGCTAATTCAACTTTTCGCCATGCTTAAATCTCTGCTGCGGTAGCTTTAAGTGGACGTATGAGGGTTTAAGGCGGTAATGCGGGCTAGTAGGTTGTGATCATTGGCATTCACTTCGGTAGCGCAAAGGAAATAAAGACCCATTAATAAAAAAAAGCCCTCGTAGAGTGATCTAGCGCGTGCGCGCCTGTGCAACGGGTTTTCGTATGTTTCCTTGCAGTAAAGTCAGTTGATGTCTAGCGCCCGTCCTGTCTCTTGTGTCTGTGTCTCATTTTTTTTTTTTTTTGCTCTACCGAAATGAATGGAGGGTTTAAGTGCACGAAAGACAATGAAATGGCCTTAAGAGTGCGTTTTAAGTGTCTTAAAGGGAATCACAGCATCCTTCCGTGTGTAACTGAATGCAGAAAACCCGAGGCACTGCGCCTACCGAAGTAAACAATTAATACACACGCACTAAAGGACGTTGATGAGGTGAAAAAAATGAATTGTTTAATCTAGTGCTTTGGCTGAGCACGTTTCAGGGGACACGCAATCGGCTGGGGGAAGGCACGTGCTCGCGCTAGAGAAAAATGACTGTCACGACGTCTTTATCTCGAGTCGAAGCGTATTTAAAGCGAACTGCTCGGGCACATGCTTTCATTTTACTTGGGAACAAGGCTCCCGTGTGGGAGCCGGCGCGTTCTTGTGTGTGCGCGTGTATGTGTGTGCGTTCTTACGTAAGCGTGTGTGTGCGCGTGCGTGCGTGTGTTGTGTGTGTGTTTGCTCGCGTTTGAGCTCGTGCGCGTGTGTGTGTGTGCTCGTGCGCGTGTGTGTGCTCGCGCGTGCGTGTGTGTGTTTGCTCGCTTGTGTGCTCGTGCGTGTGTGTGTGTGCTCGTGTATGCGCTCGCGCGTGCGTGTGTGTGTGTGTTTGCTCGCGTGTGTGCGTGCGTGTGTGTGCGCGCGTGCGCGTGTGTGTATGTGTATGCGTGCGTGTGTGTGCATGTGTGCGTGCGTACGTGTGTGCGTGCGTACGTGCGTGCGTGCGTGTGTGTGTGTGACTTTTGCTTTAGTCGGCTCAGTGCCTCGGGTTTTCTAACGTCACCATGTATCATCCCAACCAGACGGGCATCCGTCAGAGTTCAAACTTCTGCGTCTTGATCTAACTTTAAACCTTACACAAATATATGCTGAAGTCATCTTCGTTCCATAGTTGCACTCATACAGATCACAATGTACGATATTCAAAAATCAGATAATTCATGCTCATGCCTACGCTACTGTAAGAGTTGGGTCGAGTCAGAAAAATAAATTATGTCATGCTTTTACGCATTGCTACCGGTAGTATTTGCTCTGCGTTGCTCGATTACGTCTAACTGCGTCGCTATCAAAACGGGGCAGCTGAGAATGATATGTTACGCAATAAGCGATACGCTGTGGCTTAACGATTTTTGAGATAGCACGAATGCCAGCAATCGTGCAAAGTAGGAGTCCAAAGGGGGACATGGTTGGTGTGGTTGGTATGTCTTTTGGATGTTCTTAGTTCTTTGGCGATAAGAGTTTGTTCTCTGACACTAAGATAACTTTTTTTGTTGTTTTCGGTCTGTTCTAGGGTGAAAGCAACGTGTCATTGTGGTTAAAAAAGATGAATCAGTATACATGTGATATAACTGTCAAAGCCGGAATGTTGAAAGGTACGTAGACAGCACAAATTTTTGTTTTTTTTTTCCCGCCATATTCAATGTGTTGCGTTGGAACTGTTTACAGCATACATCCCGCCCAAGGCATGCTGGGAGGATCTCCTATCAGGCAGCTTGGAAACTTCGAGACGCCGATATGCCTTACGTTTGGTGCAGCCGAGGTTATGAACTTTCAAGTGGAATATGCCCCTTGAGGAAAACAATTAGGTACGAGCATATTCAAGCTCCACGTGAAATGCCAAGTATGGTCAATGAAAAATGTAAATTGTAATATTTCTGTTTCTAATCACCTGCTGTCGTGTTTCCGCTACTAAACTGTCACGTACATTTTTGTACTGCTGACTCTTGTGCTAAACAGAGGTAAATTACACTTGGGATTAACGTGCGTTTTAAAATAAGATTTTTGTTTTCCGATAAACGTATTGCACAGGATACTAGATTTGAGGAACGCCTATGTGTTGGTAAAGTGACACCCTTTTTTTTGGGGGGGGGGGGGGCGTGTAGTATGTGTCTCACATTACATGCTATCGGCAGTTCTGTACAAAGTGGCAGTAACCGTTGGAATAGTGTGAAATAACGGTCCTTTCCTTTTATGACCCACTGTCCAGCAAGGAGGTTGCACAATCAGCAACTGACATACTGACTGATGAAACATGATGGTGCGTGCAGCAAGAGAGGGTTTGACTGCAGATCCCGACCACCTGCTTCTGTAAATTTGTACTAACCACAGTCGAAAACAAGGAGAAACGTTTTAATACCGGCGGTCTTCTATCAGCTAGACAAGTCCCTGAAGCTATAAATCAATAAACTTATGTGTATTGATGACTGTCACGCTAACTTTGACGTATTCTGCTTTGGAGGTATAAAGCAATGAAATGTGGATTCTTTTCGATTAGTGCGTGCTTTTTTTTTCTTCAGAAAATTTCTTGTGAGCTCGCAAAACCCGAGCGACAAAAGTAAAGGACTGACAATCCCCCTCTTTTTGGCTGCTCTCTGGGTTTCATCTGTCCTGCTTATGTGCAAAGTTCCAGCAGTTATGGTATGCCGCACACATTAGTGTACTTAAGAAGTAGCACGACGCTAATCACGTATTATTTGCAGGGGCATCCACTCAGTATGACCGCTCTACCCGTGGTCCACCGACCCAGGTGTCGCCTAACAAAGGGTATGTGCCTCTTTTTTCTTTCGATCTTCTTTCTGCGACTCATTTCGGACTACTCGCTACGCGCATGATCGGCCCAGCCAAGTGTCGTCTAGCAGGAGAAGCGTGGCTCTTCCTTTAGTGCTTCTTTCTGTGCACGCCTAATCTTTCGTACTTCTTTCTGCGAATTTGTCATGCAGCGTACAAATATGTACACAGAGTGATGATAACATTCACGGAGGTGTCATATGGCCTGCCCTTTCCTGAATACACACGCTGGAGCTTTGCAATAATTCTGGTACATGCATGTCTGCTTAGAGCACGACAATTTCGGTGTCCGTGGCAAGAGATGTACGCTTCCCTAATCGCAAGAAAAAAAAATCACAGCATATCCACGGGGTGAATGATGATGAGTGGGGCGAAGCTACGGAGGGAATCATCTGTAAACCGTGAAACTCTTCCGTGAAATGCGCCCAGTACATAATATAAAGAGTGTGAAACATCGTGTGTATATTAAACATCAAACTTTTATTGTACTGTTGGTTTACGTGGTCCCTTCATTATCACTTGTGATCGGTGAAATGCAAGGAAGAAGTCCGCTCCCGAGCGAAAGAGCGCCAAGAGCGACCGCATTCCCCGCTCGCCCTGTGCGAATTAAAGGCAAGGCTAGAGGGAAGACAGGACGCGCGTTCCACGACGCGAGGTCGGTAGCATGCCCAACGAAAGCCAAGGGAACGCGATCGTGCAAGTGCTCCGGCTTCGCATCGCCTCATGGTTCCATTTAGCGTCCCAAAACCAAACATATTGCTCAAGGTGTGCCTTGCGTTTTTCGTAGAAATAATTTCTTTATCATGTACATTAAGACGAAAAGTTGAAAGCTCACTAGAGTGTATCGCCCGCAAAGTATGTCTTTTAGTGTGATTTAACTCTCGTACGGCAGGGTCCTCGCGCCGTTGCCGGTCCACCTCGCCCGTTGACGATCGGGCGAGGTGGCTAAATACAACTACTACTACTACACTTTAAGAAAAACATCTGGCGTTCTTTCGTTCTGCTTTTACAAAACATCTGGCGTCTTTCGTTGGTTTATTTCATCAATCAACGGCGTTTTGAACAAAATTTTTATTGTTTAATCACGCACAGGAGAAATCTCACCAGGCACTACCTTGGAGGTAAACAATGGCTGCTAATGGCAATGAGAGACAGAAGAAGTCGGCTTTTAGCTAACACTTACACTTCTACTTCTACTAACGTTTCCTACTGGAACATGCCAATGGCTGCTAATGGGGAATGAGAGACAGAAGAATTCGGCTTTTAGTTAACGCGCACGCTGCGAATTTTTTATTGTTCAACAACGCACAGGAGAAATCTCCCACCGGCACCACCTTGGAGGTCAAAGCGTAAGACTTGTTACTCACTACTACGATCACGACGACTACGAGGGACGAACGGGTGCCGCCTTAAGGAGCTTCGCCCCTAAAACACAAAACAATTTCCTTTGGAGTTGGCTTAGAGCTTGCATGCATCATAACGTCACACCTTCGCCCACAAGCATCGCGTCGTTCAAATGCGGTCTGCCACTAAAACGATAATTGAGAAGAGCAGATGATTGACAGATATTCTTAATCATGAGTTGCGCCATGTGTATCAGACAAGTATCCTCTCTTGATCCAATTACGTAGATGCTTAAGCATTACAATTTGCATCTCTCGAGAAAACCGCGTTGTGGCTCTTGATATGCGCTCTTGGTATTATTGTATGTTTTGCGTATGCATACATTTACATTTACTGCGTGTTTTTCTGATATTATCATTCAGCATTCGTATATAATATGCACAAACGTACCAGCCAGCTACTTATTACGCGATGATTTCAGACATTTCTTTGGGTTTTGCGAGAAGTACGTAATACTGACTTAACGTGGCGTATGGCGAGTGGTCTGTATATCAATTTTTAATATACTCTACGCCGTGAGGAGCAGTGTTAATTCTCCGCGCACTTCTTTACCGCCTTCAGCAGCTTCCCTGCTTTGTCAACTTCCCATTTTGTCAGTATCTACGTTTCCAATGCTGATCCCATATTTGAAGGTGAACAAAATGACAAATAGCCCTATAACAAATAGACGGCAGGTATTTATTATCAGATAACACATAGTTTGATAAACACGAATCACACAGTCAAAATGAAATTGCATGGACAGGAAAAAATAATTGATGTGTTATAATCAGGCCAACGTGCTTAAACTGCATAGAAGTTGGACCAAGAGAGGATTGCCTGACACTTATATCATGGTACTGTTATAAAATCTCCGGTCCTCACTGATATTGACGGGCCGACCACATTTTAATAATAATCGCGGCTGATCATTACTGCATGCTAACTCCAAGTCGCCTCGAATATGCGAATGTTTTGTTAGCTGCCTCTTCTAATGCGCGAAGGCGACGCGTTTGGCCTCGGTCACCGCAATTGTCACGTTCTATAAGCAGTCATGCATTTGAATTATTACAATGCGCCATCACGTGTGTTCCGAGAAGCACCTTCCATGTGACACCTTCCGCAAAGGTTCGCATTTCTTAGCGTACGTATATAGACGGTGTATTAAAACCGCACAAGGAAGCGCGGAAAAAACACGAGGCATGCGCAGCACGAAGTGCAAAAGAGTGGAAGGCTGTGCTTCCGTTGCTGTGGCACAACTGGCTGACCCAAGCATGTGATGAGCGTAACCTCCTGGAAAGCGTCGAAGAAAGAAGAGCGAAGGAAAGAAGAGGCGCAGAGCGGGGGCCGTATAAAATCTCCTGCAAGCCGTTTTGTGTAAACACTCACGGCGTAGAGTATATTAAAAATTGATATACAGACCACTCGCCATACGCCACGTTAAGTCAGTATTACGTACTTCTCGCAAAACCCAAAGAAATGTCTGAAATCATCGCGTAATAAGTAGCTGGCTGGTACGTTTGTGCATATTATATACGAATGCTGAATGATAATATCAGAAAAACACGCAGTAAATGTAAATGTATGCATACGCAAAACATACAATAATACCAAGAGCGCATATCAAGAGCCACAACGCGGTTTTCTCGAGAGATGCAAATTGTAATGCTTAAGCATCTACGTAATTGGATCAAGAGAGGATACTTGTCTGATACACATGGCGCAACTCATGATTAAGAATATCTGTCAATCATCTGCTCTTCTCAATTATCGTTTTAGTGGCAGACCGCATTTGAACGACGCGATGCTTGTGGGCGAAGGTGTGACGTTATGATGCATGCAAGCTCTAAGCCAACTCCAAAGGAAATTGTTTTGTGTTTTAGGGGCGAAGCTCCTTAAGGCGGCACCCGTTCGTCCCTCGTAGTCGTCGTGATCGTAGTAGTGAGTAACAAGTCTTACGCTTTGACCTCCAAGGTGGTGCCGGTGGGAGATTTCTCCTGTGCGTTGTTGAACAATAAAAAATTCGCAGCGTGCGCGTTAACTAAAAGCCGAATTCTTCTGTCTCTCATTCCCCATTAGCAGCCATTGGCATGTTCCAGTAGGAAACGTTAGTAGAAGTAGAAGTGTAAGTGTTAGCTAAAAGCCGTCTTCTTCTGTCTCTCATTGCCATTAGCAGCCATTGTTTACCTCCAAGGTAGTGCCTGGTGAGATTTCTCCTGTGCGTGATTAAACAATAAAAATTTTGTTCAAAACGCCGTTGATTGATGAAATAAACCAACGAAAGACGCCAGATGTTTTGTAAAAGCAGAACGAAAGAACGCCAGATGTTTTTCTTAAAGTGTAGTAGTAGTAGTTGTATTTAGCCACCTCGCCCGATCGTCAACGGGCGAGGTGGACCGGCAACGGCGCGAGGACCCTGCCGTACGAGAGTTAAATCACACTAAAAGACATACTTTGCGGGCGATACACTCTAGTGAGCTTTCAACTTTTCGTCTCAATGTACATGATAAAGAAATTATTTCTACGAAAAACGCAAGGCACACCTTGAGCAATATGTTTGGTTTTGGGACGCTAAATGGAACCATGAGGCGATGCGAAGCCGGAGCACTTGCACGATCGCGTTCCCTTGGCTTTCGTTGGGCATGCTACCGACCTCGCGTCGTGGAACGCGCGTCCTGTCTTCCCTCTAGCCTTGCCTTTAATTCGCACAGGGCGAGCGGGGAATGCGGTCGCTCTTGGCGCTCTTTCGCTCGGGAGCGGACTTCTTCCTTGCATTTCACCGATCACAAGTGATAATGAAGGGACCACGTAAACCAACAGTACAATAAAAGTTTGATGTTTAATATACACACGATGTTTCACACTCTTTATATTATGTTGAAGTTGAAGTTGAAGTTGAAGTTTATTTTCACCACAGTGTTACACCATTTTTTTTTTCAGACATTCTTGTACTGGGCGCATTTCACGGAAGAGTTTCACGGTTTACAGATGATTCCCTCCGTAGCTTCGCCCCACTCATCATCATTCACCCCGTGGATATGCTGTGATTTTTTTTTCTTGCGATTAGGGAAGCGTACATCTCTTGCCACGGACACCGAAATTGTCGTGCTCTAAGCAGACATGCATGTACCAGAATTATTGCAAAGCTCCAGCGTGTGTATTCAGGAAAGGGCAGGCCATATGACACCTCCGTGAATGTTATCATCACTCTGTGTACATATTTGTACGC
The DNA here is from genome assembly GCF_013339695.2 of Rhipicephalus sanguineus. Classification (NCBI taxonomy): domain Eukaryota; kingdom Metazoa; phylum Arthropoda; class Arachnida; order Ixodida; family Ixodidae; genus Rhipicephalus; species Rhipicephalus sanguineus. The sequence goes on from NC_051183.1 coordinate 153,615,124, forward strand.
TGCATGACAAATTCGCAGAAAGAAGTACGAAAGATTAGGCGTGCACAGAAAGAAGCACTAAAGGAAGAGCCACGCTTCTCCTGCTAGACGACACTTGGCTGGGCCGATCATGCGCGTAGCGAGTAGTCCGAAATGAGTCGCAGAAAGAAGATCGAAAGAAAAAAGAGGCACATACCCTTTGTTAGGCGACACCTGGGTCGGTGGACCACGGGTAGAGCGGTCATACTGAGTGGATGCCCCTGCAAATAATACGTGATTAGCGTCGTGCTACTTCTTAAGTACACTAATGTGTGCGGCATACCATAACTGCTGGAACTTTGCACATAAGCAGGACAGATGAAACCCAGAGAGCAGCCAAAAAGAGGGGGATTGTCAGTCCTTTACTTTTGTCGCTCGGGTTTTGCGAGCTCACAAGAAATTTTCTGAAGAAAAAAAAAGCACGCACTAATCGAAAAGAATCCACATTTCATTGCTTTATACCTCCAAAGCAGAATACGTCAAAGTTAGCGTGACAGTCATCAATACACATAAGTTTATTGATTTATAGCTTCAGGGACTTGTCTAGCTGATAGAAGACCGCCGGTATTAAAACGTTTCTCCTTGTTTTCGACTGTGGTTAGTACAAATTTACAGAAGCAGGTGGTCGGGATCTGCAGTCAAACCCTCTCTTGCTGCACGCACCATCATGTTTCATCAGTCAGTATGTCAGTTGCTGATTGTGCAACCTCCTTGCTGGACAGTGGGTCATAAAAGGAAAGGACCGTTATTTCACACTATTCCAACGGTTACTGCCACTTTGTACAGAACTGCCGATAGCATGTAATGTGAGACACATACTACACGCCCCCCCCCCCCCCAAAAAAAAAGGGTGTCACTTTACCAACACATAGGCGTTCCTCAAATCTAGTATCCTGTGCAATACGTTTATCGGAAAACAAAAATCTTATTTTAAAACGCACGTTAATCCCAAGTGTAATTTACCTCTGTTTAGCACAAGAGTCAGCAGTACAAAAATGTACGTGACAGTTTAGTAGCGGAAACACGACAGCAGGTGATTAGAAACAGAAATATTACAATTTACATTTTTCATTGACCATACTTGGCATTTCACGTGGAGCTTGAATATGCTCGTACCTAATTGTTTTCCTCAAGGGGCATATTCCACTTGAAAGTTCATAACCTCGGCTGCACCAAACGTAAGGCATATCGGCGTCTCGAAGTTTCCAAGCTGCCTGATAGGAGATCCTCCCAGCATGCCTTGGGCGGGATGTATGCTGTAAACAGTTCCAACGCAACACATTGAATATGGCGGGAAAAAAAAAAACAAAAATTTGTGCTGTCTACGTACCTTTCAACATTCCGGCTTTGACAGTTATATCACATGTATACTGATTCATCTTTTTTAACCACAATGACACGTTGCTTTCACCCTAGAACAGACCGAAAACAACAAAAAAAGTTATCTTAGTGTCAGAGAACAAACTCTTATCGCCAAAGAACTAAGAACATCCAAAAGACATACCAACCACACCAACCATGTCCCCCTTTGGACTCCTACTTTGCACGATTGCTGGCATTCGTGCTATCTCAAAAATCGTTAAGCCACAGCGTATCGCTTATTGCGTAACATATCATTCTCAGCTGCCCCGTTTTGATAGCGACGCAGTTAGACGTAATCGAGCAACGCAGAGCAAATACTACCGGTAGCAATGCGTAAAAGCATGACATAATTTATTTTTCTGACTCGACCCAACTCTTACAGTAGCGTAGGCATGAGCATGAATTATCTGATTTTTGAATATCGTACATTGTGATCTGTATGAGTGCAACTATGGAACGAAGATGACTTCAGCATATATTTGTGTAAGGTTTAAAGTTAGATCAAGACGCAGAAGTTTGAACTCTGACGGATGCCCGTCTGGTTGGGATGATACATGGTGACGTTAGAAAACCCGAGGCACTGAGCCGACTAAAGCAAAAGTCACACACACACACGCACGCACGCACGTACGCACGCACACACGTACGCACGCACACATGCACACACACGCACGCATACACATACACACACGCGCACGCGCGCACACACACGCACGCACACACGCGAGCAAACACACACACACACGCACGCGCGAGCGCATACACGAGCACACACACACACGCACGAGCACACAAGCGAGCAAACACACACACGCACGCGCGAGCACACACACGCGCACGAGCACACACACACACGCGCACGAGCTCAAACGCGAGCAAACACACACACAACACACGCACGCACGCGCACACACACGCTTACGTAAGAACGCACACACATACACGCGCACACACAAGAACGCGCCGGCTCCCACAAGGGAGCCTTGTTCCCAAGTAAAATGAAAGCATGTGCCCGAGCAGTTCGCTTTAAATACGCTTCGACTCGAGATAAAGACGTCGTGACAGTCATTTTTCTCTAGCGCGAGCACGTGCCTTCCCCCAGCCGATTGCGTGTCCCCTGAAACGTGCTCAGCCAAAGCACTAGATTAAACAATTCATTTTTTTCACCTCATCAACGTCCTTTAGTGCGTGTGTATTAATTGTTTACTTCGGTAGGCGCAGTGCCTCGGGTTTTCTGCATTCAGTTACACACGGAAGGATGCTGTGATTCCCTTTAAGACACTTAAAACGCACTCTTAAGGCCATTTCATTGTCTTTCGTGCACTTAAACCCTCCATTCATTTCGGTAGAGCAAAAAAAAAAAAAAATGAGACACAGACACAAGAGACAGGACGGGCGCTAGACATCAACTGACTTTACTGCAAGGAAACATACGAAAACCCGTTGCACAGGCGCGCACGCGCTAGATCACTCTACGAGGGCTTTTTTTTATTAATGGGTCTTTATTTCCTTTGCGCTACCGAAGTGAATGCCAATGATCACAACCTACTAGCCCGCATTACCGCCTTAAACCCTCATACGTCCACTTAAAGCTACCGCAGCAGAGATTTAAGCATGGCGAAAAGTTGAATTAGCCGACACACTGCGTATAGACGCCACGAATTATCATACCGGTGACAAGGACATGACAAACAGCCCAGACTGCCATGGACAGGAGCGAATTACTGCGCACGCAGAGCTCGTCTGGGCAACGCTGATCTGGGGCACTTTGTTTATGCCGCCTACAGTATTTCACACCGTGATCGCAGCCTTCATCGAGCGTGTTGAAGGTACCAAGACGGCGACAGCAAGAAGGTTTAAACTTCTTTCCTTCATCGCTTCTCACATAAACGTGTATGATAACAAATGATCTTAGTCGGATGTTTGATAATATACGCCCAAATACCCATCTTGTAAAGTCAAACGCAGAGCAAAATACTGCCAATAACAATGCACTGCATAAAAGCATGACACGATTTATTTTCTGACACGACCCATCTCGTACAGTAGCGTAAGCATGAGCATGAATTCAGGTAAACACGTGACATAAACACATATACACAAGCAAATAACGTACTGAAGAGAGAATATTCCTTACCTGCAGATCACTTTTACTGCTGTCTTCGGCCAACGTAACAACGGATGCAACCCGCTCGACAAATGCCAGTCTCAGGCAAGCGAAGAATCAGCAATGCAGCTCGTTGCAACGGCCGCGCACCCACTGAACGTGCCCGTTGCCATGCCTCGTGGCTGATTTGCGGCTGATCGCGCTCGCTGATGACTGTGCTTCCTTAATGTATCACCAGTTACACGCCACTCGCATACACAACACGATTAGACCACGCACGTCACCAAGGCGCGGAGCGTAAAATCTGGTTAAAGCGATAAAACAAAGAGCAGCACAAACACGACTTCAACAACCGCACCAACCGCCTCGCATTCGAATGCGCTTCCCGACATACACCTCAAGCTGTGCAAAGCCTAGGAGAGATGACGCCGTTCTGGTTCGATAAAACTGAAGCGGCGCCTCGAGGACGCCACATTTGTGCCTCACCGCGAGCTTACACATCTGTCTACGCGGTTTCACTGGAGCGGCCGTCGTACGCTGTTTTGTGAACTCAGCGGCATCTTTTTCTCCCGTGTTGGAGAATTGATGAAGCTTAAGCGTGCTTAGTGCTACGTTGTCCCGTGACGTTTGCTGTAGCTTACGGTCAATTTTAACGCGAAAAAAAAAAAACTAGACAAGACAACAGGGAAATTCGAATTATTGTATTGCGAGTCTTGGAAAATATTTTTCTCGCGCCACGGGATGGTTCTTCGACCGCATCGTTAGTGTAATTTTGTCGTTTGTCGCGTGCTCACAGTACTTTATCGTGTCGCCATATGCGAAGCTTCCCGGGGGCAAATCAATTATTTCTGCGGCTTAAAATCAAAATAGATATAAGAGCAACTTAAGAAGTTATTTAGCACAAGCATTTAACCAACATACGATGGTTTTTCGTTCTTGTGCTTTTGCCGATGTCTGTGCAGATTATGTTACTTCTTAAATTACTGGTTTTGGAAGCGGGCTCACCTTACTGAAATCCAGCTTTAATTCATAATCCGCCATTGCTTGCCTCAGTATGCCGCAATGTAAAATCGCTGCTTCTGTGATTTGCTTTTCTGCTGTCAAGACCCGTTCTGTGCGTACATCATCCGCTGTTCAGTTGATAAAGGCAGCCTTGAACAAGACGGATCGCGATGTGACACATTGATCAATACACTTCCACTCCATAGTGTAGGTCCCCTGACGGATGAGTCATTGCGCTTTTATAAGTTACAATCTAAAGCTTACAATGCTCATCGCGATGCTTTAGCTTTTAAAATGGCACGCTACTGTCGATGTAACCTCTATGGGAGAGGGAAATGAAGAAAACACAAAGATAAAATTGCTGTAACAGCCATGTAACTTATAAATTATAAGTTACATGCTGTCCTAAACGTTACCGTGATTAGAGTGTACGTAGCGCTATCCAGACTTACCAGTCTCGACGGCCTGTACCTCAGCAACGCGAAGGGTGACTTCAGATTCCGACATGTCACCGGCTCTGTCGACAGACAATTTGTCGACGAAATGGCCGAGGCATCCACAATTTCCAACAGCTGTACTATACCTCATACTTCACTACACATGGACCCCTCGTCACCGCGATCACGACCGGATCCAGTGATACGTCATGACCAGGTGCTGGTGGTCAGTGACCACAGTGATGCTGAACTTGTTCAAGAACTGTCAAGAACCTCTTCCACACATGCAGACGGTATCTTGAAACGTGCGTGCGTTCTCCATCATAACGGACAAGTGTAAGCACTACATATCAGCTTACCGCTTCTGGTGTTGGTAGCACCCATGTTGCCGTTGGCAGCGTTACCCAACAGTAAACAACTGGTTATATAACACGCATGCGGCTCTTCAACATATATGTGTGCGTATAAAATTTATACAACTCTTTAGCGTCACTTTGTAACGTTTCGCTCAGTAAAAAGATTACGCCACAGTCACCTTCCCGCCGCATGTTTCGCATAACATCGACTCAAACGGTTCGCGGGATGTGCAGAATTTTTTTATAAGCGCGTCTTGCCAAAACTCATTCATATCGGCTGCAAAAAGACGGCGAAGCGAAGTAGGCGCACCGTCACGCCCGTCTGATTCGACATTACAGTGGAACGAGAGATGCGTTGGTGCCAGACCACTGGGACAGACGCACCTGGCGTCGCAACAGATGATACGTCAACAGTCTCTCACTCAATACAGTATTTTTATTTCCATAAATAAATTATGCGTACTTTTGAGGGAAAAACAAGCGTGTTTGTTTTCAAGTGTTGTAAAGATAATTCAATATATGGTGATGCCATATATAGAGAAATGCGCGGAATACAACCAACCCCTATACATAGCCTTCATAGATTACGAGAAGGCATTTGATTCGGTGGAGACATCAGCAGTCATGCAGGCACTGCGGAATCAAGGCATCTACGAAGCCTATATAAACATAATGGAAGAAATATACAGCGGATCCACAGCCACTATAGTCCTCCATAAAGAAAGCGACAGAATCCCAATAAAGAAGGGCGTACGGCAGGGAGACACGATCTCTCCAATGTTATTCACTGCGTGTTTACAGGAGGTTTTCAGGGCCCTAGATTGGGAAGAGTTAGGGATAAGAGTTAATGGAGAGTATCTCAGTAACCTACGATTCGCTGATGACATTGCATTGATGAGTAACGCGGGAGACGAATTACAGCTCATGATTACTGAACTGGATACGGAAAGTAGAAGAGTAGGTCTGAAAATTAATATGCATAAAACTAAAGTAATGTGGAACAATCTTGGCAGAGAACAGCGCTTTGCGATAGGTGGCGAGACACTGGAAGTTGTAAAGGAGTACGTCTACTTAGGACAGGTAGTAACCGCGGAGCCGAACCATGAGAGTGAAATAACTAGAAGAATAAGGATGGGTTGGGGCTCATTCGGCAAGCATTATCAAATCATGAATGGTAATCTACCACTATCCCTCAAGAGGAAGGTATATAACAGCTCCATCTTACCCGTACTTACCTACGGAGCAGAAACCTGGAGACTTACAAAGAGAGTTCAACTTAAACTGAGGACGACGCAGCGAGCGATGGAAAGGAAAATGATAGGTGTAACCTTAAGAGACAGGAAGAGAGCAGAGTGGGTCAGGGAACAAACGGGGGTTAAGGACATCATAGTTGAAATCAAGAAGAAGAAATGGATATGGGCCGGGCACGTAGCACGTCGGCAGGATAACCGGTGGTCATTAAGGGTAACTGACTGGATCCCAAGAGATGGCAAACGCGTGAGGGGAAGACAGAAAATTAGGTGGGTAGATGAGATTAAGAAGTTTGCAGGTATAACGTGGCAACAGAAAGCACAGGACCGGGTTGATTGGCGGAACATGGGAGAGGCCTTTGCCCTGCAGTGGGCGTAGACAGGCTGATGATGATGCCAAACCTGGAACACAATTGCAGAGCACTGCATATCCCAACAAGTGTGTTGAAGATAAAGTTGATTCTGATTCTGATACCCTGGTGGTTGAGTTTGTCCACGCTTCACTTCAGTGACATGTTCATGTCAAGTTTCTGCAAAACTTTTACTTGATATCTTTTTGTTTAAAATTTGGTAAACAAGTGTCGCGAATCTCAAGAATGAAATCCAACCGAAGCAAACCCGAAGCCTGCACATCCCATGGCCCCTTGGTGGTTGAAGCGTCGCTTATGGAGCCCTGCAGAGACACTAGCGCCAGATTCCCCTCTAGGTTTTATAGTATGAAACGCTATCCCCCGTATTCTAAAACAAGCCTCGACTCGAAGTTCATCCTTCACTTGACCGAGTTGAGCGCAGCACCGCTGCTGAACTTAAAATGACGCCGCACATCTCAAGAATTCCTCCCCATTATCGCTGAAACACAGTGACGCGTTCTGCCTAAAGACGGCGCTCCCATCGATTTGCCCAAGTCATGGTGAAGCGTGGAGTGAAGCGACGTTCTATGGCTGCGTTCCAATTCTGTAGAGCATCGTAGACAGTCTACGCTGACAGCTTAGAAAATAGCATCGAGCCCCAGTATTCCGAGAAATGGAACGCGTCTGGGTGACGTCTGCGCGACATGACGCACCTCGCGTCGAGAACAGAAAGCTAAGGAAAACAAACTTAATTCTTATTTCTTTGACTCCTTGCGTGTTCATATCTATGAAAAAAATGAGCGTACCTTAAATTGAGCGCGTGGAAAAGCGTCTGTTTGTGTGCACACAAGACAACGGTGAGATCCGAGCTATCCGACCATTTCACTGAGCCGCCATCTTGTTTGGACAGCAAAGTAGCCTGCATCGTTTTACAGCGAAAGCTGCTCCCACATCACAACGGCAGTGGGGTAGTTGTCCGCCGCCGCCACTGCCGCTGCCTCCGCCGCCGGTGTCCGTAACCACTATCGCGCGAAATAAGAAAAAAACGTGGCTGATCTCCCTGTAATAGGAATCGGTATAACACGAAAGGGAAACGCGTCTTCACAGACGTAGTTGAGCGTTTGTTGTACATTCTTTCGCTCCAAGGGCGAAAGAATGCTATCCGAGCATTTGTTGTGCATTTGTTGTGCATTCTTTCGCCCCCAAGGGCGAAAGAATGAGTGCTATAGCAACAAATTGTAATGTCACGCGAAGAACGGCAAGCTGCTCGAAACTTGCAACGCGCTGCTCAAGCAGAAAGGGCGCGCGGAAAGAACATACGCAGGATGAGCGAGAACTAACAACTGTCACAGCACGACAGTTAAAGCGCGCTGCTGAAACACAAAGGAGGACGCACGAAACGAACGCACAAGTATGCATGGGATGAGCGTGAACTAAATGTCCGTTGTAACTTATTTCTGTGTGAGCAGCATGCTCCTTTCGCAAAAGCGGCCGCTGCAGTGAGCGAAGTGACCTTCTTGCTCACAACGCCAACTTTCAGTGAGAGCACAAGACGTACAAACCACCGCCATCACGTGGTAAGCGCGCGCACAAGCGACCACGCCCTGTTGAGGCGCGCGCTCATCCTAACGCGTGGGGCGACGACCTTTAAAGCGCGCTCTTCAGGCCCTTCGCGTCATCTCGCTAGTGATAACGAAAACACAGTGATGTACGACTGATATCTGAGTGCCGCCAACAGCAAATGGTGTATATAAATAGCTCGCCGTTAGCATGGCGAAGAACGTGCCGTTTGTGGCCGAACCGTTTCGCGCCGTGCGCTGCGGAGCGAGGGGTCGTAACTTTGACTTCCGGTGACGGATTTTTTTCTTTGCCATTTTTAGTCTTTATATTTTACAACGTCATATCCGTGACGGAAAAACATCAGTGGAGCCGTGGTGGACCCCGGCACAAAACACTTTCGTGTTAAAAAATGAAATGAGGGAAAAAGACTCTGGATTGGATGGAATATTAACCCGTGCCCTCTGCGTGGCAGTCGAGCATTCTACCGCCAAGCCACGCTGGTGCTTGAAACTCCTTTGAAAAAAGACTTATACAGGTGTCATGTCAGGCTAGGAATCGCGTTAGCATGTGTAACACGGCATCGCAGAATAAAAATAACAACCAGGCGTCACACATTGCTAATTGCGCAACAAGTGTGCGGTTTAAAGCTTCCCACCCACTACAAAGTGCTCAACCATAATTCTTCATCATCATCAGCCACATTCAGCATCAACACATTGTTCATAATGCCTTACAGGTGTGTAGCGGGTACTTCGCATAGCCGCAGAAAGACGAACAATGGCATAGTAGGTGCTTTAATGCATGAGAAAAATTGTGTTTTGTGGCGTAGTGAATACCTTCAGAATCACATTCACAATCAGAATCAAATTTTACTGTTACTATCAAATAAAGTTATTACAGACCATATACATAAGCAGGTCCCGTAGTCGGAGACTGAATTGGGACCTCCTGTACATGATGAACACAAAAACAAATAAGACAAAGCCTAACCACTATGTGGAAAAGGGTAGCCGTCACCAAGCAATGGCGACAACAACTCCTTCATTTATCTTCTATTTTAATAAAAATAAAGACAAAGCTTCGACAGGAGGGGAAAAATTACAATAATCATAATAGTATAGGTGATCAAGCACATTTCGTAATACAAAAAAAGCATGTAAACACGATATGTATTTAAAACAAAAAGAAAAAAGAAAAAAAACTATATATAGGATATGCTAGCGCAGTTTGGAGTCCGCATCAGAAGGTTCTTAAGAAAAAATTGGAGCGTATTCAGAGAATCTCTGCACGTTTCATTTGTTCGAAATACAGGCGAACAGACTCGGTAACGGACAGGATAATGGCATGCGATTTGGAACTCTTAGAAGTAAGAAGAGAGAAGTGTGGATCGAAATTATTTTTTCAGATATTACTCAAAAAGGTAAAAATAAATAAAGATACATATATATAGCAGCAGCTTGAGAAACGGCCTCCGCGAACAACTCATCACCTCATTGTGCAACCAATACGAGCGCGTATTGATTTGTGTCGTTTTTCTTTTTTTCCTGGTGCCATAAACTTGTTGAACAGTTTGCCAGAGGAAGCTGTACCTACAAATGATGTATCTGATATTCAGAAATTCTTAGATAGATATTTGTGATAACAAATATGTTTCTATGTTTCCCGTTAGGTGGCCGTTGTTAAATGTATGTATGTGAAGCGTTTTCATTCTGCCCGCCCTGTAACAACCCGCAACAGAGGGTTAGCAGCATAACTAAATATATATATATATATATATATATGTCGAGAAAAGATGATTCTAGGTCCGGGTAAATATACGCAGTGAAACAGACGCGCGTACGAAGCGATTTATTGACGTTTCGGCCGCGGGTCCGGCCTTCATCAGCTGATGAAGGCCGGATGTAGGCCGGACCCGCGGCCGAAACGTCAATAAATCGCTTCGTACGCGCGTCTGTTTCACTGCGTATATATATATATATATATATATATATATATATATATATATATATATATATATATATATATATATATATATATATATATATATATATATATATATATATATATATATATGAGAGCATGCTTTAGGGGCTATGAAAATGAAATTCTACGTGTTGCTGTATTCGCAATGCACGCACACGGGCTATAGGTGGCGCGCGAGGTTGTCCAAGATGACGGACCGAGAGAGTATGAAACCGTCGATTGCGCTCCCACGTCGTAGCACCTTGGGCTCTATTTTTTTCATCCTTCTCGTAGTACGTCGTTTATATTCTTATTTTTCAGAGTTTATTCAATTCGACTGCGAAATGCTGCTGCCTTTTATGAAGCTGCTATTGGTGGGAGACGTTATGGGACACCTTGAAAGTTACGAAATAAAGGATCCGGTGTCTGTCGAAGGCGAAGAAGTTTTGAACGTTGCAGCCATCTAATTTACTGTGGCATCAAGAAATGCAGTGTTCACGCTGTTACGATTGAAGAACAGTTCACAGACATCCCACGTTAGAGGGAAGCCTCACGAACTGAATATCATTTTTGACGGAAGCAGTATTATCAATTAGGCACGTGAGATTTTTCGCGTATGCTGCAGCCGCAGTGGCCGCACATGTGTCCACAGCGTGCTTACCTTCACGCCCGGAGTAAAAATAAATGCTTAGCGCACACAACCAGAAGTACTACATACGTGTTTGTTATTTTGCGGCTAATGACGCGCTTTACTTTAATTATCTAAAGGTTTCTTGCGGCGCACATCGTATCTAGAACGAACACTATGGCTTGAGTGCAGCGTCCTACGTTTAAGCCACAGAAATTACGCTGATGGTGTTTTCAAGTTAGACTTGCTTCGAAAAGGGTCAGTGCAAACATATATTCTACAGAGCTAGCGATTGGCGCGCAGCTGCGAACTTTGTTACCTTTCGATGCAATGAGCCTGGTGAGTTGAAGAATTCGCGCTTCAGCGCGTCGTCGATATATATATATATATATATTATTATGTTTCGCCTGCCACTGATACAAAAACTAATGTAGGCGGGGGGTAGCACGAATTGGTGGCTTGGCATATCAGACCTCGCAGTTCAATGAATTTCGCATATGCGAAATTGAACGCAGTATTGTACTATCTAATTTAGGAAACAGCGCATGCATACTGTGTTGAACATCTGTATCTACACAATTTTATTGGATTTGTAATAGGGAATGAACACGTACTCTCAAAATTGCGACACAGTCCTGCTCAATTCATAAGATGCAATCGCTGTGTTGAGAAGTGGAGGTCATTTATCCATCACAGCTCGGCTGATGCACTGAAGCATGAAACACATAACATTGCTTTTAATTACATTTTGACGTGACACAGATAAAACCTGTCAACAAAACAGAGACGAGGCGAAATCCAAAAGACCTCAGTGCACGTTGAAGAACCCCGGTGGCATAAATTTTCTGGAGCCTACGGCGTGCCTCATGATCATAGCTGGGTTTCGGCACGTAATACTGCAGAAACTATTTATATTACAAAACTCAAACGCGTCCGCGCATCGCGAGCCACACGACAACACTACGCCTATACTCTCTGAAGTACTGCTCTTACCGACCACTACGCGGCGCCACCGTACGTGTGCACTGCGATTTGGTTGAGGGAGAGCTTTTTTAATTATTTTACAAATGAGTGTAGATTCATTGCATGTGTACTTGTATTAGCTTCCCCAAGAGAGTTTCGGACTCTAGAAAGGCCGCTGTTGCAGCTTTCGCTGTCACTGTGCTGCGCGCTCCTCGCAAGCCCGGCGTTTTTTGTCTCCGATGCCATCTTCTCGAAGCTGTCTATTTTGCCGGCTACGTGAGGATTGGAATGAGACTTACGATGGCCGCTGTCCGGTTAGCTGTCTATGTAGCGGTCTACGGTGAGTATTGGAACACACCCTATAGAATACGGAGGTATGGGGTGCTATTCTGGACATTGTCCAATTCCGTCATATTGCCTGATTTGATTGGTCACACGAGGTAGTTCGTGATGTGGCACTACAATAGCGCTACGTCACAGGAATTCGCGATGACGTAACGTGATAAAAAGTAGTAATTTTTTCCGAAGAGCCGCTTCGCCGTACTCTACGACGTAGAAATAAAAGTTTGCGCTGAAGAACGAAAGCGAAATATGGTAGTAGGCTGCAGTGCCTACGGTAAATTTACGGCTTGTCGAAAGTACTGCTCGCTTGAGCCCCCATATCTGCAACACGATTGGCCATTGAACTCATGCTGCTCATTGAGTCACAGGACCTCACTTGTAGCGTCAGTTTCACGGTTCGGGACGTTGCATCAGGCCAAATTTACTGCTTAAAATCTGAGAAGGACGAACGACCTAAAATTGGCCGCCATATTCTTGGAAGCTGAGTTGCTTGTTCGATGTGTCGCCTCGCAGACTTATGAGTAGATATTGTTCCGTAAATTACTTTTCTAGCATGCTTCGGTTAATAATATTACAATGTATTGTATGTAAAGTTTGCTTGTAAAAATAGAAGGCTGTTATTTAATTTAACTTGCTCGAAGTTGTGGTTCTCACCGCAAGAGAATGCTAGATATGCGAAGAAAAATGGCGCTGTCCTTTGTCGTGTAGTGGTTGGAGCTGCAGGAGGAAAGAGAATTCCGCGAGCACCGCGATGCTTTTGCGATGCCCGCTGAATTGTTTCGACTGCGGTACCGAACGACGAAGGACGTGGTGCGACCACAAGGGGGGGGGGGGAGCTTCGCCAGGACCTGAAAAGGCGGCGTACGGGCACGAGAATATGCACCTCTCCTTGGGTACGTCACAGCGTGACGTCAACGGCGCACATGCAACGGTGGTAGTTGGCAAAACAATCCCGGCTGCTCGCTCAGCGTGGTACTGTCGCGCGGTGCTTGGGGCATATTTTTGGTTTTTTTTTCTTCTTTTGAACCTTAATATTTGAATCTTACTGTGGCGAGATCAGTTGTGGTATGTGCCAGAGAACATATAGGTTGTGTTGTAAACTGCTTGACGAAAAATTTATCGCGCTGGCTGGCTGTTTAACTTGGAGAAGTGAACCCACGGGGTGGCCTGTGCGAGGAACAGCCGCATCATCTACAAAAATGCGCCGCGTTTACTGTGGCGTGTAGTGCGCTTTGACAGACATCGACGATGATGGAACTGACGATATTGTGTGTGGTGTGTGCTGGGTGAACAACGATGAGTCTTGTATGCGAAAAAATTGGCGCTCTTTGTGGTCAAGTTGCGGCGATCGGTTGGGGACTGAGCACCAAGGTTCGACATTTTAGTAAAGGGAAAAATGTATTTGACGCGATGATGTAGCTCTCAGAATTCGTGCTGTGTGCAGGAGAAAAAATGTGCGTAATTTCCGACCTGAAAGGTACAACTACGCATCAGCTCCCCCCAGCGTGTTTTAGCATTGCCGGAGCTGTATGTGCAATTTGCCACGGCGAATACGAAAAGCCGTTAAAGGTGTCGCGTTTTATCGGATTTCCAATACGTGTTTTTGAAACAGTCAGTTGTTTGTCATATTGCTAGTTTGCCTTTACGGCTCAATCTTGATAAAGTGACAATGCACATTTCAAGTTTGTCTATCAAGCCTAAAGCAGCCAAATATGTATACAAACAAGCTGTAGGCATCAGATATAGTGAAGTGGCCGCGCAATTAAGAGATTATTTATATAATTAAATTATCGTGTTTAACATCGCAAAACTGCTCACTGGGTTATGAGGAACGTCGACAGGGGAGAACTTCCCTTTAATGTTCACGGGGAATCGTTATCCTCAACCGAACGCACGGCAGTGAGTGTTGCCTTCTTCTTTTTTTTCTCATTCATCTCCGATCAGAATTTTGCGCCGTGAGGGGGAATCTAATCCGTGACCTCGCGCACAGCAGATCAAAACCATTTTGCCACCAGTGCTGTTCATTGTCTGAAAATGCAGCGCAGATGTCGTGACGGAAATTGAGCACGTTCACGTCCATATTATGCAGATATTTCTCCAAATATCATGAACATATACAATGGTGGATTTCGAACAGCATAACATTTTTTATGGCTGTCATCAACGACGAGCACATCACCCTAGGCTGACCAAACAGAATCGTGCATTATACGCTGCGACTCTTCCTCCTAACGGCTGTCAGTTCAAAAAACAGCAATTTGTAGAAATCTCTATCGAAGGAACCCAGACACACGCATCGCTGCTATGCAGAGATCCCACCAGAGCAACTTTCTTGCCAACCAACGCCTGCTCCGAGGTCGGGACTTGTGGGCAGGGCACTCGCAGTAATGTCGCACTGTTTGCAAACAGGAAGAGGTCTATAGCCCCAAACATTGAGCTACCAACGACCGTGCACAAAGCTTTCGTGCCTTTTTAAATGCGAATGCATTTCTTAGTCGGGCTATGTGAGGCGTCCGGCGTTGTCCGCGGCGCCCTCTCCTATAGCAACAGCTGCGGGCGCGCGCGCTTATCCTCGCCCCTAGCAACCGGAGCATGTGGTGCGAGAGAGCGTAGGAGAGGGTAGGTGCAGTGCTTCGCCGCTCCTTCTCTCGCCATTCGCTCTCTCTCTTCCCTGCGCCCCGCTCTCCCGTCCGCTCGCGCCTCACTCTCGACCGTTCGCTGGCTGGGCGCCTCTCAAGGCGATGGCAGAAGTCGGTGAAGGCGAATGTCTGACGGCAACGGTACCCTCTCTCGGCGCAAGAAATGCATTCGCATTTCCTCACGATTCCCTTCGGGGAGGTGGGGGCAGTTTTTGTGATCTCCGGATGCTTCATATTCAGGGATGGTTCTAATAATGCCTAATGTATCTGCTTCAAGTTTTGTAATGTTACAATCCTTGTCCTTGTCTGCCTTTATGGTCAATTATTACGACAAGCGTCGTCAACGTGTCGCTTATAATAACCGCTTTTCAACGCGTGCGATCTAGCCTGCTGTATAACAGTCTAGTGCTTGTTTTCCTGTTGTTATTAGTCGTCAAACGAGCACGTTCATGCGCTCTTGACATTGTCCACGCATGGATGGCCGTAAAAGTGACTGCGCGCTTGTATTTAACATTTTTTCTGGTGAAGGCCGTGGAATGTCCGACATTTTATAACCATTAAAAATGGACATAAAAACCATCGCAACGAGACAGGACAACAGAAAGGAGAAGACGAGCCTCTCTCGTTGCGCTACTCGCGATGGTTTATATGTCCAAACACCAACTCGCCCAACAGTCAACTCTTTTAAATTAAAAATGGGATTTTCTTTAGTCTACCCCTCAATCTTTCAACAGCATACGCACAAGAACGTTGCCTTGTGCGTGGTGTTAAACCTGTTGAAAAATAAGCCGGAACGGAGCAACAAGAACGTGCGGCACCCGAGGGAAGAGGAGAAAGCTGAAGTGTGCGAGAGCTCGGGACAGGATTGAGCGGCGGACCGTTCGCCATGATTGTAGATTAAAGAAGCGTCCCTCTCTTACCGTTCGGGAGCCAGTCATTTCGCATCATTGTTGGTGCCGAAACCCGGGACTGCCCCTCGAGAGACGCCTTCACGTCACGGCCATGGCGAACTCGGAACAGCTGCGTAAGAAGCGTGGTGCACTCAGGGCTGGCGTCACGCGAGCCCTAACACAGTTAACGGACCTGCTACAGCAACCGGATCCCGACCACTCGGAAGTTAGCGTGCAAGTTGACTACCTCAACGACAGGGAATCAGCGTTATCGACGCTGGACGACGCAATTCTTGCATTAACAGATGAAGAGAACCTTGACCGCGAAGTTGAAACGGCACAGGATTACAGCGACAAGATCAGCTACGCTATAGCGCGCGCCAAATACTGGCTCCAAGAACGTCAACAGGCTACCAGGACGCATGCTCAAGCTTCTGGATCCGGATCAAGCAACTTAGAGCTTCCGAATTCCGTCGACGCTCCGGACCAGGTGAGAGAGCATCAGCGATCGGTTGTGCTGCCTAGACTACAGATACCTACGTTCGACGGCAACCTGCGTGAATGGCAGCCCTTTTGGGACCATTACAACGCCACGATCCACCAGAATGACGAATTACCGCGCATCGAAAAGTTTAAGTATTTACTCACGTACTTGACCGGCAGCGCGAAGCGGTCCATCGAAGGCATCCGGCTAGCCGAACAGAACTACGACCTCGCAATTAAAACGCTTACGGATCGGCGATCCGGATCCGAACACGTCGATCATCTTTTGGCGTTAATTCCCGTGAAGAGCTCGTCAGATGTTGCCAAACTTCGTACACTCCACGACAACGTGCAGTTCCGAGTGAGCGCATTAGAAGGCCTTGGAGTATCACCGGATCAGTACATCGTGGTGTTGAATCGCGTCATGATGCGCTGCTTGCCAGACGACCTGGCTATTATGTATCGACAAAAGACAAAAGAAGATGACCGCGCAACGAGTGGTACTGAGACTCCGGAAGACCGAATGCGTCGAGCGAAGGACCTTCTAACCTTCTTTCGCATCCAAGTAGAAGTGCGGGAGGAAGGTCGCCTGCAGCCACGTCGCCGTCCATATGAAAGCGAAGACAACATGGCGACAGAAAGCACGGACTGCACGGAACTCATTCCATCGGCTGCTGCTCTCACAGGTTCAACTAGGTCGGTCAGCCAAGTATGCCCACTTTGCAACAGCAATGAGCATAGCATAATTTCCTGCACTGCCGAGCTGCCAGCGGACGACAAGCGCGTGAGGCTACGGAATAATAACTGCTGTTTCCGCTGCGGTACCCGCAACCACATCGCAAGGTTCTGCAAAAAATCCAACAGTCTTACCTGTGGTACCTGCCGTCGCCGCCACCTGACCATTCTGTGCGACCTGTCAAGACCAGTCGTCGAGGGCCTAGCGCCTACTGCTGAACTTGTTGCGCTGGGAAGACCATCTTCGACAAGTCTTCGAACCGTAACAACCGCCCAAAGCACTCACAGCGGATACACGGCTGTACTGTTGCAGACAGGCCGCATATGGGCAGAGTGCGGTAACCGACGACTTCTCGTTCGAGTGCTTTTAGATAGCGGTAGCCAGTGGAGTTATATTCGCGCAGACGCGGCCAGAAAACTTCAGTGTTCCGTCGTTGGAAGGGAAGAGCTTTCCCTCATCACCTTTGGAAGCTCCAAATCTCAGAGGCGACTATACGCCGAGCGTGTCTCCGTGCGACTGCGCAGCCAATTTGACGATGCTGCAGTGGAATTGGAAGCATTAACAATTCCAGAGATATGCTCCGTAACGAGTCCACCGCTGGAGAACAGTATCTTGCAGGCGCTCATCGCCAAGGAATATAAGGTGGCTGACGCATGTCAAGCGGATACGTGGCAAGAAGGCGACATAACCGTGCTCATAGGATCTGACGCCTATTGGAAGGTGACAACCGGAAGAATTGATCGCATAAACGAGAGGCTAACAGCGATGGAAACAACATTTGGATGGATGGTACAAGGACCCTTATTGTCTGACACCCAGTTCCCGTCTAGCGCACTGTTCGTCTCGAGCGGCAATTCTTCTGCAACGGACATAGACATATCTTCGATGTGGCGTCTTGATGCCATCGGAATTGATGGAAGCTATTCAGAACCGACACAGATCGACGCGCACCTCTCCGCATTTGAGCGCTACATAACGAAGCAAGGCAGGCGTTATCAGGTGCCGCTCATGGTCGAAGAGCCAGGGATACCAGCCGGAAACAGTAATCGCCGACTGGCAGAACGTCGACTACAACTTCAGATCAACCGCTTCCGAGAGCAGCCAACGTTACTAGAGAAGTACGACCAGGCCATTACAACATATTTCGATGACGGACATGCTGAAAGGGTACAAGAGGAACAGCCTCTCAGAGATAATGTATATTACATGCCTCATCACGCAGTAGTTCGTCGGGACGCCGTCACAACGAAGCTTCGAGTGGTGTTTGATGCATCATCACATGAAGCAGGTCGTCCTTGCCTTAACGATGTCCTGTCGAAGGGTATAAAACTTGGTGCCGACGTCATCCAGCTACTCCTAAAGTTCCGTTGCCACCCCGTAGTTCTCGCTGCTGACATAAAGAAAGCATACCTCCAGCTTTTGATTGGGCCTGAAGACCGCGACTTACTGCGGTTTTTGTGGCTGGAAAGACGGCCAACCAAGGAAGAGCCCATGCCACCAATCACAACTTGGCGGATGACCAGAGTCCCGTTTGGAGCTGCATCAAGCCCGTTTCTGTTGGCCGCTACAATTCGTCATCACCTGTTATCATGTCAGCACCACTATCCAGACACTGTCGCCTTATTGGAACACGCATTCTACGTAGATGATCTTATCGTCGGGCTACCAAGCGCGCAGGCGGCAATGAAAGTATATGAAGAAACAAAGAGAATATTCTACAAGGCAAGCATGGAACTTCGCAAGTGGGCTTCGAATTGTGACGCGTTGAAGGAAAGATTCTTACGTGACAACTGCGCCATCGAAAATGAAGCTGGAGATAATCATATGATGAAGATCTTGGGTGTTCCGTGGGAACGTTCGGGTGATTGCCTTCTCTTGAGCACTCAGCACGCAGCCATCTTCAGTGCCGGAAGGCCGGCTACCAAACGTACAGCACTCAAAACCTTGGCAAGAGTTTACGACCCGCTTGGTTACCTCACTCCATTCACCGTAAAGGCGAAGATAGTGTTCCAGAATCTATGGAAGAAAAACCTCGCCTGGGATGCCAGTATGCCAGAAGACGAACAGGCCGAATGGAATAGGTGGTGTTCCGACTTGTCCGACACGTCTGTCACTATTCCACGGTATATATTCCTACGAGACAACATTGATCCCTTTTCATTTGAGCTGCACGTCTTCGCAGATGCCAGTCCCAGAGCATACGGTGCGTGCGTTTACGTACGAGTGAACTCGCAACCCGACACATGTTTCGCACGACTCTTAATCAGCAAGGGCCGACTTGCCCCCTTGAAGATGGTATCGCTTCCTCGCCTGGAGCTCCTAGCATGCACCATCGCGGTGCGGCTTATACGCTATGTGCAAAGGGTCCCTTTTCTCCAGCACGCCGCTGTTTTCTTGTGGACAGACTCGCTTGTGGCGCTAAACTGGATAAGAAGTACAGCAACCAAATTAGAACCATTTGTAGCACAGCGTGTAATCGAAATCCAGCAGCATACCAAACCTTCACAATGGTTTCACTGTAACAGCAAGGAAAATCCCGCCGATGTTATAACTCGAGGACTATCACGCTCTGACCTCACCAAATCATCGAAGTGGTGGAATGGCCCAGCCTGGCTTTCTGACAACACCAGATTTTTCGAAGGTATAGACATCAACCAATCTAACGCAAATATACTGTTAAATGTGCCGGAGCAACCGAAGAATGATCAAAGCTTGTCCACAGGATCTACGTCTGTCTGTTCATCCGCCATTAGTGTTCGCAAAAACGTCGTGCCCCTGGAAAACTACAGCTCTCTAACAAGACTGCTGAGAGTAACTGCATGGATCCAGCGTTTCAGCCGCAACGCAAGACGCTTCCCATCAGCACCTGGACCTCTTAGAGCGGAAGAATTATTTCAAGCTGAACGTTATTGGTTGCTCATATTGTAGGAAGACTCGTTCCCGATTGAAGTTAGTGCGCTCAAGAAAGGCCAGCCGTTGCCTTCAACATCCCCTGTGCTTCGTTTGTGCCCATTTATGGATGAGAACGGCCTAATTCGCGTCGGTGGGCGACTCCAAGAGCTGCATGCTGAACAGGACATTCGTCACCCCATTTTGTTATCAAGCAACCATAAGCTCACCAGCCTGCTTGTTTCAGCAGCACATTTGCGTACGATCCACGGTGGTGCTGAAGCAACTCTCACGGAGCTTCGAGAACGCTTCTGGTTATTAAGAGGGCGCCAAACAGTGAAGAAAATCATTTTTCACTGTAGAATATGCAAACGATGCAAAACGACAGTGGAGACTGCACCAATGGCCCCACTTCCACGCGAGAGAATTACGGAAACCAGCCCCTTCGCGGTCGTTGGACTTGGCTACTGTGGGCCGCTGTACGCAAAGTCAACAAGCAGTTCAACAAAGGCTTACATACATTTGTTTTCGTGTGCCGTTACACGTGCTGTTCACCTTGAGCTCACGTCGGACATGACCACCGCCACGACTTTGCTCGCTTTCCGTCGTTTCGTCGCACGCCGCGGAGTTCCCTCAATAGTGTACTCTGACAACGCCCAGACGTTCCGAAGTTGTGCTAAGTCGTTTGGATCTGCGCTACCTCCTCTTCGAGAGTACGCCGCGGAGCTCAGGATACAATGGAGGTTTATCGCAGAACGAGCTCCGTGGTGGGGCGGATGGTGGGAGCGTCTCATTCGTACAACAAAGGGCGCTCTCAAGAAATCGCTTGGACGCTGCAGTCTTAACGTGGAAGCCCTCACAACGATACTGTGCGAGATTGAAGCAGTGATCAACAGCAGACCGCTGACCTACCTCGACAGTGAGCCTAACGAGCTACAGCCCTTAACACCATCGCATTTCTAGATGGGTAAACGCAGCATATCATTACCGCAACAGATGTGCACATCAGAGCCTCATACCTCGGTTGATCTGCAGCGAAAGGCTCGTCATCGTCAGCGTGTAACAGCGGAACTTTGGAAGAGATGGAAACGAGCGTACCTGCTATTGCTGCGGTCAACACACAATCGCCCGACATGCCCGACAACAAAACTGCGAGTTGGTGATGTAGTGCTCTTGCAAGAAGACACTGCACCGGCGACATCATGGAAATTGGGCAGAGTGCTTGAGTTACTGCCAGGGAGAGACAATGTAGTGCGCGCTTGCTCTGTTCGTCTCGCCAATGGTTCTGTTGTGAATCGCCCGGTACAAAGGCTCTGCGTGCTCGAAGCCTCTGATTCACCTTGGCACGCCCCGGATGATGTTGAAAAATAAGCCGGAGCGGAGCAACAAGAACGTGCGGCACCCGAGGGAAGAGGAGAAAGCTGAAGTGTGCGAGAGCTCGGGACAGGATTGGGCGGGGACCGTTCGCCATGATTGTAGATTAAAGAAGCGTCCCTCTCTTACCGTTCGGGAGCCAGTCATTTCGCATCAGAACCTACGTGCTTTGCGGCACGATAGCAGAACTTTACCAGAATGGTTTACGGGGTCTCTGGCATACTCTTCTATGAAAAAATATTGATCAGTAAATTTTTGTTCGGATATGACCATTTTCTTCGTTCATTTCCCAATTGCGGTGGATCGCACGCCAAGAGATGGCGCGGCATGCTGCTGCTCCTGAATCCCTTTATATTGTAAGCAAATTTCGCAGTGGCCAGGTCTCGAAGAGTGTTACAAACAGATGTTTTCAATTGAATGCCATCTGCCAAGCCTATGCTGAAATGGCTTTTGACAAATCATCTTCCCCGAAAACTTCTTTGGCCGAGCGTAGGTGCGTGCAAAACTCAAACTTGCCCGTACTAGCCGACCGGAAGGTGCCAGGCGCCCCTGGTATTCACCCAGTAGCGGAAAATACAGGAGTCCGAAACAGCACTTACCGCTCAAGGCCGACGGCCTGCGCTCGTGATTGCGGAGCGGAACGAATCAACGTACGTCCCAAGTGTGCCGGGGCGTGGCTGCCGCCCATACGCCGGGGCTTCCCTAATGGCCCGATGCCACGAGTTCACCCAGAAGCAAACGACCGGGTCTCCCTCGAGCACGCGATCGACGCACGCGCACTACTCCGTGCGGTTGTGCTCTGCAGTGAATCTGGGGAGCTCGTAAAGCAGGACACCCGGGCAGCGGTGGCGGTCGTATATTTTTCTGTTTATGCAGGGCGGATAGGAATTAAAACAAACCAGACACTCAGTGCGCTCATAATTTGTTCCGACAATGCAAACACGCGAGTACAAGCAAGCCTGAAGCAATCGGCAGCATTAGAACGTCCCCTTAGGTTATAGAAAACGCGGTCTCCGGAGAACCGTAATTATTAGCCGCAAAGCATTCCTCCTTTATGTCTCCCGGTCGCAGTTCATTCCTTGGGCACTAAAATTTCAGCAGCTCATGAGCAACTACGCTAAATGAAAGTACTTACAAACGTTTAAGTACCACAGGAGCAAACATGGTGGCTGTGCTAGGTTTACGAGGCCTGTTTATATTACAAGCGTCGCACCCACTGCGTCGCTAGGACGTCGTAAAGGTGACGGTGCTTCTTAGCTGCCGTGGAGCGGCTGCCCCACATGGATATTTCGGGACAT
Source organism: Rhipicephalus sanguineus (assembly GCF_013339695.2). Lineage (NCBI taxonomy): Eukaryota > Metazoa > Arthropoda > Arachnida > Ixodida > Ixodidae > Rhipicephalus > Rhipicephalus sanguineus. Next base: position 153,637,770 of record NC_051183.1, read on the forward strand.
TGGAACCAAGATGATTTCCGAGACCGCAGAAGTAAAAATTTCACCACCTTCGAGGTAGCACCGGCGTTCTGAGAACCTCAGCACACCCCTGCAATTCCTTAAACAGTAGTTAAACAGTAGCCATGCAACTGTAACGCTTCCAGAAGATGTGTTACGGCAACTGCTTTGCAAAGAGGAAACAATTTCACCCCGAATGGCTAGGAATACGCTTGAGTACAAAACAGTAATTACGTAATAAACGGAAACTGAACATTAAAGCTATTTCTCGGTTTCTATTGTTTTCTTTCAGGTTGAGGTAGTATAGCAGTGAGGTCTTTTCGCGCAATACTGCACTCTGCTGAAATGGTTTTTGAGCCCAAAACAAAAAAAAAAAAACGAAACGTGATTCGTTCTTTGGCGGCGGTGGACTGTCCATGCCAATGCTCCACAAGTTTGACTGATATTGATAATTATATTGATAATATTGACATTCTCTCCATTGAGGCAATATACATAACAGCTGAAAATGCTTCAGCTAGAAACTTGTGGGATTCGAGGATAATAAGCACCGACGCGCAATTCTATTTTGAACCTTAGAGTAACAGAGAGCTGAGCTAGTTGGTACGTATTCATTCTAAAAAGAGACAGGACAGGGTGTGGTGTCCTGTTCTCTTTCTGGTGTCCGTGTTTGCACGCCCTGTCTCTTTTTAGAATCTATTTTGAACAGCTTCTTGATCTGCATCGACCGTCAACCATTGGTGCAATAGAAAATACTAAAGGTAATTTTCTGTCTAATAGCGTATAGTGTATGTAGCAAACTAGTAAAGAAATTTTTCTGTTTCACTAACCTCTTGTCTGATGAACAAATATCTTGATTGACTCCTCCTGTGGCCACATTTTCGAATTAGGAGGTGGTATTGTATGACTGGTTAGTATAAATATATTTCTTTTATATAGCCAGAACCATTTAAGAGCCATTTTAAATAGCTATAAGTTTTAGCGAGCAGCGCCTTATTTAAGCTTTTACAAGGTGCTAACTGCCAAGACGGCGGTATTGTGGCGGTGCAGAGAGCAGGGGTACCGCTGCGTTATATTGTTACAGATTTCATTCTTGGGCGCAGGTCAACGCCGGCAGCCGCGTTACGGAGGAAGGGCGGCCATACCATTCCCACGTTGTCTTTGTCACGAACAAGTGGATTCGGTGCGGCAGGTCGGCACTTGAACTTTAAAAAAATAATCAGCGCATGAGGAGATGTAGGATGACTCACCAAAAAGAGCGTTTTCGTAAATCTGGTTAGTTAACAAAGTATTGCATAGATGCATCGCAACATGCGAGGGATAATGTAAGGTAATGTAGGGAAACGTCGAAGACCTTCATAATTTTGCTTCTTCAACTACACCAAAGCCCCTGACTGGATTTACCACTAACAACGCTGTGTACATCTTAGTAAAATGCCTATCGTTCGACACACATATAATACTATTTAAAATGTTTACGCGTCGGAAGAAGCGCTTTGCGTATGAACTTGAGACACACGGACAGTATCAAAGCAAAAGTTATTTCTCTCTCCATTTAAATGTTACAAATACTCAGAATGTCTACTCTGAAGCAGTGATCTGAAATAAAGGAACATAGAAGTGAAAAGTGTGGAAACAAAATATAGAGGAGGACACGAGCTGGAGCATACATTTTCATTGGACGGCTTGCGAATTATGCACGCCACATTGCGATTTCTATTGTAGACTGCAAATCAGAAAAAAAGGGCGAGTTCGTATGGATGTATGGTATACGACGACCGCCAACTCTATACGTAGACGGAGCAGGAGAACACAATACAGGCGCTCACATTCAAATGAACTGTAAGGAGGAACAGAAGAAAACTCACACATAAGAAAACCACGCATGCCTCAACTAAGTGGGAACAACAATCCATCGCAAATGTCACACATCGGTTCAATCTGAAGCAAAACGCAGCAAGAGGAGTTAAACCTTAACTTGTGGTTTGAGCAGAGTGTTGTAAAAATGATATATTTTTACCGACAAGAGCCGGGCGACGGCTCACCAAGCACCTAGAACCGTCCTTTATGGAAAGCCTCAGATATATCTCGGTCATCTTATCCGAATTGCAAAACAATACTCAGGTGCCGGGGAAATCTGCTGAGCACCCATAGTCCCTGCAGTGCAAGTCCACATGAGTAGAGGAAACTGGAGGCGGGGTGAGGCTTCTTTTGGCCAAAAAATTCGACTTTTAGAGTTTGAAATATTCTGACAGAGAATTCTTTTACCATTAGGAAAATATCAGAGTTCGGTATTCGTGGTTTCAAAAAGAATTTTTAGTCCTTTTTATCGACATGCTAACTGGAAATGTGGGTGTACCTCTAGTGATATCTGCCTGTTTCTCAAAACAACATTTTTGGAGGTCTGTGCATCTTTTTTTTTTTTCAGAAACTATAAGGCGTATGAAGACAAAAATTCTTACATGCGTTAAACAATGGTATTTATATAACGAACTAGAATCAGTGGCCTAGGTGCATTTCTATTTTATCAGTAGAAAAAGACCGTTAATAAGTGGCAATTTTTGTACATTGACAAACGTTAAAAAAAATTGGCCACGTATCTGCGTGCTTCGCTGCATATGTCGAAAGACGATAGTCTTGTGCCGGCCGTACTACACGAGTCCTCCTCCACTATGTTGAAACGCCGCATCTGGCCCGCATCTGGCTCATAGCGTCGCATTTTTAGCGCAGAGTAAGAAACACTACCACTTTCAGCGCAGCCTAAGAAACATTAGGGTCTTTAGAATTACTTATCTATGTATTTTCTAGTAAAGGAACACACCACCTAACACTTACGTAATGATGTTGCGCCTCAGATATGCGTAATATTTGCTTTTTGATCGACAATGTTCACAAGTACGAACGGCGGTACCAGTTGAAGATAGCTGGGTGTTCAGGAAGTAGTTAAACTTTGGCCGGGCGGCTGAATTGCGTGACAGACAGACAGACAGACCAAAGTTTCTGCGTTTATGTTCCCCAGGAAAGACTATCGTCTTTAAAAGTAATGTATCCAGTTTTGTTGTAAGCTCCCAATTTCAGTTCCACTTCTGAAAAGTGTTGGTTGCTATCTTTGTACAAAATTGCAATGCTTTGCAAATAGTTGCTCTTAAGAAAAAAGTAAATGCGTAGAATAACTGAAAAACTAAAATAGAAAACACTAAATGCAATTCAAATCTATTTTCGAGCTTGAATGCAATCTGCGTCTATCTTTAAAATTCCTGATAAATTTTATGGACGTAGCGTTTATTGCCCCTGCTGTACGGCCAAATTTTGAAGCTCATTTTCAAAGCCTCACTGCACCTTAACTGCATTGCTGAGCCGCAAGTTCAAACATCGACCTGTCTGGCCAATATAAACGCGGCCACACTATAGCGCGTTGCTTTAGACAACAGCCCAGGCGCAAGAAGCAGGTTTTTAAGAGCGGTTTACGGAACACACAACTCTTAACCGGGAATTCAGCGCAATGCGCTTGCGCACAGCCGCGCAAATACCACACACCCCATGCTCTGCATAAGGTGAGTAGTGTTTGAAGACCATGATCATTCCCTTTGGGGTTTTTAAGAGCAGATCTCTTTAAGCTTTTCGCGGCGCCGGGTAGTGCGACCAAAATCATCATGAGCCAGCACGTGCTGCCTTCCTCCTCTTCATCATCTGCTTTGCTGAGACATGCGCCGAGTTTTCCGCGGTGGGATGCCACAACGCTGATGAGCAAGAGAACGAGTACAGAGAGATCGAGAGAAAGAAAGAGCAAGAGAAACAGTGGGAAAGAAGAAAAAAGAGAAAATCTTGGTGAAAAAATTCCTTGGCGAGGCGGGATTCGAACGCGCGTACCCACGATTCGAAGGCGAGCGTCGTAACTACTGGGCTATCCAGGCACGCTAAAAAAGCATAACATAACCTGTGGAGATAGGTTTGCGAGACGCTTACCCTACGAGGCGACCGGCAAGGGACGCGACGTTCTCCCCTGCCGCAGCGAACAAAGACGCTACGGCCGGGTTCGTCGATTCTCCGGCACGGCGCAGAAAAGGCACTCGAGGCAGGATGTCAACAAACAACACGGGTTTATTTACCCAAGATGCAGCACACTACGACAGCCACGGGCTTGCAGGCCGTAAAGGGAACTCTGCAACACCGATCGAGTACGCTTGCCGGCGGCGCTACGACCATCACACAAAGGGCAGCAGTCGAGTGCACTTACGAGAAGCCGCCTGCCAGGGCAGCGCGTCAACCTCTCGTGCCGGCCTGAGTGCATCTCACGCGGGCAAGCCCGCGCGAGACAGAAGCGAGCTCAAGGGGGAAGGGGGTTGTCACTGGCGCCCAATGAAGACAGGCGTTGCGCAGTGACGTAAACTAGCTTGGTGGCGTGAGCATGTCGAGGCATGCCTGGACGCGTGCCCGCGCGCCGGGAAGCTGACGCATGGCTCGCACCAGACAAAGAGGCCTGGCGCTGCCGCCGTGGTCTGCCAATTAACGGCGGTTCCCGGCGCTCGAGCCGCGCGGGGCCATCACGCGCGCTAGCTGGGGAACGAGGCGCCAGAGGGAAGGGCGCGCTCGATTCCCACATTCCCCCCTCCTAAAGACCGAGGCCAGCCTGTGAAAGAGGCTGTCCGAGGCCAAGTGGCAAGGTCAGCTCAGCCGTAAGGGGGCTGGCCAACGGGGCAAAGTCCAACAGGGGGGGGTGTCGTCTTCCCGAAGGTACAAGCCCATGGGTCGGCCATGGCCACGCAAATGTTCCACCGAAAGTTTCACCACAAGTTCCACCACCGGGGAGAGCCCACCGCCGTGAAGAAGGTCCACAGCCCAGGAGGAACGGGGCGAAGTTGCACCAGGGCGGGCAGCCAGCCCGCTTGAAGTTCGCCGGACTGGAGAGGTTGACAGCCGGGAACGTACGAGGCGTGGCTGCCAGTTGTGTGCGGCAGCCAACCGCCAAAAGTCGCTGGGACGGGGGCCTAACAGGAACGGCAGGCCGGAACAGCAGGCATCCAGGAACGGAAGCCGGAGCGACCACGCTCGGGCCTGGGCCAAAGCTTGAGTGGGCGGACCAGCAGCCGAAGGCGGCTGCCGAAGCTGTCAGGTGGGCCCGGCTAGCTCAGTCGGTGGAGCATGAGACTCTTAATCTCAGGGTCATGGTTTCGCGCCCCACGTTGGGCGCCAGTTATGTGGAGATAGGTTTGCGAGACGCTTACCCTACGAGGCGACCGGCAAGGGACGCGACGTTCTCCACTGCCGCAGCGAACAAAGACGCTACGGCCGGGTTCGTAGATTCTCCGGCACGGCGCAGAAAAGGTACTCGAGGCAGGAGGTCAACAAACAACACGGGTTTATTAACCCAAGATGCAGCACAGTACGACAGTCACGGGCTTGCAGGCCGTAAAGGGAACTCCGCAAGACCGATAGAGTACGCTTGCCAGCGGCGCTACGACTCTCACACAAAGGGCAGCAGTCGAGCACACGAACGAGATGCCGCCTGCTAGAGCAGCGCGTCAACCTCTCGTGCCAGCCTGAGAGCATCTGACGCGGGCAAGCCTGCGCCAGACAGAAGCGAGCTCAAGGGGGAAGGGGGTTGTCACTGGCGGCCAATGAGGACAGGCGTTGCGCAGTGACGTAAGCTAGCTTGGTGGCGTGAGCCTGTGAGCATGTCGAGGCATGCCCGGACGCGTGCCCGCGCGCCAGGAAGCCGACGCATGGCTCGCACCAGACAAAGAGGCCTGGCGCTGCCGCCGTGGTCGCCATACTGCCGATTAACGGCGGTCTCTGGCGCTCGAGCCGCGCGGGGCCCACACACGCGCTAGCTGGGGAACGAGGCGCCCAAGGGGAGGGTGCCCTCGATTCCCACAAACCTTGCACACTATTGTATAGCAAGGGGGTGGGAAAGGGTAGCGAGGGTGAGAAGGAGGGTATACAGTAAAGCATAGCATAGAAATAAACAGAAAGCGAGGAATACAGAGAAACAAAGGCAAGAAAGACAGAAAGAGATAGAAAAAGAAAGAAAGAGAGAGCGAAAAGAGATGAAAAGAAAGAGGAAGCTAGAAATAGAGATAAGGAAAGGGAAGAAAAAGAAAGAAAAATACAAGGCGCTAGCAAGAAAGAAATGGATAGAGATAGAAAGAAAGAAGGAAATAGAAGTAAAGAGAGACAAAAAAGACAAAATAAATTGAAATAGAGAAGCGCGAAAAAAATTCACCGACGATTACGATACTGCTGATGCAAATTCTGAGCATAGCTTTGTGTTGGGGCACCAACTGTGTTTAACGATTTGGCTATCCGCAGTTGCAACAGTATAATGTTCGTTGCATATTGCCACAGGAACTGCCAGCGCTCGAGTGCTACGCTCACCACTCTGTGCATTGGAGACGTCTCGAACCAAGCGAAACGCCAACAGCCCCGTTATGACAAGCGAAACCAGCCGCTGTGCACGTGCCAGCCCTGCGTGCGCACGAGCTATGACCGAGAGGCCAGCGCGCGAAAGCGAGATCAGACGCCAGTGGCTCGTGATATCGACAGACTCCGCATTCGCTCTCTTTCGTCCTCGTTCGCTCTAACGGTAACGCCGACGCCAACGGCGACGCCACTGCACGCCGGAACGGGCGCCTAAGAGCTGCTGTCTAAAAGAAAAAGGAAGAAAGAAAGAGAAAAATAAAGAGAAAGAGTGAAGGCCGCCTTATCTAAAAACCCAGTAGCACTGTCCCAGGGCCATACATGATTACAGTGTGGCGCTGGGTACTGGGACGCTGGCACGCTTTACGATGCACGCTGGACGCTGGTGCGCTGCACACTAGTACACCCGTTACGGGCCGAAATCGTGCTTTTAAATTGTTTTTCAAAAAATCACCGCCATATCTACGAAGTGAGCCATGTCAGAGGAGCTTGCTCGGAGATGATCGGGTAACCCACGAATCCTCCGTACATATTCCTTTACCATCATATATAGACGTAAAATCATCATCATCATCAGCCTGTCTACGCCCACTGCAGTGCAAAGGCCTCTCCCATGCTCCGCCAATCAACCCGGTCCTGTGATTTCTGCTGCCACGTTATACCTACAAACTTCTTAATCTCATCTACCCAACTAATTTTTTGTCTCCCCCTCACGCGTTTGCCATCTCTTGGAATCCAGTCAGTTACCCTTAATGACCACCGGTTATCCTGCCGACGTGCTACGTGCCCGGCCCATATCCATTTCTTCTTCTTAATTTCAACTATCATATCCTTAACCCCCGTTTGTTCCCTGACCCACTCTGCTCTCTTCCTGTCTCTTAAGGTTACACCTATAATTTTCCTTTCCATCGCCCGCTGCGTCCAAACAGAGCCCAACTTAAATGGACGTGACAACGTTGTTATATATAGATTAGCCCTCTTCGCTTCGGCCTCCCGGGCTCTCACCGCATGGTCTTGGCGGCGAGCCCGCCGCGCAGCAGCATGAACACCCCGCTTTGGCTGGGGTGATCATGCTGCGGAGCGGCAACGAAGAGTGTTCACTGAGTGAGCTCTCGGCGAAGAGAAAGGAAGCGCGCCAAACGCGAGCGCCAAACGAGAGGCGCGGCCGTCTAGCGGTCACCTATCTAACTAGCGCATGTGCGAGCGTGGTGTGCGCCGCCTTGAGCGGCGGCGCGCCATCTAGTGAGCATTCTTGAAGTCACTGGAGAGTGTACACGCCGGCGAGAACGGACAAGGCGCGAGCATAAGGAGCAAGCTCCTAAAACTGTGGTCATCCCCAGATTGTAATTAGAGCTGAAACACAAGCACTGCGCCAAAAAAAAACCTAAACAAAAGAATGACCGAGCCACCACCTCGACGCCCCGTACATTCCGAGTCCGGCACGTTGCCGCTACACCACACCTGGAAGACCAGAGGCAATCTCTATTTTCTTGTTGTTATAACTACTTCCCGTAGCCAGTATTTTTATTTTTCTCGTTTAGGCACGCAGATTTCAGACTGTTCGTGCTCGCGGCAACCTAATAGAAGATAGTTAAATGGTTTATGTGCTGCCTAGGATCATAACGTCTATCTGGCACGTTTTGCCGCAAAACATATTAGTGTGACCGCAGATGTGTTAGGCAATGGCACTGACTCGCTAAGCAGTTAGTCATGCCTTTGTAGAAAACAATGTGCATCTGAACTGCACACTGAACACTTTAGTTTTCGTCACCCGTTTGGACGTAATTTCTGCGCTGTTTGCTTTCGTTCCGCATACTATACAGCCGCAGTAGTTCACTCTAGCCGAACCGGCCATTAGGCTTCGAGCTGTACTCCGTGTGCAGCGATCGCTGTGAATAACGTGGATATTCACTTACGAAGAATCTAACAACCATTGAAATGTAGTTTCGACCATATCTGGCTCAAGCGTGGCCATATTTGCACCTTCGACTGCACAAATCAGAAGCTAAAAACGCCGAGATTGAGCGTTACATTAGCTCAATGTTGCCGGTGACGTGCGGCTTTCAGCGGTACCAGCCCATATGGAAGGACTGACTGCTAGAGTAGGTTGATGTTGATTATCAGACAAATACTAATGTCATATTGTGCTGCGAATGATAAGTTCCTTCGATGCAGTTATACGAACTACATTCACGACACTCGACCACACACTTCAGAGAAAGCGCACGCGCGCGCTCGACGGATGAATTCTTTAGCGTATACGTACGTCCGTCACCTAACCAAAGCTAGATAAGTGTAAGACACAGGGTGTCGGAAAGAAATGGTTTTCGTTTCGGTTTTTGTTTCGTTCTAAAGCAAAATGTTTCTTTCTGTTTCTGTTTCGGAATGAAGAAAGAAATGTTCCGTAACGGTTCGTACTGGTTAATTTATGACAAAATTTGAAGTTAAGGTGATCATAAAAAAACATTGGATTTGTGATGTAGTTACTTGCCCTCCTTTTAAGAAAGTGGGACAAGGGTAAAGCAAGTTCTTCAGAGGAGCGGAAGTAACTGTACCACGAATTCCTACCAACTAGCACAAAGTAGTATTAATCTGAAAGTATTTATTTTTTCAAAAGACAAATACGAATTTTTTTTAGTGGGCTCAATATTTTGTGTCAAGGGAGTGAGCACGATCTCAGAAGCAGCACGTCATTGAGTGTACTCTCTGATGTGCGAGAGCGCTGTTCTGATAAAACGATCGCCAGGCCTGCGCGGAACACGCAGCACAGTCGTAGAGAAAGCTGGAAGAGCGGACTTTGAGAGCCTGTTTTACAGACTCTTGGGGAAACTAATACCAGTACACATTCAATGTACGCACTACGCCCTAAATCATTGCATTTTTTCTCAAGTAGCGAAGTTCCCATTATGCCATTTTTCTTCATTCTTCGGAGAATCGTGGTACCCGCTACACATCTGTAAGGCATTATGTGCACTTTGTGCTGTGGCTGATGATGATGAATTATGGCTGAGCACTTTGCAGTGGGTGGAAAGGAGTGTTACGGAATGGGCGCCTCCATTACATTCCAATTCGATTCCAGGGAATTAGAACTTCCCGCAATTCTATTCCTTTCAATTCCTCGGAATGGAAGAAACAGCCCATTCTCACTCTGGGAATGGCGGGGCAGTTCAATTCCATTCCTGTATTCCTCAACGCAGGAAAGGCATCTGGATAGTTTTATCGAGTTAAGAATGAACGCCCCATAAAGCTGATGTCAGCAGATGCATTAACTGCAAAAGCACGCAAAACACGTTACCAAGGGTGAGGTAATAGCTTGGTGACTTATCTTGTGCACTACAACCGCCCTATTTATTTCCATAGGGGCAGTTCTCCCGCTACCTATAGTATTTGAAGGGTCAGCATGTTCGAACGAATGGTGGTGTTTTAATATTTTTTAAGCTTAAATGTGCTAATGCTAAACTGACGACACAACGAATTTTTATGCTGACAAAAGTAGTAGTAGTAGTATTATGCTGACAAAAGTAGTAGTATGACAAAAGTAGTACAAATGGCGAGCTAGATGGTACTGATTGATAATGGTTTAATAGTAGCGCAAAGAAAGACGAAGACAAGAAGGTGAACACCACAAGCGCTTGTGGTGTTCACTTTCTTGTCTTCGTCTTTATTTGCGCTACTATTACACCATTATGTATTCAAGAAGACTAAGCAGTTTTGCCACGCGTCTGGAGCAGTCGTGAATATGGAGAAAACTAAGATTTGGTTAATGGGGAACAAAACCCTCTAGATCTGCTGGTATTCGTTAGAACAGTGCACCGCTCGGGCACCTTGTGCCTTTGCATCGAATACGGAACACTGGGCCGCACTGCTCGTCAGCACTCACGCTTGTCATGCGCGCCTCGCAAGCATGGATGGGGTGAGGAGAACTTTCTGTGTTCGCCTGTGCGCAGGTATACAATGTCTTCCTTGTATCAAAGGTTACTTACGTGTGTCGGGTACTAAACTGCTCGTGAGATAAAGATCAGGCTGTGCATAGAGTATTCGAAATTTTCGTGTGATGGTATCAATGGGAAGGAACGCGCAGGGATAATTTGTTTCTCCCTTCGGTATTTGCTGGGATAATGCATTTGTTTGTACACTAACTTATGCCTCGGTTTGTAGTAGGCGTGTTGCTTATAAATGTACCGTGCTTGTAATCAGCCAGGCCATTTTAAAAATACTATTTTATTGTTAATTTTTAGGCTCTGACTTACTAATGTTTGAAGCTTGAAGAACAGCACGTAGACGAGAACGTGCTCTATTTTCGGAAAACGACGTAATTCAATTCCCATTCCATTCCGTGCCAAATGCGCTTTATTCCATTCCTAGTCCATTCCTCCAAGCCTTGTTTCCATTCCACTACGGGGTCGCGAAAATGTGGAATGTTTACGGAGTCATTCCAATTCTGGTGAGGCAACTCCGCAACAACGGTGGGAAGCATTGAACCACACACTCTTTGCGCTGTTAGCATTTTGTGATGACTGTTTGTTATTTTACTCTTCTGCCACGCTATATTACATATGTTAACACGATTCCTTGCCCGACATGACGCCTGTATATGGGGTATTTTTTCGAAGGAGTTACAAGCACCAGCGTGGAACTGTGGTGGAAGACCTGACTGCCACGCAGAGGGCGCGGGTTAAAACCCCATTCGATCCTAGAACTTTGTTTCCCATTTAATTTTTTTTTATATCACGCGGTACCGGTCACGGACACCGGCGGCGGCGGATAACGATGGTGCCAAAATCGGTGGTTGCGATCCCATAAAAGCTTTCGCATTAACAAAGTTCAGCGCCGACAATGCCCTCTCCACTTTGGCCTGCGTGACAGGCGCGCAAAAGTCCACTTGCGTTAAAGTAAACATCTCCGGTTGCCACTGTTCTTGTGTTTTTGCATAATTTCAACATATCATTGCTTTGGAATTCCTGCCTGAGGTACGTGCTAATACTGTACCCTGAGATATGCTCACATTGCATAGGCTCAGTTCTTCCGGATTACGAAGTTTTCTCGTGAATCTAAAAACGATTAAAAAAATTTCGGTTTTACTCCGGAACGAAATACTACATAACATTTCGGATACGTTTTCGTTCCGGTCAAAAATATCGGTTTTTTTTCGTTTTTCGTTTTCGGTTTTCGTTCCGTTCCGACCACTGGTAGGACACACAATAGAATAATATTTTGAAAATACTCGATAAGTTTTTCTTTCGACTTCTCGCGATCCAATACCAAATCTTATACGGATTCCACCCAGCGTGCCCAGTTTTTTCCAATGTGCTGCCAGTGTTCCCAATGCGCGGGCAGACACTGTACAGCGTGACCAGTGCCACCCAGTGCGCTGTAAGACACTGGGCCACACTGTACAGTATTCCCAACGTCTTTCAGAGCACTGGGCGGTACAGTCTGTCCTAGTCCATCCCAGCGCGCTGTAGTACACTGGGACACACTGTAGAGCGTTTCCAGTGCCACCCAGTGCGATGAAAGGCACTGGGAGGCACTGCAAACGCTGTTTTTTTCCGATAGGGTGCCCAGCTCCGCCCATCCTTCAGGCTTCGGACCACTAGTGAAATGCTGCCTTAATTTTTTTTCTTTTGCATATGACAAGTGCCACCACGCGACGTGGCGTCACTGACTGACCATTTCAAAACGAACACGCCTTGTACGACGACGTCCTTTGACGAAGATAGTTCCGCCTGTCGAAACACCGGCCAGCCTGTATGAGGCACTTATTCCTGTTCACAAAACATGTATACCACAAGCTCTCGTTCTCAGTCACGCACAATAAAACACAAAGGCAGGACACACGCTGCCCGGAACAGCAGATATTTAAAAACGCACATGCGTATATCACACAAATAACAAATTCAAGTGCCGCTTCCTCTAGCCGTAGTTTAGTCGTCCATGAAGCGCTCGTTTTCCCATCAGGTTGAAGTTTACATTCAAGTTCAAGTTTATTAACAAAACCGTAGAGTGCAATGCATATATGAAGGTCCAACATTTTAAGGAGGAGGCCAAAATATAAGAACTGTGGGGTAGTGATGCAGAACCAGGGTGTCGGAACGAAATGTTTTTCGTTTCGGTTTTAGTTTCGTTCCACCGCAAAAAGTTCCGTTCCGTTTCTGTTCCGGATCGAAAAAAAAAAACGTTCCGTAACGGTTCGTAACGGTATTTTTTTGTATGCAAAAAGTCGAAGTAAAGGTAATCATAAAAAACACTGGAGTGGAAGTAACTGTACGACGAATTCCTACCAACTAGCACAAACCAGTATTAGTTTCAAAGTCATAGTATTTATTTTCTCAAAAGACAAACACGATTTTTTTAGCGGGCTCAATACTATGTGTCAAGGGAGTGAGCACGATCTGAGAAGCAGCACGTCATCGAGTGCACTCTCTGATGTGCGAGACCGCCGTTCTGATAGAAAGGTAGCCAGGCCTGCGCGGAATACGCAGCACAGTCACAGCGAAAGCTGGAAGAGCGGACTTTCTAGAGCCCATTGTACAGTCTCCTGGGGCAACTAATACAAGTACACATGCAAGGTACCCACTACGTCATAAATCATCACAATTTTTCTGAAGTAGTGAAGTTCCTATTATGCCATTTTTCGTCATTCTTCGAGGAATCGTGGTACCCGCTGCACATCTGTAAGGTATTATGAGCACTTTGTGCTGTGGCTGATGATGATGAAGTATTAGAGCTGAGCACTTTGCAGTGGGTGGGAAGCAGTGTTGCGGAATGGGCGCCTCTATTCCATTCCAATTCCATTCCGGAGAATTGGAACTTGCCTCAATTCCATTCCTTTCAATTCTTCGGAATGAAAAAACTTGGCCTATACGGACACTGGGAATGGCCGGGCAGCTCAATTCCATCCCTGCAATTCTTATACGCCAGAAAGGCATCTTGATAGTTTTATCGAGTAAAGAATGAACACCCCATAAAGCTGATGTCATCAGATGCATTAAGAACTGCAAAAGTACGCAAAACACGTTACCAAGGTCGAGGGATGGTAGCTTGGTGACATATCTCGTGCAGTACAACCACCCTACTAATTCCTATAGGGGCAGTTTTCCCGCTACCTATAGTATTTGCATGGTCAGCGTGTTTGAACGAATGGTGGTGTTTTAATATTGTTTAAGCCTAAATGTGCTAATGGTAACATGACGACATAGCGTTTTTTTTTTTTTTTTGCAGACAAAAGTAGTATTGAAGAAGGCTAAGCAGTTTTGCTACGCGTCTGTAGTGGTCGGTAATATGGAGAAAACTATGATTTGGTTAATGGAGAACAAAACCCTCTAGGTCTGATGATATTAATTGGAACAGTGCACCGCTCGGGCACCTTGTGCCTTTGCATCGAATACGGAACGCGGGGCCGCACTGCCCGTCAGCACTCACGCTTGTCAAGCGCGCCTCGCAAGAATGGATGTGATAAGGAGAACTTTCTGTGTTCACCTGTGCGCAGGTATGCTATGTCTTCCTTGTAGCAAAGGTTATTTACGTGTGTCAGGTACTAAACTGCTCGTGAGATAAAGATCAGGCTGTGCATAGAGTATTCGCCACTTTCGTGGGCGGGAATCAATGGGAACCAACGCGCAGAAATACTTTGTTTTCCCCCTTTTGTATCTGCTGGTATAGTGCATTTGTTTGTACACTAACTTATGCCTCGGTTTGTAGTAAGCGTGTTGCTTAAAAATGTACACTGATTGTAATTAGCCTAGCCATTTTAAAAATACTGCATTATTGATAATTTCGAGGCTCTGACTTACTAATGTTTGAAGTCTGAAAAACAGGAAGTAAACGAAAACGTGCTCTATCTTCGGAAAAAGACGTAATTGTATTCCCATCCCGTTCCGTGCAAAAGGCGCTTAATTCCATTCTCATTCAATTCCTCCAAGTGTTGCCCCCATTCCATTCCGGGATCGGGAAAATGTGGAATGATTCCGGAGTCATTCCAATTCTGGGGGGGGGGGGGGGGGCAACTCCGCAACACTGGTGGGAAGCATTAAAGCAGGGCTTAAAGTCTCTCTTCATTGAAAGGAGGGCCCTCAGAGGGCGGCGACCTATATACATACATACACACATACATACAGCCCCTCCTTAAGAAATGGATGGGGAGCCGGGCCCCCCCGAGCTTCCCCTGACTTTAAGCCCTGCATGAAAGCACACACTCTTTGCGCTACAGGGGCGTAGCCAGAAATTTTTTTCGGGGGGGGTTCAACCATACTTTATGTATGTTCGTGCGTGCGTTTGTATGTGTGCGTGCCTATATACGCAAGCGAAACTGAAAAATTTCGGGGGCAGTTTGAACCCCCCCAACCCCCCCCCCCTCGGCTACACCCCTGTTGCGCTATTATCATTGTCTGATGACTGGATGTTATTTTCATCTTCTGCCACGCTATATTACATGAGTTAACGCGGTTCCTTGACCGACTTGACGCCTGTATAGCGTTTTTGTGAAGGAGTTACAAGCACCAGCGGGGTGCCCTGGTGAAAGACCCGACTGCCACGCAGAGGGCGCGGGTTAAAATCCCATCCGATCCTAGAAATTCGTTTCTCATTTAATTTTTTCTTATATCACGTGATAGCGGTCACGGACACCGGCGGCGCCGGACAACTATGGTGCCAAAGTCAGCTGTTGTGATCTCAGCTGTTGTGATCTAATCTGTCTTTACATTGTTGAGATTCTAAGTGCACGCCAAATTTTGATGAATGCGCTGTGTTGTACCGGCATAGAAATGAAGAAACGCGCCTTATGATTGAAGCATGGCATATCGAGAATAGTGGTAGTGCATGCGTGAGCCAACCGTCGATTAACTTGCATAAAGATGAAATCAAATGCCTTAACAGTTATCTTCCACGTAGACCACCACGCGTGCCGGATTGATAGGCTCGCCTGTTGCATGGGCATGCGCAGATAAGTTTTCGTGCCTTCTTTCTTTTCAGCCGTTGTGCGTCTCTTCAGTTGTTAGTCGGCGTTTGTGGTGTCCTGACTTCTTTCTTGTGTCCGTGTTTGCACGCCCCGTCTTTTTGGAATGAATACTTACCAACTAGCTCAGCTCTCTGTTACTCTAAGCTCATAACAGCTTTCGCTGTCACAAACTTCAACGCCGGCAATGCCCTCTGCACGTTGGCCTGTGTGACAAGCGCGCGAAAGTCAACTTGCATTAATATAAACATCTCTGGTTGTCACTGTTTTCGTTTTTCACACAATTTCAACATATCTTTGCTTTGGAATCCCAGCCTGAGGCACGCGCTAATACTGTACCCTGAGATATGCATAACTGATCACGCAGCATGACCTCAGTTGTTCTGGATTGTGAAGCTTTCTCGTGAACCGAAAAACGATTGAAAAAATTTCGGTTTCACTCCGGAACGAAATAATAGATAACGTTTCGGTTACGTTTTCGTTCCGGTCAAAAATATCGTTTTTTTCGTTTTTCGTTTTCGGTTTTCGTTCCGTTCCGACACCCTGTGCAGAACTGTCGATGGTACTATCGATACTATCGATAGCTGAGTCCCTATCTAACTATCCATGGTAAAAAAACGCCAGGCCAGCGCTGAAATTGCAGCACAGTCACAGCGAAAGCTGGGAGAGCGGTGTTTCTAGAGCCCGCTGTAAGCTCTCTTGGGGCTACAATACAAGTACACAAGAAAGGTACCGACTACGCCAAAAATCACAATTTTTTGTGAAGTTGGGAAGCGCCTACTAAGCCATTATTCGTCATTCTGCGGAGAAGCGAGGCACTAGCTACACGTCTGTAAGGCATTATGTGCACTTTGTTGACACGACGACTGATGACGATGAAGAATTATGGCTCAGCCCTTTGTAATGGGTTGGAAGCTTTAAACGGCCCACCAGTTATGTAATCTGCATTGGGTGACGCCCGGTCGCTATTTCCCTCTCCCGTCATGCTGTATAACATACGTTGACGTGGGAGAGAGACGGGGGAGGGGGCGAAGAACTTTACTGAGACCCCGAGTAAATGGATCATGCGCTTATGGGCTTCCTTGGCCAGCAATACTTGCGAGGAACCCACTACGCTATAAATCATCGTAATTTTACTGAGACCCCGAGGAAATGGATCATGCGCTTATTGGCTTCCTTGGCAACCAATACAAGTGCGCTTGCGAGGAAGCCACTACGCTATAAATAATTGTAATTTTTGAGAAGTAGGGCAGCAGGCACTGTGCCATTTTTCGTCATTCTACGGAGAGCGTTGGTGCCTGCTAAACACATGTAAGGCATTATGCGCACTTTGTTGATGATGTGCCTGATGACGATGAAGAATTATGGCAGAGCCCTTTGTAATGGGTTGGAAGCATTCAACAACCTACTCGTTGCGCAATTCGCATTGTGTGACGCCTGGTTAGAGAATTCGCGTTGTGCAACGCTTGGTGCTTATTTTACTCTTCTACCACGCTATATTGCATATGCTAATGTGGTTCCTTCCCGACATGAAGCCTGTATAGGACCTTTTCGCAAAGCAGTTTCAAGCACCGGCACGGCTCAGAGGTTGAATACTGGGCTCCCACGCAGGGGGCCCAGGTTCGAACCTCGTTCCATCCTGGAATTTTTTTCTTATTTCGAGCGATACTGGTTACGGACACCGGCGGCGGCGGACAACTACGGCGCCAAAAACGGCCGGTGAAATGATCTCATAACAGCTTTCGCTGTAAAATACTATCGATAGCGCTATCGATAGTACATTTAATGGTACTATCGATAGTATAAAACCAACAGTGCGAACTCATTGCAGAATAAACTTGGTTCACCGCACGCGTGGTACGTAGTTAGCCGGAGAAGCAGGCTGAGGCGCAAGGAAGTTGACATGCCTGTGTTCTTCACCAGAGTGCTTTGCCGACACATGATCATAAAGTGAAGTCAAACAGTTCAGCTGTAGCGGAAAGGAAGCCGTTTCATGTGGTGGAACTGCGTGGCTTGAAATTTATACTGCATTTTAAATGCGAAGCATATCTTAGCGAACTTCTGCGACTTTTAGCGTATCTATCTATCTATCTATCTATCTATCTATCTATCTATCTATCTATCTATCTATCTATCTATCTATCTATCTATCTATCTATCTATCTATCTATCTATCTATCTATCTATCTATCTATCTATCTATCTATCTATCTATCTATCTATCTATCTATCTATCTATCTATCTATCTATCTATCTAGCGGCCTACGACTTTGTGCTCTACTGACCGTTTCGTCAATGGGATGTATACCAATATTGGCATGACTTAACATCACCGTATTACGAACATAAATTACAGGTAATAACATGAAAATCATGATAAGCATGTCATGAAGAAGATGATTTCATGCCACGTGAAATTACGTTAAACAATCGTGTACTAACTGGTGCAATACTTGCCGATTCTTTCAATGAATATTTCACTTCTGGTATACCGTCAATTAAGAATACCCTGCAAATGACTAGCTCAATTATTAGAAATGCTGAAAGCATATTTCTCAACCCGGCAGACGAACCAGAAGTATTCAGAACATTTATGAGTCTTAAGAATAGCAGTGCATTAGATATTGACAATCTTCAGATCGGTCCCATAAAATTTGTTTTAGAGCATTTAGCCCCTGTACTTGTGTACATATTTAATTTAGCAGTAGAGTCCGGGGAATTTCCCCGTGAAATGAAGCGCTCTCGTGTGTCTGTTCTGTTTAAAGGTGGCGACAAAAACTTGCTAGGAAATTATCGCCCAATATCGATTATTCCGGTGTTTGCTAAGGGTTTCGAAAAAATGCTACATTCCAGATTATCCAACTTTTTCACTAGAAGTGACATTATAAGCGACGCTCAGTTTGGTTTCCGTAAAGGAAGGTCTACGGAGTTAGCTTTGTTAAGGCTAAAAGAAATTATTTTAGAGAACATCGAAAACAGCTATTTACATTAGGTTTGTTCATTGATTTCACCAAGGCTTTCGATTCCATTGACCATAGCACGCTACTTCATAAGTTAGAAATCTATGGTGTTCGAGGCACTCCCCTGGATTTAATAAAATCATATTTAGCAGAACGATCACAATGTGTGTGTTTAGGTAACCATCACTCATCTTCATTGCCTGTCAGTAGAGGTGTCCCGCAAGGAAGTGTATTAGGGCCCCTTCTTTTCAATGTTTTTATAAATGATATTGTTAATATCAAGAAGTCGGTAAAATTTATAATATATGCTGATAATGCCACGGTCTTGTTTTCCGGCGCAGAAACAGATAGGTTGATAGAAAGTTGTAATCGTTTCTTTTGCAATATTACATCATGGTCATTATCAAATAAACTTAAAATTAACCCTAAGAAAACGAAGGTAATAATATTTAGAGCTAGAAATAAAATTCTGAACGTTAAACAAGATATTATTTGTGCAGACCAAAAAATAGATATTGTAGAAGAACATAAAATTCTCGGTGTAACATTTTCATCTCATCTAAGTTGGGACTCTCACGCAAGTCATTTATGCAAGAAACTTTCTTTTACAGCGGGAGCTCTGTCGCGTTGTAGAGAAATTCTCCCTACACAAATAAAAGTCAGCATATATCAAGCACTGTTTCAATCACATATAAATTACTGCAGTCTGGTTTGGCTTACTACAACTCAACGTAACATCAACAGGTTATTGCTTTTGCAGAAGAAAGCTGTCCGTCACATTGCCAACACTGGTTATTTATCACCGACATCGACATATTTTCGCAAGTACAGTATAATTAAAATCCAATATATGTACGAGTTCCGCATCCTACGATCATTTTACATATGTTCTTCTTCATTTAAACAATTTATCGAGTTAACTGCTGCACTGCAACGCAACAGTCATGCTATCAATACTCGTAATGTAGGAGGATGGCTCATACCGCGCTTTAGCACTGACTATAAACTGCAGTCATTGAAATATAACCTCCCATGTATTCTTAATAAGCATAAACATTTACATAAACCTGCGCTAAATACATTACGTGAAATATTTCTGAATTACTAATGTATTCGTACATTTCAATTATTTCTTAATGTTGTACTACATTTCACTGTATATTGTTGTATATGATTAGCTATCATGGTTTTCTATTATTATATTGTGTTGATATTATTGTTTCGTGTAGTTTACTGCCAGAATTACAGGTGTACTATTGCTGTTTTTTTTTCCTTGTACTTGTAGTATTATAATTTCTTTTCTGTAAATAAATTTGAGTATTCTGTTAGTGTTGTTTGTTGTTAGAGATGTGTTTATTCAAAAAATCATTCCCTGATACGCTTACACAGGTATTGTTATATGCTTTGTTTTTGTAAATATTTTTTGTACAATGTGTGATATATCTTGTAAATTTGGTGCAAATATTTTCACCGGTCACTTGTTGGCATGTCATTGGTCTTCTGGGCCCTAGTCAAGCTGTTTCATTACAGCTTTTAGCCCAGGAGACCATCCAGAATGTAATGTTTTCGTTTTATTCTGGAAAATAAAGAGAATGAGAATGAGAATGAGAATGAGAATGAGAATTTACATGCCAGGGTCTTGGGCTCTTGCGGCCGTTTCGTTAGTTTGATATACAGTTGAAACCCGCAATAACGAAATCGGCGGGGAAAGCACAAAATTTCGATCTTGCGGGAATTTCGTTGGCGCGAGAATGCGGCAGAAAAGACATGGAGTTTACAAAAAAAAATACATTTTATTTCTCAAAGTCAGTAAGTTTGCTTTGGCGGGCCTTACCATGCAGCAATTTCATGCCTCTCGATTGGGAATCTCGTTTGCCACGCCACAAAGTTCGCCCCATGCAGTTGTCAGTGACGGCGGCACTGCGCTGTCACCAGTACCGTCATCAAGTGCGCCTACAGGCGAACATCGTCCGGCTCCACTGGATCAGCGCGGAATCGCGGACAGCGAGCTGCACGCAACGTCGAATTCTTCGGCGATGTCCATTTTTTTCCTGCCCTTTTCCACCTCACTGATGATTGCAGCCTTATCTTCCAGCGTGATGAACTTCCGCTTTTTCGTTGGAGGCGGCATCTTCGCAGGCAGCGAAATCGGACGAAGCAATCGCAACACACAGTTCACGTTGCACCAAGCGACCAAACAAACGAAAGAAACTCCATGAGGAATGTGGATTGGGCTACGTAGTCCGCATTAACGAGCTGGTATTTCGGCAAGCCACCATCATCATCATTGTCGCCAGCTTTATGTTTTTTTTGTAAACAATTATGGCGGCTGCTTCTCAAGTGCGCTGTAGCGATAGTCTTGCACAATTTAAGTGTAGCATGAATGCATTTCAGCAGTTTTCGAATGTAGTTAATGTTGCGAGAGTAGGTTATTTGCGCACTCGTGTTTAAAAAATTTCGTTAATGAGGGACTGCGGTATGAATTTCTTTCGTAGTCGTGAGTTAGAAATGCATTGACTCCTATGGGCGTTTGCCGGTGCTCCGAAAATACTTCGTTGCGGTGAGAATTTCGTTCCCTCGGGATTTCGTTATCGCGGCTTTCGACTGTATACCAAAATTGGTATGGCGTAACAAGAGTTCATGACGAACATAAGTGACAAGTGCTAACGTGCAAATGATGACACGCACGTCATGTGCAGCATGATTTACATGATATGGTCTCGGGGCGCTCGCGGCCGTTTAAATGAACGGATATATACCAAAACTGCTATGACGAGACATTTCTGTATGAGGAACGTATCTGACACGTGGTAGCATGAAAATCATGACATGCATGTCATGTATGCCATGATTCACATGCCACGCTAATGGTGATCTCGCGGCCGTTTTGCTCGCTTGATATACAGCAAAGTTGGTGTTGCGCGATGTGACTGCATGAGGGGCATAAGTGACAGCTAGTAACATCAAAATTATGACATGAATATCATATGTATGGCATGATTTACATGACACGCTCATGGTGCACTCGCGGCCGTTTCGCTAGCTTGATATACATCAAAATTGGTATTGCACGATGTGACTGTATGACGAACGCAAATGAGAGGTGGTAACATGAAAATTATGACATGCATGTCAATTACGACATGATTTACATCCCACACTCATGGTGCGCGCGCGGCCGTTTCGCTGGCTTGACATGTGTCAAATTCAGTATTGCGCGACGTGACTGTATTGCGAATATAAATGACAGATGGTAACATGAAAATCATGATATGCATGTCACATACGGCATGATTTACATGCCACGCTGGTGGTGTACTCGCGGCCGGTTCGCTAGCTTGATATACACCAAAATTGGCATTGCGCGACGCGACTGCATGACGAACATAAATGGCAGGTCCTAACATGCGAATCATGACATGCTTGTCATGTACGGTATGATTTACATGACACTATTATGATGCGCTTCTGGCCGTGTTGTTAACTGGATATATACCAAAATTGGTATGGCATGACACGAGGGCGTGACGAACATAAATGGCAGGTGATGCATTGCACATACCAGAATATAATTTCAGTAGCATGCTGTATACCATATTGTACATGCATGCATGCATGGCAAACATGGGATATATAGTGAACTAGATGCCATGGCATAAATCACTTCGTTTGCCCCAAAAACAAAACAAGGCGATGTAGGCAGCTCTTTGCTGGTTGCTTCGCGGTTCATCGATTCCCACAGTACATGAGATGTGTCAGATTTTTTATTTCAAAATTTAAAAAAATTCAAGAACTAAATTTGTTAAAAGGTGTAACTGGTTCCTTTTGAATATGACTTTATTGAGAGTCATGATCCGCCAATTTCACTATGGAAATAATTTATTTCTCTAGGCAAACATTGCTCAGGAGTTAATCGAAGGTGATAGTAGACTATCGCAAATATTTCCGCAATATGGCCGGTCAGCAACAGCATCATTATTTACACCACTATCGGTAGTATTATCACGTGGTTGTGATGGTGGAGAATGCTGCGGCAAGATTGCGAAATACGGAGCTCTTTAATTGGGCGAACTTGTGCCCAGAAAAGTAAAACTCAAAATACAAGTGATACACGCTGCGCACTGATAGCGGCGAGAACAGTCGTAGGCCGTCGATTAATCGGATCATCGATGGAACGCGTCGTCTTTTATATGTAAGTCATCGATACTTTCAGCGTTATAGCTGGTGCTCGCGTAAGCTCTCGAATAAACTTGACTATTCGCATCCGGCGCGTAATTTAAACAGAATGATCTCAAACAATCGTGAAGCTTCTCAAACATTACGGCGTTGTCTGCGTCAAACGTTGCTGACAGTGTTTGTAGGTGAAACCCGGGTACATCAAAACAAAGCAATAACACACACGGCAGTAATATCGCTAGTAATATTAATGATGGTACCACCGATGGCACTATCGATAGTTTGTTTACCCTATCAATAGTTCAAAAAGACTATCGATGCTGTCGATAGTCAATTTACCGATATTGCTGCATCCCTAGTGGGAGAGCTTTCTATCAAAATCTGGCAAGGAATATTTAGTAAACACAAGAAGGGATCGATTGTATATATAGAGGTGTGATAAATGAATACAATGCACATGAAACAACATCAATAAAGGCAACACAAAAACTGATTGATAGAGTAATTATTGTGACGAAAGCAAGTACGTTAAAAAAACAATCTAAAACGGTTGAATGCTAACATTTTCAAATCTCGGTTTAGAGTGTTCTAAATTCAAATGACACTAAAAGAGGCACTTTGTTTACTGTAACATGTACCGACTATAGGTAGGAGAAAGTTACTTGACAGAACAAGCCTAGTTGTATTTTTGTTTGCGAATCGATGAATTAGAAAAGCATCAATAGAAACTTGCTGAAACTCGAACGAGTTTCTGCAAGTTTCGAACGAGTTCGAACTTGCTGAAACTCGAACGAGTTTCGATTATATGCTCTTCTGCCGAAGCGAATTTTGTCAACTACTGAATAAATGGCAGCGTGAAATTCGTGATTAAAATCAGCAATGACCTCTAGGAACTTCTTACAAATTATTTGTTTAATTACTACATTGCTAATTCGCATCTGTAAATTACATGTCAATGTCATTAATGTTTTAGGAGAATGTAAAACCGCCAACTGAGATTTAGCATTATTTATGCTTATGTAATTCTTATGATACCAATCTTCCAGCATGCATACACTGAATGGGGTTTGTGGCAGAAGGTACAATCGTCGTATTCTCGGAAGATAACTTTTGGAATTGTGTAAATAACTGTGCGGATCATTAATATATTTCAAACATAACAGCGAGCGAGTATTGATTCCTGGGGTGCCCCTTCCGTGATGAGCCTATGTAGGAAAAAGGCGTGATTAGAGTAGACACTGTGATACATGTTTGAAAGATAATTCTCAGTAAGTGCTAAAAATGGGCTAGTAATATCATAACTATCTAGTTTAGCAAAACACTTCATGGTGATTATTGGCAAATGCATTTTGAAATGCATTTGTAGCCCTTGTGTGTCCGCCATATAAGTGCATTTATATGTAGCCCCTGTGTGTCCGCCTATGTCTTAATGATCCAGCCAATAAAGCTAATAAGAGCGTGTTATGTTGAAAGACCCATGTGAAACCCTAGCTGTGACAGTGAATGTACATTAAATTGAGGGAAATAGCTTGAAATTTCCATTAATTCATGCTTGTAAAATCAACGCGAATACGACGGAACCACAAGATGAGGACACCATCGTGTGTACGTTGTGTTCGCACTGATTTTACAAGTATGCATCGTTTCGCACTTGTCCACCTCTCTACTTTCCTTCTATTAATTGTACGACTATTTTCCTGAAATACGGAAGCACCAAAATTGGTCTATAATTATCTAACAAGGTTTGGTCGCTCTTCTTAAGTGTATGAATTTATTTAGCCATCTTCACTTGTTTAGGAAATAGTCCTCTGGAAAAAATCAGAGTGACCATATGGCAGAGGGCTTCAGCCACAACATATCTGAGTGATTTTATACGTATTGAGTGTATGTGGTCAAGGCCAGCTCCTGTATTTTCAACTTTCATGATGACAGCACTTGATCAGTTGGACAAGGCCGTAGAAAACAAGATTGAGGTTGCCTATCCAGCTGTTCATAGTTGAAATTAAGAAGAAGAAATGGATATGGGCCGGCCACGTAGCACGTCGGCAGGATAACCGGTGGTCATTAAGGGTAACTGACTGGATTCCAAGAGAGGGCAAACGCGTGAGGGGAAGACAGAAAATTAGGTGGGTCGATGAGATTAAGAAGTTTGCAGGTATAACGTGGCAACAGAAAGCACAGGACCGGGTTGATTGGCGGAACATGGGAGAGGCCTTTGCCCTGCAGTGGGCGTAGACAGGCTGATGATGATGGTGATGATGATGATCCAGCTGTGGCACAGTGAGACGTAAGTTGGCTTGCGAGTACGAAAAACAAAATACGTTATCTGTTTGTTCGGGATTTTGTACTGCTCTGTTTTCAATAGTCATCCCTGGCATTCCATTTGTGTATAACGTTTGTGCACGTGTCGAGCTTGCATGCACACACACACACACACACACACACACACACACACATATATATATATGAGGAAGGAAGTGTCCTTGGATCCAGTCGAATCAATGCTTTGCGAAGTAGAGGACGTGCAACACGAAAACTTATCAGGGAACACACAATACAGAAATGCGCTCTTTTTACCAATAAGGCTATATATATATATATATATATATATATATATATATATATATATATATATATATATATATATATATATATATATATATATATATATATATATATATATATATATATATATATATATATATATATATTTATATATATATATGTATATATATATATATATATATATATATATATATATATATATATATATATATATAGCCTTATTGTCGTGACGCCGACGAAGGCAGCAGTCGGCGTGTCCACATCCATATCCACCTTGAAACTTCATTTGGCCGACCTGGCCGTGAAACGGCAAGTAGTCAACCTTCAGCAATACACGCTGTACACTGAAATCGGCGAACAGAGCCTCGGCCATCGAGAATCTGCTCTGCGGTAAGGCGTGTGTCGACATTTGTACATGCGGCATCGAACATTTCAGCCTTATCGCTGGTGGCCGCGTTAGTTCCAGAATGAACTCAACTGTTCCGTTTGCGCGCTCAAGCTTATATGAGGATTCTGAAGTAATCTGGAAGGTTCCCAGCCATTCGGGCGTGGTTTGCGCAAGGCAGCGATTACATGTGTAACGGACCAGTTACATAAACATAACAAAAGAAGCGCCCGTGGTAATATATATATATATATATATATATATATATATATATATATATATATATATATATATATATATATATATATATATATATATATATATATATATATATATACGAATTTTTCGTTGGTCCCGGCCAAGGCCCATTGGCCTGCAATGTAATGCAGTACGGTTGTTGCGAACCGATTTTCACCCAGGGACGTTTGATACGAACGCACGCTACCGGCCAGGTAAGAAGAGGTGGTGTCCGCGCTGTCGCGGAAGACGCGCCAAGCACGTGCGAGCGTGGGAACGCAAGCGTGGGCATGCGCGCCGCACCGTCTCATTCACTGTCCCGTGTTTCGCGCTGTTTCGCGTATCGTTGGACATGTACCAACCGGCCCAAATACGCACCTTAATGTTGAAGCAAGAACTACAGGGCTTAGTCGATGAATAGATTATTCGGCCTTCTACATCCTCGTTCGCACCACCAATTACTATAGTGCCGAAAGAGGATGGGACATACAAGATGTGCACCGACTACCGGCTTGTGAACCGCCAGACCGACCCATTTCCTTACCCGATGCCGAGAATAGACGAAATTATCGATGAAACCGGAAGCTGCTCATGGTTCTCTCGCATCGACCTCTGAAAGGGATACTGGCTAGTTCAACTCGAGGAGGAATTCAAGCACTTTACAGCGTATGTCACGCTCTTCGATGTGTTTGAATACAACAGGCTGCCATTCGAGTGGAAATATTTGGGGGCGTGGTTCCAAAGAATGATGAGCAATGTGCTGCAGGATTTCATCGGTAACTTCTGCAATGTCTACGTAGACAACATCGTCATCTACTCCAAAACATGGGAGGACCATTGCTTGCATCTCTCTAAGGTGGTAAACGCGTTAAGCCAAGCAAGGTTGAAGGTCAACATAAACAAGAGTGAATTTTTCAAGAATGTCGTAGCCTTCTTCGGATGAGTTTTTGATGGACGTACAAAGAGCATGAAACACGAATCTGTAAAGCGCATATCCGAGCTGACGAAGCCATATGACGTTCATTCTGTTCGTGTATTCTTGGGATTAGCCGGACATTTCAGATACTTCATAAAGGATTACGCCATGAAGAGCAAGTGCCCGAGATTGCAAACACAAACGGACACTCCTTTCGTGTGGACGCAAGAGTGCGAGAAAACGTATCAGGAGCTCATCAACACAATTTTATCAGACCCAGTTTTAACGATTCCGGATTTTACCAAGACGTTTGAGCTGAACACTGATGCTTCGCATTATGGTACAGGCGTAATGTTATACCAGAGACACGAAAGTGAGTCCACGAAAAGAGAACTAAAAACGATTGGGTATTATTCATATATGTTCACAAAGGCTGAGATCAATTACCCGACAACTGAAAAGAAAGCACTAGCTGTTGTCATGGCTCTTAGATATTTCAGAACCTACCTAGGCAGAAGACACTTCAAGCTGTTCACGGAAAACCAAGCCTACATGTGGCGTGTTTTTCTAAAAGAGCCAAATGCACTTTAACTGAAACTGAGAAAAACGCACTTTTTTGCTGCTGCCAATATCGTCGGGCCTGCTTCAACAATTTTTTGCCAGTGTGGTCATGCCCCTAAATAAATCAAATCTATCTTGCTGCTAAAATCTATATACAGTAAAACTTCGGTGATACGAATATCGCGGGACCACCAGAAATTTTCGTATCATCCGAAGTTCGTATCACCAGAAAGTAAGAAAAATTAGCATGCGACAAAACAAAGCTGGAGGACATTTTCGTAAATTCTTTTTCAGGGCCGCAGCAAAGTCACGAACAGCTCTGAATGATTTCCAGTGAAGTTTTTAGGCGTCACCAATTATACCTGCCCTCATATATATGGCCCGTGCGCGCGTGTGTAGCTATTGAACCAGGTGTGTTGTGACCCGCGACAGCTAGTAGCCCCTTCTAAATCTTAGTATGCTTTTTTGCATGACAATCGAGTACTGCGGCAAAAGTGACTTAAGGAACACTTTGAAGCGATAGATGAAAGCCAGAAAATTTCACAAACGTGGTCCTACGTTATTACTTTCTGATCGCGGTGGGTTGGAGATGTTTTTCGAGAGATTTAGGCCATTCCCGCACAAGTGCGTCCCCTACAGTCGTGCATGTTGACGTTGTGAGGCCTAGCTCTTTCGCCAAGACCGCACTAGTGGTCTTTGGATCCTCGTCCACCTTTATAGGGTGTCTCATGCACGAGGACATCGCTTGCATGGAGGACGTGGCTTGTAATCTAAACGCGAAGGCACACGGAGGTGCATCAATGCCTCCAAGATTCACGTACACTACCTCGGAGGCTACGACGCGTCACTGTAGGTTTACTCTGATCACAGTGCAAGAGAAGTATTTTTCTTACACCGGCGGCGCGGCGCACATGCCCGCACTAGAGTCACTGGAAAAATTTCAGAGTATCGCATCTGTTTTCCGCGCGCCGCCGCCGACGCGATTGGCTTACTCGCATCACGTGACCTCTCGCCGCCATATCCCTTCCAAGCGCTTTGGATGCAGAAGCGTTCAATGCAGAGCGTGGCCGGACATTTAGCAGTACCACGGTCCCCAGAAGTACTTCGTCGCTTTTTTAAACGCGTCATGCAGACAGGGGCGTAAGCAGACATTTTTTTCGGGGGGGGGGGGGGGGGGCACGGGCCCGGCGTGCCACTCCCTGGCTACGCCACTGCATCCAGATGCCAGAAGAGAGTAGCTCACCATCAATCGAACGTTACTGGTGAGCGACTCTGGGAATCTCGTTTGCCGTGTGGGAAAAATTAATGTCAAAGAGCGCCGTTCTACGTGGCTGCATAGTTGCCCTCAACGAATTCGCCCCCCTCGAATAACACTCCTTCCTGCAGTGAACTGCACTAACTTTGCTGGAAAAGATTTTATGCGACAGGATACTTCACCTTTTCGGTTCGCTATGGTCAGCGATATTGAACTACATACCTTTCTATTTGCTCGGCTGTTTATATCTCGATCTGTTGAACAGATTACGCATGCTATCCGAGCTATAAGCGTGTCACGCACGAGAGCGAAATCAAAGATTTATAAAATAATAACTGTTTACTGGTATACCTTGAAGGCAATTGTGGCATGATATTGGCATTGCACAAAACAGGAGCTGGAACTCTGTTAATAAACTTGGTATAAGGCAATGTTATCAAGCGTATTTTTACATTTGTTACAAAAAAAATGCTGCTAATGCTGCATTGCACCGAGCGTACCCTTAAAATACTGTATAGTTGGTGAGAACTGGTCACAGCATAAAAAAACAGATACCACGCTTTGAGGGAGTCGATTTTATGCGAGCCCTAGGTCTATATACATACTGTGTTGCAGTAGCATGCGCTTTAAAAATTCCGGGATGAGCTATTTCTGATCAAAAGAACAAAGCACCGTGCCGAGGAAGTTTTAATAAGAGTGCATTATGAAAAAAAAAGTTCAGCAGTGCAGAAACCGAACCCAGCTGTTTACGCGGTGGCAACGCCAACAAAAGAACTGTTTGTCAGAACACAGCAACATATTTGCGAATTCATTGCAACGTTGGGAATATTGAGGAGACAAGAAATAGGAAATGAAACAATTAAGTAGTGATGTCAATAATTTTTGATGGCCTATTTTCTACGTATCGCACCTACCTACCGCACGCCGATTCGCCCGTGCGTTCGGCTGCTGGCGTTCCTAATCAAGACGTCGCGCACAATTTCCAATTACCGTACACACACAACTTCTATTACACATGTCAACCAGTTGAACAGCAAGCACGGTGCGCAAGCAAGCTATGCGTCAGCAGTCAGTCGAAGGACGCAATGTTGAATGTTCTCGATGTTCGATAACGTTCTCGAGTGCAGTGAACCTGAACACCGACTGCAAAGCTAGCGCAAACAGTCAAGATTCACCAAATGTCGAAGTAAATGGCATCTCGCACGATGTCACTGCGCTAATGCAACTATGTTTACAGATCCGGACCTAGCGAACACGCCCGGGCGTGACACGAAAAGAGACCGATGAAGCCATGAAGAGAGTTCGCGAGCACATGGCAACATTGGCCGTACGTTTCATTAGTTACACCGCTAACCGCGCAGTCGATCCATACCTGTCGATGACTCGAAATCACTTCTAATATCCCCTTGAAGAAACACACACACATAATGCCGTTCTGCCGAGCGTAACACGGCCCTGAGGCTAAAAGATCGGTCACTTCTCAACACACGCTAGCAACGCGCCGGACGGTCTGGAAGGGACATGGCCGCCGCCACCCAATGTTGCCCCCGTGCAGCCTACCTTTGCGGTACTCTGATTTTCCAGTGACTCTAGCCCGCACGTGCTTGGCGCGTCTTCTGCGACAGCGCGGACAGAGCCTCTACGCATGGAGGAAGGAATACTAAGGAGAGACCCTATCGTATTTCAATGCATTGCGAAAAGTGTGGCGGAAGTGACGTCAGATTTATGGGGCAAACAAACCGGTATGGGGCAAACAAAACAGCAGACGCCCCGCGGCGTGCTCTCCGCGGTGGTTAGCTTCTGCGCAGATTTGTAGTCCCGGCGTAAACTTAGCGCGTATTGTGCGGTTCGCACGCAGTAAAATGTTGCAAGCAGACGTTTACCAGGCTGTTCGTGCGTGGCAGGCCCGAGCGCTGCGTGCTGAAATTCTGCGTGGAGCGTTTTTGTGCAACAGTACAGAATACCGGTACGTGCCGTGATCAAAAACGTTCAGCCCCTGCATCATTGTATTCGAACTCACAAGCAGTGACTTACGCGTTCTGCTGGGCGTTAGGCCTTCCCTTTCTCGTAGCCCGATTTCCCGATCTGTTGCCGGATCAGCGGTTCTTTGTTCGTGTATATGGAGTGAGCGTAGTAGCTATTCGGCGCAACGCCAACCTATAGTTGACGTAACTTCACGTCGAAAAGAGGACACCGCTGTATTGTGTACGCGATCGTGCACGTAAAGTTTGTAATTCCAGTACGCACACAACAAGCACGCAGCGAGCGCACACCGCAAAATACATACATCACGTAGTCCGATAACAACAACATTAGTTTATTGCCCTTTCGTTGAACGACACAGCCTCTAAAGACGTACGATGCCTTCGGCGCATGTTATGTACGGCGCGTCAGACGCCAAAAACAAAAGTTCAGTGTGTTCCGAATTGACACAATGAGTAAGAAGCAACAGAGCGCACATCCGAGACCTTCGCATGCAAATACCATGCATTAGTGATCAGCAGTGAAGCGAACGTGTACGTACACATGAAAAGTGACACCCGGTACTGTCCGCAGTGCACGCGATTTGCACTAGGTATACGCAACAGCTGGGCATTGCGTAGCTTTCCTAAAGAACACACACAAGGAGCAGCATGCGTGAATCGACTGCGCCGCGCGGCGCCGCTGGCATGGCGAAAAAAAAAAGGCTCGAATCGCGCATGCGCTTGCGAACGACACGGCGGAAATCGCGAAATGTTTCGAGGCTCCTTCGCTAGGAGATGATGCGGGTGTTTGCGATGCGGAGGCTTCACGAACGTGACGTCAGGGCCTCTCCTTATTTTTCCTTCCTCCATGCCTCTACGTACCTGCGCGGTAGCGTACGTTCGTATCAAACGTCGCGTGGTGAAAATCTGTTAGAAACAACCATACTTCTTTCCTTGGAATCCAATGAGCCGGGATCAAAGAAAAATTCGTATCACCCCGAAATTCGTATGAGCCATGACCGTATCACCGAGGTTCCACAGTAGCCCACTATCGTCGGTATTCAGGAGTAACCTTTGTATTTGGCTCTTATAGATTGGAACATTTAATTTCGGCTTGAATTAGCTCATAAAAGAAGTCTAAAACAATGCGAATGTACGGTATAGCAATATTTTGTGATAAAATTAACATCATCCTTCTGCCTCTGTCGGCGCCGTCCTCCGTCACATGCGCGTAATGGCAGCGACTAGACTTGAAGAGCGAGTGGTCCATCCTGGCAAAACGCGCTCTATTCTGGATTGTCGGCAGCGTTTTCTTGTTCTTGGCATCTATTGAAGGCCTTGAAAAGTGCTCCAGCACTTCTTCGGAGCTCGTTTTATGCCGTGCCGTTTCGGATAACCTCTTCTTCAAGGAATAGATCGGTGCCCAATACGTTCATTTCATATATCTTTTATTTCAAGTTGGTCGTCTTCGAGCGAAAGAACGACATGATACTGCAGCGCTAAACTCGAGAAAAAAAACGCTAAGAGGCAGAAATAAGTAGAAAAGTGGGCCTTTTACTCTTTATATTCGAGTTTTGCCATGTAACGTCATGTCCATCAGTAAATGCGAAATCGCCCTAGAAAAACTAATTGTGGAACGTAAGCACGATAGCAAAGCAACGAGGACACAAATGAAACAGATTGGATAAGTCCATGTTAGTTGTTTTGGTCACTATTGTTGACGCAGCGCTGGTCTAATGAATGTGGCTCAGTTCGATTGAAACAGATGCAGCATTTGGCTCATTTTTGATTAGAAACTGCCTTTTGAGTTCCCGTTCCAATCAGGAATGGCCCCATTTTGATTCCAACTGTTTTAGAAATTAAAGATACTTAAGTGCAATTTACGCTCCCGTAAAATTTTGCCCAGTTTCGGTTTCTGCATTTGGCTCTTTTTGAAAAAAAAAATTGGACCATCTCCCCGAAGGGAACCCTGATGGGATGCGAAGCAGCAGCGTTGCGCGCGGGTGGCGTCACGGGTTGAACGACGCTAACGCGGGTGCTGCGGTGGGCGCTGGAAGATTCGTTTGAAGCGAAACTCGGTGTAGCGTTTACTGGTGTAAACGTTTGTTTGAAACGTAGACACGAGAGGCGAGCGGGCGTTGGAGCCGGCAGCTGCGGGCGCTCCGGTGGGTGAGGGAGAGAGTGACGTACGCGCGCACCTGCGAGGGAAGCGCGCGAGGGGAGCGTGACGTCAACGCTCAGCTGCGGCGTGACCTACTTGGCACCGCTCCAACACCTGCGCCGAGGGAAGCGCGCTGCCTCGCGTTTGTGCGGACGGAGGGACAGCGTTACACAGGCTAGTCAAAGAGCTGCTTCGCATCTAAAAAAATGCCGCATATACTCAGCCTATCGAACCCAAAGGAAGGCTCGCAGGTGGGTCAGTAAAATACAGCAATTTACATTCGATGTTGCTCACAAGCCAGGAGCCAAGCTACCAAACGCAGATACTGTCGATACTGATTGTATCTGCAAATTCAGAAATGTGTGTTAACCAGCTTCTCTGGGATGGTACAGAAGAAATGATTTTAAAGAATAGTAGCATGCAGGTACCTAAGACGAGTCTCACAGAATATTACAGCTTTATCATGACTCTCCAGACTCTGGCGGCCACAATGGTTTCTGGAGGATATATTGGAAACTCAAGCGAAGATTTTTATGGAAAACAATGAAGCAGGATATTTCAGAATATGTCAGATATTGCCACCGGTGCCAAATATGCAAAGCAATATATAAGCCCCGCGGGAATGAAATCACCGTGACAAAGCAGTCGAACAAGCCGTTCGAAATTGTGGACCTTGATTTCGCGGAGCTCAGAAAAAAAAGTCACACTTTCGCCGCAAGGGCGAAGCAATGAATGCGATAGCAAGAAACCAATGCTATATGACGTGAGGCTCGCCAGTGGATACTCTCAGTTTGAACAGCGCTCCTGTTGCAAAGGCGGCCGAAGCAGCGAAGGAAACTAGCGTGCTTCAAGTGTCGAGCTGTGACACTTGATAGTTCGCGCTCATCTTCTGTTTGTTTGTTTAGCGGCGTCCCTTGAGCTCGAGTGACTTTAGTGCGCTCCGTAACATGAGCGCGGACATCACGGCGAAAGCTCGAAACATCCCTCTTGCCCTCACCACGAGAAAACCGCGCGAGCAGACAGCGGAAGAGCAAGGTTCTCCATGCGCAAATAAAGCGAGCGAGCGGGCGAGCCGACGCCTTTTAAATGCGCCCGTCGCGCTCTTAGCGCCATCTCGCTGGTAATGAAGGAACGCTTATAAGCGCCTGCCGTCTCTGAGTCCGTCCAGCGGTAAAGGGTGTGTATATAACGCTCGCCGTTAACTACGTAGAGGATCGGCGTTTCGTGGCGTAGTGGTTAGCGCCACTCGCTGCGGAGTAAGAGGTCCCTGGTTCGATTGCGCGCTTCGGAAGCATTTTTCTGAATTATTTTTCGTTGGGGCCTATATATATATATATATATATATATATATATATATATATATATATTATAAAGGCGTTTATTGACAGCACTAGTCGACGAAGCACAACGGCGACAGTCAAGACAGAGCGCGGGCTCTGAGCGCGAGGAGCGGAGCCGAAGGGGACGACCCACTAGAAAGCGTTCGAGAGGGCGACCCATTACAGACTAACAACGCTTCGCTACAATTACCCCGGGTACGAAAAAGGGAGCCGCCTGGCGACCTAACTGCTTGTCACTATGAGCGGGTCATGATAGGGCTTAAGGCGCTCGACGTTGACAATGTCGCGCCCTCGACGGCGCATGTCCGAAGATGGTTCAATGGGCTCGATCAGGTAGTTGACCGGGGATGTGCGTTCGACGACACGGTAGGGGCCGTCGTACTTGGGCAGCAGTTTGGAAGAGAGGCCAGGTGCAGTGGTAGGGACTGAGAGCCATACGAGTGCTCCAGGGCTGAACGTGGGCGAAGAAGTGGTGGTGTCACCGCGAATGCTCTTTTGCCGCTCTTGGTCATGCGTAGTAAACGTCTTGGCAAGCTCCCGACACTCCTCAGCAAGTCTGGCTGTGGCAGAAATAGGCGCACACTCAGACGGATCCGGCTTGTATGGAAGGATTGTGTCGATTGTGTGCGACGGGTGTCTGCCGTACAATAAGAAAAAGGGGGAGAAACCAGTAGTGCTCTGAGGGGCGGTATTATAGGCGTAGGTGACGAATGGCAGAATGGCATCCCAATTGGTGTGATCGGCGGCGACGTACATCGAGAGCATGTCGCCGAGCGTGCGGTTAAAGCGTTCGGTGAGGCCATTCGTCTGCGGGTGGTAAGCAGTAGTTTTCCGGTGAACAACGTGGCACTCTTTCAGGATGGCTTCGACGACTTCCGACAAGAAGACACGACCTCGATCGCTGAGCAGCTCCTGGGGTGGACCGTGACGCAGCATGAATCGGTGAAGCAGGAAGGAAGCAACATCGCGCGCTGTAGCCGCTGGGAGGGCGGCAGTTTCGGCGTATCGCGTAAGGTGGTCAACAGCGACGATGGCCCAGCGATTACCAGCCGACGTTAGAGGAAGTGGTCCATACAAGTCTATGCCAACGCGCCCGAACGGCCGGTCAGGGCAAGGCAGAGGTTGCAGAATTGCCGGCGACAGGTGCGTTGATGTTTTGCGGCGCTGACAATCAATGCAGGAGCGAACGAACTTCTGCACGTAGCGGTACATCCCTCGCCAAAAGTACCGTTGGCGAATGCGGTGGTAAGTTTTCAATACCCCAGAGTGTGCGCACTGCGGATCAGAGTGGAACGATTCGCATATGTCGGAACGCAGACTGCGGGGTATTACGAGTAGCCACTGGCGGCGGTCGCCGTAATTGCGTCGGTGGAGGAGGTCGTCGCGAACGGCGAAATGGTGGGCTTGACGACGCAACGCGCGAGTGGATGGTGTTGCCGATGGATCAGTCAGCAAGTCTATCAATGAGGCGGTCCAGTGATCCTTGCGCTGTTCAGTAGCGATGGTGTGAATGTCGATAGAAGAAACGGCATTGTGAGACACTGAGCTATGGGTATTGTCGTCAGGCAAGGGGGAGCGCGAGAGTGCGTCGGCGTCAGCATGCTGGCGTCCATTGCGGTACAGCACGCGGATATCGTAGTCCTGCAGGCGAAGTGCCCAGCGGGCGAGGCGACCTGAGGGATCCTTCATTGACGACAACCAGCATAGTGCATGATGGTCGGTGATCACATCAAATGGGCGACCATACAAATAAGGTCGGAATTTCGTAAGGGCCCAGATGATCGCCAGGCATTCCTTTTCGGTGACGGTGTAATTGGTCTCGGCTTTAGTAAGCGTACGACTTGCATATGCCACGACATATTCAGGGAACCCTGGTTTGCGCTGCGCAAGGACAGCGCCAAGGCCAACACCGCTAGCGTCTGTATGTACCTCTGTAGGAGCCGCAGGGTCGTAGTGGCGTAGTATGGGAGGCGACGTCAACAAACGGCGGAGCTTTTCGAAAGCGTCGTAGCACTCGGACGACCATGAATGGAGGGGCCCGTTACTTCCGAGGAGCTTCGTCAGAGGCGATATGATAGTCGCGAAATTTCGAATGAAGCGCCGAAAGTAGGAACACAGTCCTACGAAACTGCGCAGTTCTTTGACGGACGTAGGTTTCGGGAACTCGGTCACGGCGCGAAGTTTGCCTGGATCGGGGAGAATTCCGTCCTTGGACACGACGTAGCCGAGGATTGTCAGCTGCCGTGCTGCAAATCGGCACTTCTTTATATTCAGTTGCAGACCGGCGTCGCTCAAACGCGTCAAAACATGCCGTAGGCGTTGAAGATGGGTGGAAAAGTCCGGAGCAAAAACGACGACGTCGTCGAGGTAGCACAAGCACGTGTGCCATTTCAGGTTGCGCAGAACGGTATCCATCATGCGCTCAAAGGTGGCGGGCGCATTACACAGCCCAAACGGCATGACGTTGAATTCGTACAGGCCGTCGGGCGTGACAAAGGCGGTCTTCGGTCGAGCGTCGTCAGCCATAGGTACTTGCCAGTAGCCTGAGCGCAAATCGAGGGATGAAAAGAATTCGGCGCCTTGCAGGCTGTCAATCGCATCGTCTATTCGCGGCAGTGGATACACGTCCTTACGAGTGATCTTGTTGAGTCGTCTGTAGTCGACACAGAAACGCACAGAACCGTCCTTCTTCGCAGCAAGAACGACAGGAGACGCCCAAGGGCTGTTGGAGGGTCGAATAACATCGCGTCGAAGCATGTCGTCGACTTGCTCGGTGATTACACGGCGTTCTGTGGGAGATACGCGATATGGACGTTGCCGCAGTGGCAGGTGGGCGCCAGTATCGATGCCGTGTGTAACGGCCGACGTGCGACCGAGAGACGTTTGAGCGACATCG
Organism: Rhipicephalus sanguineus; assembly: GCF_013339695.2. Lineage (NCBI taxonomy): Eukaryota > Metazoa > Arthropoda > Arachnida > Ixodida > Ixodidae > Rhipicephalus > Rhipicephalus sanguineus. Next base: position 153,674,554 of record NC_051183.1, read on the forward strand.
AAAGAAGAGCGAAATTCTTCCAACAGGTCCAGAAGTTGGGAACGCTGGACCTGCGTAAGGTTGTCAGCTATGGTGGAACCAAACACGTCAGCGGGTGATGAACCAGACATCGAAACAGCACTGAGCGTACTGGAACTGCGGCCGTGCGTGTCATCGGGTTCGTCCATAACTTGTGCGTCTTCGAGGGGTTCCACGCTGCCGAGACATTCCCCTCGCACCAACGTAACACTGTACGGGGAGGGGTTGATTACAAAAATAGAGGTGCTTCCCTGAGTGATTTGAACGGTCGCGAAAGGAACCAGCAAGCCTTTCCTCGTGCAAATACGGTCATATGGCGAGAGGAGGGCAACGGTGTCGGATAGACTGGCGCAGTAGACGGACACCGCCGTGGACGAGTTTGCAGGCAATTTGATGTCGTCTTTAACGAGTACCTTGCTCGCAGCCGATGGACTGTCTTCCGGCGTCAAATTACAGAATGGTGACAGCTCTATTTCGGCTGGTGCGCAATGAATGACGGCGTCATGGCGGGAGAGAAAATCCCATCCGAGGATGACGTCGTGAGAGCAGGCAGGAATTATGATCAGTTCGATGGCGTACATAGCGTCCTTAATCATGACGCGGGCTGTGCACACCGCTGTAGGGTGAATACGTTGGGCGCTGGCTGTACGGAGGGAGAGCCCGGAAAGTGGCGTCGTCACTTTGCGCAGTATTCGGCTAAGCTTTGCGTCCATAACGGATACAGCGGCTCCAGTGTCGATAAGGGCAGATGCACGAACACCGTCTACAAACACGTCTATCACGTTCGATGGGCTTCGCTGAGGGCTTTCGCAGTTCGATCGCGTCGCAGCCCTTGCCTCGTGGACTGCGACGACTAGTTTTCCTGGTCGCGTGGGACCAGACGTGGCCGCATCGGGGACAGTGAGCGGCGTCGTGGTGATGGTGAACGGCGGGTAGAGGGCGCTGGGCGAGACGGCGGTGACATAGGCTGCGGTGAATCGTAATACGGGCGGCTCGACTGGCTTGGCATGGTTGAAGCGACTGGGGGCGACTGCACGCGATTGCAATAGCGGGCGACGTGACCGGCGCAACCGCACGCAAAGCAGATGGGGCGGTTGTCGGAAGTGCGCCATCGGTTCGCCGGGGTGGGTCCCATCCATGGTATAAGACGCGGTGGACGGGGCGGCGGCTGATAGGACTGCATGGTGGGCTGCAGTCGTGGCCTAGGAATGACGTCGGCGTACGCAGCCGGCACACTCGCCTGGAAGGCCTGTGGTCTGGTGACGACTTCGGCGTAAGGATGTGGGGCAGACACAGGGATCGCTGGGGGTGGCCTGGCCACAACTTGCGCGTAACTGAGTGGCGCAAGCGCCGGAGGTGGCTGGTGGTATTCCGGCATGACCTCCGCGATTTCCTGTTGAATAGCGCGGCGTAAGGGAGGCAGCAGTGTGGTGGACGGCTGTTCAACATGCTGCGACTGAGGCAAAGTCAGTAGAGAAAACTGGCGGGCAATTTCCTCGCGCACAAATGACTTGACCTCGGCGAGCAAGCCCGAGTGATCAGAAATGGCCGACAAGCCAGCGAGGTCGGCGTCGCGTGATGGAGGTCGACGGGTCAGCAACCGCTGCCGGCGCAGCTCCTCGTAGCTTTGGCAGAGCGTGATCACCTCTGTCACGGTACGAGGGTTCTTGGCGAGCAGCATGGTGAAGGCATCGTCGTCGATGCCTTTCATAACGTGTCGGATCTTGTCAGACTCAGACATGGTTACGTCGGCCTTCTTGCACAAGTCGAGGACGTCTTCGATGTAGCTGGTAAACGACTCACCGGTCTGCTGGGCTCGTTCACGTAAACGCTGTTCGGCTTGCAGTTTACGTACGGCAGGCCGGCCAAACACGTTGATGATGGCGGTCTTGAAATCGGACCACGTGAGGAAATCGGTTGCGTGGTTGTTGTACCACAGGCTTGCCACACCCGCGAGGTAGAAAACCAGGTTGCTCAGCTTTCCTGCCTCGTCCCATTTGTTGGGTACGCTCACGCGCTCGTATATCGCGAGCCAGTCCTCCACGTCAGTGCCATCCGCGCCGGTGAATATAGGAGGGTCGCGGATGCGGGGGGAACCGGAGCATGGTGTCGGTACAGGGGGAAGCGTTTGCTGGGCGGCGTCTTGAGGCATGGTAGAGGGCACGGTACGGGATCGAAGCGCCAGGGGCATCGAACGGACCGAAGCTGGTTGGACGGCGCAGCACTCTCCACCAAATTATAAAGGCGTTTATTGACAGCACTAGTCGACGAAGCACAACGGCGACAGTCAAGACAGAGCGCGGGCTCTGAGCGCGAGGAGCGGAGCCGAAGGGGACGACCCACTAGAAAGCGTTCGAGAGGGCGACCCATTACAGACTAACAACGCTTCGCTACAATATATATATATATATATATATATATATGTATGTATGTATACGGTGCATGACGGCGGCGACGGCAAAATTCAGCCGAGACTGTCCATATAATTGCTATGGCAATAAAAAAGGAGAGGGACTGAGAAGAACACATGCATTTTTTCTGGCTATTGATGAATGTACACGAATGGTGGCATGTAAAACAGGAAAAGAAGACAGTAGCAGTGTCATATCGCTGTTCAATCGGGAAATGTTCAAAGACAATGTTATCGTTGCTGACAATGGACCCGTTTTCAGAAGAGAACGTTTGAAGGAATTGAGTGTACAGCGAAATACAGAACTAGGCTTCGCAGCGCCATATCATCCTCAAACTAACCGTATGACTCCAAGAGCCATAAGAGGCATCAAGCAGTCCATCTTGTTCGGAGACGCCCAGTAAAGACACGATCGCGGCTCGTAGCCATAACAAGAATGTCGTTTATTCGATCCGCACCCCTCCTATGTATCCGATGTCAGGGGCCGCTCCCATGCCCACATCACCATCCACTAGCGACTATACAAAGCACTCAGTGTCCACTACATCTTCCCTCCCGGGATCGTTACAGGTTCAACCTGCGCGGCGGTTTCACGGTACGGCGGTTTCACATCAGGCGAGGGAGGCATCTCTCCAGGCGGCACAAGTGATGCGCATGAAGCACTTGGTGACGATGCTTCCGGCGATGACCTCGAGGCTGGTGCTCTCGGTGGACTTTAAGCTAAGGTTTCCTGCGTTGGTGATGAAGCCATAGTTGTTTGTCCTTGGACATCTTGGTCACCCACGAACGGCGCCAGATGGCAACGGTTCCTCTGGACAACACCACTGGGAGTCTCAACCACACACGATATTGGTCGCTGAGCTGGGCTGAGAATACGACCGCTGCAACCTATATCTTTTATCCACACTTCTTCCCGTATATTGAGAGGAATCAGAGGAGTGGCACCGTGACGGCGATTGTAGTCCTGCGCCTGTTGCAACTTCGCAGCAGTATTCTGTGCTTGAAATTCCTCGTGATTAGGTAAGGCCGGAAGAAGTCGTTCCGGCAGAACCGGAAGACGAGTTTGCAGTCTCCTCCCCATAAGTAACTGAGCTGGGGAGACGCCTGAAACTCCAGGTGTGTCTCGGTATGCGAGCAGGGCGAGGTACGGATCCGAGCTTTTCTTCAGCATATCCTTCACAGTGCGCACCATGCGCTCTGCCTCCCCATTGCTCTGAGGGTATCGAGGGCTGCTGGTCTCGTGGCAGAATCCATACGCTCGTGCAAAGTTGGCGAACTCCTGGGACGCAAACTGAGGTCCGTTGTCCGTCCGCACAGCGTCTGGTACCCAAAGCGAGCAAAACTACTCTTGACTGCAGCAATGACCGCTTTTGCTGACGAAGTTCTCAATGTGACTACTTCGGGAAATCTGGAGTAGTAGTCGACAATCAGGACGTAGTCACGTCCTTCCAAGTGGAACATGTCGATTCCCAGGCGTTGCTATGGTCTTTCCGGTGTTGGCGTTGGTATCAGTGGCTCAGAACGCACGGCTCGAGTCTGAGCGCACTTAGCACATTGAGTCACAAGGTCTTCGATATGCTGATTGCAATGGGGCCACCAAACGCACTCTCGGGCGCGCTCTTGACAGCGGCGGACACCTTGATGACCTTCGTGCAGCAGTGAGAGGATGTCCTTGCGTTGAGGCGACGGGATGACAATGCGGCGATCCAGTAAGAGTAAACCATCGTACACACTCAGTCTTTCTCGCTCCTTCCAGTATGGTGCTAAATGGGTCAGAACTCTCTTCTTGGACGGCCAGCCTCTCTCACAATAAGTGATAATCGAAGAGCATTCACTATCTTGAGCTTGAAGACGACGGATCTCGTCAAGCTGACCTGCCAGTTGTGGAGGTAGATCCTTAAGAACTTCCCCTATATAGATTTCCAAGCTGCTGACCACTTTGGAAGTTGGCAAGTCGCAAGGCGCTCGTGATAGTGTGTCGGCTGTAGCTAGCAGTTTTCCAGGAACATACTTGACAGAGAACTGATAGCGCATCAGTTTGATCCGCATACGTTGAATTCGAGGTGGCAAGACGTCCAGATCTTTACTTGAAAGGAGGGCTACAAGCGGAAGATGATCGGATTCGACCTCAAAGCTTAGTCCGCGTAGGTATTGGTCGAACCGGGTGACAGCCCATGTGACAGCCAGAGACTCTTTTTCCGTTTGACTGTAGCGTCCCTCTGTAGCACTGAAAGATCTGGAAGCATAGGCGACGGCACGTTGAATTCCCGAAGGTTGATCCTGGAGTAAGACGGCTCCGAGGCCATGAGAGCTTGCGTCAGCCGATACTACAGTTGTTTAATGGGGATTGTACATAGCCATACATACGTCGGAGCTGAGCAAAGACGATGTTCTTGAACGCTTGCTCTTGGTTATAACTCCAACTCCATGCGTTGTTCTTGTTGAGGAGCGCACGAATAGGTGCAGAGATCTCAGACAGGTTTGGAATGAATCTAGCCACATGGTTTACCATTCCAAGTAATCGGCGAACACCACTGACATCGATATGTGGTGGAAGATCCATGATACCCTTGACTTTGTCCGTATCTGGACTAATTCCCTGCGGGCTGACGACAACTCCTAAGAACTTGACGGAAGGGACTCTGAATTGACGCTTCTTTTCGTTAAGAGTGACGCCCGCTTGAGTCAAACGCGTCAAGACTTCAGCTAGACGCTGGTCGTGCTCTCGACGGTTCTTACCGAAGACGAGTATGTCGTCTATCATGCTGACGACTCCAGTGATGCCTTCGAGCAATCCCGACATGAAGCGTTGGAAATACTCGGGCGCTGTCGCAACGCCAAAGGGAAGACGCTTGTAGCAATAGCGGCCAAAATGTGTGATGAATGTTGTCAGTTCTTCGCTCTCAGGAGTTCGCTTGATTTGATGGAAGCTGGATCTTGCATCGAGCTTAGAAAAAATTCGTGCCCCAGCAAGCTGGCCTAGGATGTCTTCCACTGTTGGCAGAATGTAGCGTTTTCGCTGGATGACCTTGTTAAGCTTCGTCAAGTAGACACACAGCCTGTACCCGCCCGATGGCTTCGGCACAACGACGAGGCCTGAACACCATGCGGTAGGCGTGTCAGCCTTGCGAATGACTCCTTGGGTTTCCATCTCATCCAATACCTTCTTCACCTGCTCGAGTAGCGGTAGAGGTATTCGTCAAGCCACACTCAAAGAAAAGGGGCGAGCGTCTTGAGCAACGCGAATATGGTATTCTTCTTGCACTTCCCCGAGGCCACGAAAAATTCTAACTTGGGGCGACGGAATACCTTCCACAGAGTCGAAAAACTGAACGATGCCCAAGTCTTCAATTGCCGGTAATGCTAGAAGTTGTGTCGTCTGGTTCTTGATGACATACAGTCTTTGCACAGAGACCTTGTCATGCCACTGCAAAGTAGCAGTGAAAGTTCAAAGAACTCACAATCTTTGATTTCCAGGACCAGACACCTCGGCGTCCACTTTATCCAAAACGTCTACCTTGAGGCGTGCGAGGTGACCATTCACATGAATGTCGGCATATCGTGCCTGACGCGTACTGAGCGCGTGAAGTTGAACTGAACCTAATAGCTCCATCCGATGCTTGGCCCGGCCAACAGCAATAAAGTGACCTTGCTTCTCTCAGAAATTGCAAGTGGCCTTGCGAGCTGGGCATTCTTTTCGAGAGTGTTGACCACGGCCGCAGTAATCGCAAGTAGACCGAGTTGGCTTCAATGACTTGCTGCGACGCGGTGACGCGTTCTTCGCGCGTTGTGCCGCGTCCACGTTTAAGCTGTCGAAGGCCCCGCTCTTGCTGAGACTTGCGCGGGATTGACGCTCTTTTTCGGCTGCTTCACGAATACGCGCTTGGCACAACGCTTCCTCAGCCGAAAGTTTAGTACATCGGCACAATTGATGCGACAGTGTCTCGCTCCGCAATCCTACGACAATCTTGTCTCGCACAAGTCGGTCTTCGACCTCGGCGTTGTTGTACCCACAACGCTTGACAAGATTCCGAAGTGCCGTAAAGAATTCGTCCACCGGCTTCCCTTGTTGTTGTACTCTGTGGTGAAACCGACGGCTCTCGTAAATCTCATTGACAGGGCGAACAAAATGCGAGGTAAGCTTAGCCTTGACTTCCGCAAACGGGAGGTTTTCTGGAGCAGACACTCCTAGCGACGACAAGACGTTACGTGCTTGAGAACCCATGCAATATAAGAGTGTTCGCACTTGCACCTCGTCGGTGGCTGTGTTGAGTCCTGCAGCAAAGGCGTAATCTTCGTACCTTGTTATCCATGTTGTCCGTTCCCCCGGGCTTGTGAAGTTTAACGGCAACGGAGGCTGAAGTCCCGGCGTACCGACGTGCACAACGTTGAGCTTGGAAGCATCTGCACCGGCTGTCGGGTCTGTCGAGTCCATAACTGCGCATTAGTCGCCCACTTCTGACACCATGTTCGGAGACGCCCAGTAAAGACACGAGCGCGGCTCGTAGCCACAACAAGAATGCCGTTTAATTCGATTCGCACCCCTCCTATGTATCCGATGTCAGGGGCCATTCCCATGCCTACAGCGCCATCCATTAGCGACTATACAAAGCACTCAGTGTCCACTACATCTTCCCTCCCGGGATCGTTACAGGTTCAACCTGCGCGGCGGTTTCACGGTAGGGCGGTTTCACATCAGGCGAGGGAGGCATCTCTCCAGGCGGCACAAGTGATGCGCATGAAGCACTTGGTGACGATGCTTCCGGCGATGACCTCGAGGCTGGTGCTCTCGGTGGACTTTAAGCTAAGGTTTCCTGCGTTGGTGATGAAGCCATAGTTGTTTGTCCTTGGACATCTTGGTCACCCACGAACGGCGCCAGATGGCAACGGTTCCTCTGGACAACACCACTGGGAGTCTCAACCACACACGATATTGGTCGCTGAGCTGGGCTGAGAATACGACCGCTGCAACCTATATCTTTTATCCACACTTCTTCCCGTATATTGAGAGGAATCAGAGGAGTGGCACCGTGACGGCGATTGTAGTCCTGCGCCTGTTGCAACTTCGCAGCAGTATTCTGTGCTTGAAATTCCTCGTGATTAGGTAAGGCCGGAAGAAGTCGTTCCGGCAGAACCGGAAGACGAGTTTGCAGTCTCCTCCCCATAAGTAACTGAGCTGGGGAGACGCCTGAAACTCCAGGTGTGTCTCGGTATGCGAGCAGGGCGAGGTACGCATCCGAGCTTTTCTTCAGCATATCCTTCACAGTGCGCACCATGCGCTCTGCCTCCCCATTACTCTGAGGGTATCGAGGGCTGCTGGTCTCGTGGCAGAATCCATACGCTCGTGCAAAGTTGGCGAACTCCTGGGACGCAAACTGCGGTCCGTTGTCCGTCCGCACAGCGTCTGGTATCCCAAAGCGAGCAAAACTACTCTTGACTGCAGCAATGACCGCTTTTGCTGACGAAGTTCTCAATGTGACTACTTCGGGAAATCTGGAGTAGTAGTCGACAATCAGGACGTAGTCACGTCCTTCCAAGTGGAACATGTCGATTCCCAGGCGTTGCTATGGTCTTTCCGGTGTTGGCGTTGGTATCAGTGGCTCAGAACGCACGGCTCGAGTCTGAGCGCACTTAGCACATTGAGTCACAAGGTCTTCGATATGCTGATTGCAATGGGGCCACCAAACGCACTCTCGGGCGCGCTCTTGACAGCGGCGGACACCTTGATGACCTTCGTGCAGCAGTGAGAGGATGTCCTTGCGTTGAGGCGACGGGATGACAATGCGGCGATCCAGTAAGAGTAAACCATCGTACACACTCAGTCTTTCTCGCTCCTTCCAGTATGGTGCTAAATGGGTCAGAACTCTCTTCTTGGACGGCCAGCCTCTCTCACAATAAGTGATAATCGAAGAGCATTCACTATCTTGAGCTTGAAGACGACGGATCTCGTCAAGCTGACCTGCCAGTTGTGGAGGTAGATCCTTAAGAACTTCCCCTATATAGATTTCCAAGCTGCTGACCACTTTGGAAGTTGGCAAGTCGCAAGGCGCTCGTGATAGTGTGTCGGCTGTAGCTAGCAGTTTTCCAGGAACATACTTGACAGAGAACTGATAGCGCATCAGTTTGATCCGCATACGTTGAATTCGAGGTGGCAAGACGTCCAGATCTTTACTTGAAAGGAGGGCTACAAGCGGAAGATGATCGGATTCGACCTCAAAGCTTAGTCCGCGTAGGTATTGGTCGAACCGGGTGACAGCCCATGTGACAGCCAGAGACTCTTTTTCCGTTTGACTGTAGCGTCCCTCTGTAGCACTGAAAGATCTGGAAGCATAGGCGACGGCACGTGAATTCCCGAAGGTTGATCCTGGAGTAAGACGGCTCCGAGGCCATGAGAGCTTGCGTCAGCCGATACTACAGTTGTTTAATGGGGATTGTACATAGTCATACATACGTCGCAGCTGAGCAAAGACGATGTTCTTGAACGCTTGCTCTTGGTTATAACTCCAACTCCATGCGTTGTTCTTGTTGAGGAGCGCACGAATAGGTGCAGAGATCTCAGACAGGTTTGGAATGAATCTAGCCACATGGTTTACCATTCCAAGTAATCGGCGAACACCACTGACATCGATATGTGGTGGAAGATCCATGATACCCTTGACTTTGTCCGTATCTGGACTAATTCCCTGCGGGCTGACGACAACTCCTAAGAACTTGACGGAAGGGACTCTGAATTGACGCTTTTTTTCGTTAAGAGTGACGCCCGCTTGAGTCAAACGCGCCAAGACGTCAGCTAGACGCTGGTCGTGCTCTCGACGGTTCTTACCGAAGACGAGTATGTCGTCTATCATGCTGACGACTCCAGTGATGCCTTCGAGCAATCCCGACATGAAGCGTTGGAAATACTCGGGCGCTGTCGCAACGCCAAAGGGAAGACGCTTGTAGCAATAGCGGCCAAAAGGTGTGATGAATGTTGTCAGTTCTTCGCTCTCAGGAGTTCGCTTGATTTGATGGAAGCTGGATCTTGCATCGAGCTTAGAAAAAATTCGTGCCCCAGCAAGCTCGCCTAGGATGTCTTCCACTGTTGGCAGAATGTAGCGTTTTCGCTGGATGACCTTGTTAAGCTTCGTCAAGTCGACACACAGCCTGTACCCGCCCGATGGCTTCGGCACAACGACGAGGCCTGAACACCATGCGGTAGGCGTGTCAGCCTTGCGAATGACTCCTTGGGTTTTCATCTCATCCAATACCTTCTTCACCTGCTCGAGTAGCGGTAGAGGTATTCGTCAAGCCACACTCAAAGAAAAGGGGCGAGCGTCTTGAGCAACGCGAATATGGTATTCTTCTTGCACTTCCCCGAGGCCACGAAAAATTCTAACTTGGGGCGACGGAATACCTTCCACAGAGTCGAAAAACTGAACGATGCCCAAGTCTTCAATTGCCGGTAATCCTAGAAGTTGTGTCGTCTGGTTCTTGATGACATACAGTCTTTGCACAGAGACCTTGTCATGCCACTGCAAAGTAGCAGTGAAAGTTCCCAGAACTCACAATCTTTGATTTCCAGGACCAGACACCTCGGCGTCCACTTTATCCAAAACGTCTATCTTGAGGTGTGCGAGGTGACCATTCACATGAATGTCGGCATATCGTGCCTGACGCGTACTGAGCGCGTGAAGTTGAACTGAACCTAATAGCTCCATCCGATGCTTGGCCCGGCCAACAGCAATAAAGTGACCTTGCTTCTCTCAGAAATTGCAAGTGGCCTTGCGAGCTGGGCATTCTTTTCGAGAGTGTTGACCACGGCCGCAGTAATCGCAAGTAGACCGAGTTGGCTTCAATGACTTGCTGCGACGCGGTGACGCGTTCTTCGCGCGTTGTGCCGCGTCCACGTTTAAGCTGTCGAAGGCCCCGCTCTTGCTGAGACTTGCGCGGGATTGACGCTCTTTTTCGGCTGCTTCATGAATACGCGCTTGGCACAACGCTTCCTCTGCCGAAAGTTTAGTACATCGGCACAATTGATGCGACAGTGTCTCGTTCCGCAATCCTACGACAATCTTGTCTCGCACAAGTCGGTCTTCGACCTCGGAGTTGTTGTACCCACAACGCTTGACAAGATTCCGAAGTGCCGTAAAGAATTCGTCCACCGGCTCCCCTTGTTGTTGTACTCTGTGGGGAAACCGACGGCTCTCGTAAATCTCATTGACAGGGCGAACAAAATGCGAGGTAAGCTTCGCCTTGACTTCCGCAAACGGGAGGTTTTCTGGAGCAGACACTCCTAGCGACGACAAGACGTTACGTGCTTGAGAACCCATGCAATATAAGAGTGTTCGCACTTGCACCTCGTCGGTGGCTGTGTTGAGTCCTGCAGCAAAGGCGTAATCTTCGTACCTTGTTATCCATGTTGTCGTTCCCCCGGGCTTGTGAAGTTTAACGGCAACGGAGGCTGAAGTCCCGGCGTACCGACGCGCACAACGTTGAGCTTGGAAGCATCTGCACCGGCTGTCGGGTCTGTCGAGTCCATAACTGCGCATTAGTCGCCCACTTCTGACACCATGTTCGGAGACGCCCAGTAAAGACACGAGCGCGGCTCGTAGCCACAACAAGAATGCCGTTTAATTCGATTCGCACCCCTCCTATGTATCCGATGTCAGGGGCCACTCCCATGCCTACAGCGCCATCCATTAGCGACTATACAAAGCACTCAGCGTCCACTACACATCTCACTTATCCAGACTTCTCAGGGGGGTTGGAAATGTGCTCTTGAAGCTGCTGTTCGTCATCAGAATTATTCTCATACACCCGCTTTAGGATGTAGTCCGTACTACGGTTACCATGGGAAGTCAGACTGGCTTCCAGCTGATCATCATCTTTGGCTCACAGATCTGTTAATACCTCATGGCATGGCACGGCAAGAACTTAATTATTGCCCGGAGAAACCACGGCCCGAAGGGAACGCCCCCAGGCTAAGTTGGTGGTTCCGCCCACGTAGGCATGAACGCAATAAATCTGCAGAAGAAAATGAAAAGGACAGGGTGGCCATGAAAAGGAACTATGAGCATGTTCACTCCACAAGGACACCTAACATAAACGTGGGAGATTTCGTCCTGTCCCGGAGAGGATTGCAAGGCTCAAAAGCTTCTTTCACCGGACCGCATGGTGTAGTGAAGACAGCCCACCAACAGGGAGTACTGAAGTCCATTTGGTAGAGCGGACACCACAGCACGACTGAAATGGCATCTGCTAAGAACGTGGTGCCTAATAAACCCAAGAGGGTTGACGATAAAGGGGGAGGCCTGTGTAACGGTCAGCGGAAGAAGAGAAATGACCTTGGCAAAGCGGAAAAGAAGTACGTTTATATCGAAGAAATAGTACAGAAACGCTTCTAAAGTCCTGTGTTAAACAGTTGCCTTTTCGTTCTAACAGCGAAGCACTTTAAGGCAGCCGTAATTTGCGCTGCTTGTCCTGTGTGGTCTATTAGAATGTGCCACAGAATTTGGGTAAATGCCACTACTCACCACTAGTCCACTAACAATGAAGAAGACAGCAGTTAGGCGAACATACGGGTATGTGCCACAGAAATGTGTGCGGCCTATCAGAAAACTGTCACCATCATAAACGGGTATGTGCCACAGAAATTGAGTAAATCTCACTACTCACCATTGGTCCATTAAATAAGTAGGCAACAGTTAGCCCAACACTAGGGAACGGGAAAGGCAACGGCGGTTGCGAGAAACTATCAGAATCATAAACGGTTATGTGCCACTGAAACTGAGTAAGTCCCACTGCTCACCACCTGGTCCACTAAAAAGGAAGAAGGCAACAGTTAGCCCAAAACTAGGGAACGGCAGCGGTGGCTGCGAGAAGACTCCGAAGCGATGGAAGGCCCGTATATCTATGAGAGGTGCAAACGCTTGATTTCAGCGCGAGTTTGTCTCTGGTTGGACATCCATGTCGTATCTGACTGTAGAGAGGTGCGAACCCTTGGTTTCAGCGCGAGTTTCTGTCTCTGGAGTTTGGACATCCGTGTTGTGTCTGTGATGGTGTGCCGTTTAACTCAAACCTGTCCGCGCTGAGAATCAACGTAGAAACAATCTAGCATCTTGTTGCTAAGGCCTATAAACAACCTAGAAGCAACCAGAGCAGTCTTCAGAATTGTCCAGTTTCGCTATTTCAAGGCTTGCGCGGCTTAGTGCTTAGTGCAAGCTTCGCCAATTTTTTGTTCGATATAAATTACAGGTTATCATTCGGGTGCTCCAATGTTCTTTTAAAGCAGCAAAGGTTTAGTTTCTTACATGCGCGAGCGACGGTAGTTGAAGTACATCACAACAACGTTGTTTTGTTCGTCGCAGTAAAATCAAAACTTTGTCAGCTTCAAAATTTATACACTTGTTCATTTTTATCGTCATTCATTCAAAGAAAGCGTCACATACACGAAAAACATTGTTCTCTCCCTTCGAGGACCATTTGTTCGGATTTTAATTAAAGTGCTCCCACAAATGCTACAGACTGACGCAGTCAAGCCGAAGAATGAAGTCTGAATGAAACAGACACCACACACGCCGACACTCGCATATTTCTGAAAAAAAAAATTACAAGCACAGAATAGACTCCAATCTGATGAAAATATGCGTCGCTTGTTACATATGTCGTATGACATAACTTAAAAAAGTAGAAGCACGGAAAATAGCGCAGCTGCATGGGGGCCATTTCAATAGCAAGCTGCAGCCCACGCGCCGTTTCCAGAGGTTTATTGCGACCACGTTGCATTTTTTTAAATGTAGCTTTTCAGACAATTAACAAACAGAAGAGGATCTTCTTTGTTACCAGAACTCGATATTACCTTCCTCTTGGGACATATTCACACAGTGCGTAGTACTTTCTGGGTTTATCCCATTTTTGTACCCTAACGGCAACGTTCAAATGAAGGTTGGAAACTGGGACAAGCGAAAGCACGGCGGTGTGAATAAGGATGAGTACCTCAGATAATGAACTACGTATCAACAATGACAACCCCGCATTGCTTAGTTTTACCAAGAATCGGCCTCTTGTTGTGCTTTATTAAGGCGTGCCACTGTTACAGCTATCATTTTCGTAGAAGACAAGGCGGTGGAGCGGAGGGCTCGGAAGGCAGCAGCAGCGTGGGCTGTCCATATCAATGTGTATATAATTGTAAACTCTGTATATTGTTCATCAAAATTGTAAATAATAAAACATTGTGTATATATGTATATATAACAACGTGTGTTACGTCTTCATATGATGGCAGAGAAATGGTACGGAAGATTCACGGTTCTTCCCGACCTTCTCCTAGCCAGCTCGTCAATCATCATTCAGTTAGTGGATATGGCGTGATTTTTTCTATTAGAAATATTAGTATGGAACTTGGTTGCTGCATTGGTGTTGCGTGAGGATATTATCGGTGTTGGAAAACGGATAGCCAGTATAAGCAAATACTTAGCCGTCGTTAGCTATTGCATTATTGCATTATTAAAGAGAAAGCATTAGATGCCTCATCAAAAGTGAAAACTGACCGGTGTGCCGCGTCGGCGTGCCCCGTCAACACGACTGATGCAAAAAATCATCATGTGATGAAGTCACCATCCCGCCAGAGTTCGCCAGAATTTGTATCTAACGGCATTATGGCGTCATTATGACGTCACAATGGCGTCACGTGACGTAACTTCAAGCGATGACGTTATCTCATGACATCGTAGCTTGGTCAAAGGTGGGCCGATCACGGAGGCAGTGCAAAACCAGGTGAGGTGCCTCCGATGCTGGTGGTGGTGGTGAAAAGCATTTATTTACAAGGAGAGGCGTGGGACCTCTTTAGAGGTTCCTACAGACTAGGTGGAGTCTTTATTCCGGGACCCCATTGGTTGAAGCCGCCGCCCTGGCTCTCTGTACCAAGGCCTGTTGGGCCTGAAGGTCTGAGCAGCCGAGCAGGGCCGCCTCCCAGTCCTCTCGGGTAGAGTTCGGGTGAGGAGTAAGGGCTGAGTTGTTTTGACAGGCCCACACCATGTGGTAGGTGTCCGCCACCTCCCCACAGTACTGGCACTGTCCTGTGACCGTAGGGTCGAAATGTTTTATGATTGCAGGACATAACATTGTGTTAGTCTGGAGTCTTAACAGGATGCGCTCATCTGCTTTCTTCAACCCCCTTGCAGGAGGAGGGTAACGGCGATGAATTTCCTTATAATATTCCAGAATTTCCCTATACCGGAGGAGAGGGTAACCCTCCCAGTCTGTCTCCATTGGGATTGACGGAGGAAACCCGGAAATGAGCGCTCGGGCAGCATCTGCAGCCTCATTTCCCCGCAATCCCTGATGACCCGGAGTCCAAATAATACGTTTCGGGTGAGGGTCCGCGTTCCTTATGCAGTTGCGCAGTATTTTGTAGGCTAAGGGTGAGATGTACCCTGCTACGTAGTTGCGACACGCGCCCCGCGAATCCGTAATAATGCATCTGGAATTACTGTGAGAGGCCGCAAGGGCAATGGCGACCTCTTCAGCCTGTGTTACAGTATACGCCCTAAAGGTTAGCCCATCCACCTGTGTTCCTTCGTGAATAGCAGCGGCTGTGTACCACCCCTCAGGGTTTGGGCCAGCAACGTCCACGTAGTAGACACCGCTCTTCTGTCCATATTGTAGCTCCTGCCTCACGTCGTGCGGTGTGTTCATCACTGCCCATTTTAGTGGGGAGAGGTCGAACCAGAAGGGCTGTGCGCCACAGTTCTGGTACCTTGACCCGCTCCTGTAGGTGGAAGTCATGTTTTATATGCAGTCGCGCAATTAGACTTTGGCCAGAGTTTGTTTGGGCCAACCGTGCATACTGGTTGAGGAGATGGGCTTCCCTAAGCTCTTGATATGAGTTCACCACACCCAAAGCCTTGAGACGGCTGTTGGATGTAGAGATAGGAAGATCAAGAGCCCTCTTTAACGTCTTCCTAATGACTGCTTCGATTTTTTCTTCCTCATGTTTGCGGAGGTAGAGGTAAGGGACGGAGTAGATGACCCTGCTGGTTACAAAAGCGTGCGCCAGCCGCACGCATCTTTGCACCGAAGTCCCCCCCCTCTTGTTGGAGACCCTGCGGATCATGCGACCCACCTGGTCACCTATTTTCCTAAGTTTGGTCAGTGTTGTGTCAATTCGGAGCTGTTGGTGAATGTATAGGCCAAGGACCCTGATCTCCTCCGCTCGTCTGATTGGGCCCGTAGGAAGCTTGATGGAGATATCTGTGTTGTCTTTAGACATGCCTCTGATGTGAAGGAATTCAGACTTGTTGGGCGTGCATTGGAGCCCGCAGCGCGCCGCGTAGGTGTGTACAATTTCTGCAGCTTGTTGCAGGCTGTCCTCAATGTTACCGAAGTTCCCTTGTGTTGCCCAAACCGTGATGTCATCTGCATAGAGGGCATGACGAATGCCCTCTATGCCCGCCAGCTGACGTGGTAGATGCATCATGGCGATATTAAATAGGATGGGAGAAAGGACAGCCCCTTGCGGTGTCCCTCTAGTACCCATTTGATACGGTCCGTATTCTGAGATTTCTATGCGGATCAGGGCGGCTCTGTCCGATAAAAAGTCCTTGACGTAATTGAACGTTTTCTGTCCAGAGTCGGTGTCACTGAGGTGTTCGAGAATGACGCTATGTTTAACGTTATCAAAGGCCCCCTTCAGATCTAAGGCTAAGATGACCCTGTCGTTGTATTTCATCACCACCGATTGGATGACCTCTCGGTGTAGTTCCAGGAGTACATCCTGTGCCGATTTATGATGACGGAATCCGAACATTGTAGGAGCAAAGGCCCCCTTCTGCTCTAGATATTCCGAAAGTCTGTCCCGCACCATCGTTTCCATCAACTTGCCCACGCAAAATGTTAGAGAGATGGGGCGAAGGTTGTCTGTGTTTACTGGTTTACCTGGTTTGGGGGACGCTGGAGGCAGTGCAAAACCCCGTTAGTTGCAGAAAGCTTTCGAAGGTTGGCAGGGCAGGACCAATACATCGCCTGGGAAAGAAAATAAGATGGATTTCGCCTTCCGGTCGCTTTAGGTGAGTGCATAAGGGACCCTGTAAGTTGTTCCTTTCTCCACCGAACTTACTGTTGTCTTGCCAGTGTGCTGAGGCATGTAGCTAACATATATACCGGTTATTGATGGACGAATCGTCATTTAACTTGCCTCCTTTGACGCTCACGTGGCCAGATATCCACCACACATTTATTTTTTCCAATTCTTTCTGCGAGTGGAATAGTCTCCGCGAAAGACAGATTGTCCCTGAAAACCAGCGATGGACTGGATTACATCCAGTCCATCCAGTCCATGATAGAATATAAAAGCTAACTTGTCACTACTTTTTTATTGTTATAGGCTGAAGCAAGGTGTGAGAGCGGGCTAGTTGGTATTCCATAATACTAAAACTTTAGCGCAAAACGAGCACGGCGGACAAAGAAACGACGAAGACAGGCGCTGTCTTCGTCGTTTCTTTGTCCCCCGTGCTCGTTTTGCGCTAAAGTTTTAGTATTATAGGCTGAAAACGGTTAAAACAGCTGTTCCCATTCCAGTATTTAAACACGATGATAGTACTCATTCGAATAAGTACAGACCTATGTCACTGACTGCAATTTATATTAAAATGCTTGACCGGGTACCCTACTAGCAGGCATTGACTTATTTAGACAATAACTATTTACTCATAGAAAACAAGTCTATTTTTCAGAAAAAGCGATCGCGCCTAACCCTGTAGTACGAGCGGACTACTAATCACAATACAGTGTGTAAATCTGTCTCTACAGATTCTTTAGGTATTAACTTTGCCAAAGGTTTTGGCGAAGTGCTTTATCAGAGCTAAGTGTTCAATGTTCAGAATTTACGCTTTGAAATCAAACAACGTGCTGGAACTAACGATTCATCATTAACAGAATTCAAGCCGTTTTAAGTGGCGAGTTGAAGTATAAGCGCCTTAAACACCTATCGCGAGTGCCTTGCGTGTCAATATTGTCACGTGGTCGTGACGTCGATGAAGACAGCAGCCGGCGTGTTCAAGATGAAACTGTTTATTTGGCGGAACTCGTGGCCGGGAAATGAAAAGTCAAACTACAGCAATACACGCTATCCACTGATAGCGGCGAACAGGGCGTCGGCCGTCGAAAAACTGCTCATGGCTGGGATGCGCCGTCTTTTATACATCATGCATCGAAATTTCCAGTCTTATCACTGGTTGTCGCGCAAGCACTGGATTAATCTAGACTATTCGCGTCCCGCGCGAAATCTTAACAAAACGATCTACTACAATCGCGAAGCTTCTCGAACACTGCGGCACGGTCAGCTTCAGGCGTTGATAACCGTCCTTGCTGGTCAAACCCGAACACATCAAAATAAATTATTACAAACTTGGGCTTCTCCTCTAGAGAATATTTGTTCGACTCTGTGGACGCTTCATTATTCTACCTGTTGCAGAAAAGTGTCGACTCAGATTGACGGCCGCGTTCGGTTGCTGTAATCGACGGGACGCAATATCTACTGATCCAGACTTCGACAACAGTCTAAGCGACTGTTTCTGCAGCAATATTCGTAAGGGGCACTTCTTCCAGCGAACGAGCGAAATGGTCGATGCAAGCTAATATGTATCTATGCTCTTGCAGAAGAGGCAAGGGGCCAATGATGTATATGTGGATATGGCTGAAGCGAGCATCTGTAGGTGGAAAAGCGTCTATTGAGGCGACTGTATGCCTGGGAACTTTGGCCTACTAGTATTTCAAGCAATTTAGCGCCCAGATCTGAACATCAGCTTTTATACGGGGCCACACGTATTTAGTGGTTACTAGGTAATCCGTAGCTTTCATTCCCGGGTGTGACAGGGAGAGAAGGGCGTCAAGAACGGCTCCGCGAAAAGCTGGTGGCACGTATGAACAACAGTGGTTATTTGAAGTGTTACCGACAACAGGAATGTCACTGCCAGGCATGCCAACTTCTTCAAGAACATGTGAGGTATCTATGGTGCGGAGCTTGCGGAGATGGCCAACATCGCGCTGGAAAGTGGACAAGTGTATGAAATCCACGTGGGGTCTGGTGATGGAGGTCGAGGCGACGTGCTGTCGAGATAGCGCATAGACAACAGCGTTGTCCTTGCCATTGACGTGACGAATGTCGCTGGTACACTCGGATATGTACGACAGGTGTTGAAGCTCGCAGGGACTATACAGGGTTTTTTTAGACAATACAGATATTGTATGTGAAAATACTATGACAGTCGGGCTCCTGTCGTTTTCGCACACGAACTGTGTGTCGAAGTAGAAATACTTGGCTCAACTAAGATGACATTGACGCAACAGGAAACTGGTTAAGTAAATTTTCATTATTTACTTGAGCGCAGTTGTTCATATTAGAAAGTTCTAGTGCATGATAATTTGTGGTATACCCATTTTTCAGAAATCACAAACGTTGCTCGTAGCTAGAGCTATTCGTAATCGAGTTTCAAGAATGACATCGAAACTGATCGCGCCTGGTGCGCACGAAGCGTGGCAACTCTGCCACATTGGACCAGTAATGCTCGTAACAGGGAAGTAAAAAATTTGAACCAAGGCGCGCTGAAGCAGAATTTGGTCAGAAAAATCGGGAAGCATTCTTAAATACACAAGTAGACGGCTTATTGTTTGCGTGCGATGTGTGGTGTTTGTCTGTATCTTTCTTAAACTATAAAGAGACGCGAAAATTTATTTCGCCTGTCTGCAAAAAGAAGGGCAGCAGTGGCTGCCCTTGAGTTTTATGCTTCCCAGACAAAAAAATGGTTGATATTCCAGTTTTCTTGTGCACAGCTTGAAAGAAACAGATAAACACTACACGCAAAAGTAAGGCAATGTGCTGGCGCAAGTGAGGCGACTTGCAGGTTTTCACGAAATGATACGGCCGGGGAGCTTTCATTCAAGTTTCATCCTTTTCCTGTCACGGGCAGTTCCAGTCTGACATAGCAGGGTTGTTGCACTTCGTGTGCGCCGGGTGCGATCACTTTCGATCTCACCCTTGAAATTTGATGATGAATATCTCGAACTACGTTCAAGTTTCAGGATTTCGAAAAACTGAGTATGCCATATATTATCATGCACCACAACTTTCTAATACAAACACATGAACTCATATCAATAATTAAAAAGTTAATTAACGAGATTTTGTTAATTAGTTGCATCAATGAAATTTTAGTTGAGGCAAAGTGTTTCCATCTCGACATAGAGCACGTGTGTAAAAGTGACAGGTGCCTGACTGTCATAGGATTTTTATTAAAAAATCTATATTATGGTCAGACACCAAGTCGTCTGAGCACAAAATGACTGATAACGTTAACGCACAGCTTACGCGTCTGTTAGATGTAGGTTATTCCCGTGATGGAGTGGCCACTGTCGCTGAGCGTTTAAAGAAGTCCATTGTGTTCAGAAAGAGATAGGAAGAAACGTGTCGTAGGTATACCGTATATTCATTGCGTATCTCACAGGCTAAAGAAAGTAGGAAGTAGATACGGCGTTAATGTTGTTTTCATGGCTGCCAATAAGCTAGGTAAGATGTGTGCCGCTGTGCAGAGGAAGAATGAGCGAGTAAAAGACGAGAAGCGAACCGATATTTGTTTCGTAAAACACACAAACAAATTCACTGATTGCCGTACAAGTGTGGTGTGCAGTAGAACCTCGGTGATACGGTCACGACTCGTACGAATTTCGGGGTGATACGAATTTTTCTGTGGTCCCGGCCGAGTCCCATTAGCTTGCAATGTAATGGAGTACGGTTGTTACGAACCTATTTTCACCCGGTGACGTTTCATACGAACTTACGCTACCACGCAGGTACGAACAGGTGCTGCCCGTGCTGTCGCAGAAGACAGGGCAATCACGCGCGCCGCGCATGACCGCGCGTGAGTTTGTCAGAAGTGGCCATCAGTAGCGCGTCGTAACCTCCGAGACATCCGAGACGTTGCGTGCGAATCTTGGAGGCCTCAATGCACCTTCATGTACCTTCGCGTTTAGATTACAGATGATGCTAACGTAGCGCTTTCTCTCTCTATTTAACACGTCGACGCGTGCTGCTGTTCTCGAGGCAGCGCCAGTGTACTTTGGTACACGTGCCTGCCACGTAGATGCAAGTCATGTCTTCGCTAAGAAGCTAGCCCTAGCAATATCAAAATGCACAACTGTCGGGGACGCGCACACCTGCCAACTCTTCCATTTCCACAGGAGATTCCCGAAGTTAGAGCAAACCTCCTGATTGTGCGGGCACGGCCGCAAATCTCCCGAAAAACATTCAAAACACCGCCGCGACAAGAAAGTAATAACTACAAAAGAGAACGCTCCTAAATTTTTCTGGCGTTCAATCGTGTGCAAAGCGCTCCATAAGTCATTTTGGACGCAGCACTCTGATGTCATGCGAAATAAGCGTACTAAGATTTGAAAGGGGCTACTAGCTGTCACGGGTCACAGAATACCTGGTTAATTATTTACACATGCGCGCACGCGCCGCATATTTACGAGTACAAGTATGATCATTGACATCTAAAAACATTACTGGCGGTCATTCAGAACTGTTCATGACGTTGCTGTGTCCCTGAGAAACAATAAATGAAAACTTACGTCATCTTTCTTTTCTCCCATATTAATTTTGCATGTTTTTTGTTGATGCGAATTTCGGATGATACGAATATTTTCAGTCACCCCGCGAGGTTCGTATCACCGAGGTTTCACTGTATAAGGTTCCTTTCAGCTGCGGCCGCTTCTACGTAGGACAGACGGGCCGCTGCATTAACCAGAGATTATTAGGACATAAAAGATCACTAACCGGAGCTTCACCTTCTAATCTATCTTTACATTGTCGAGAGTGTAAATACACGCCAAAATTTAATGAATGCGCAGTTTTGTACCGACATACGAATGAAGAAACGCGTCTGATGATTGAGGTACGGCGTATCGAGAATAGTGGTAGAGCACGTGTGAGCCAACCGTCGATTAACTTGCATAAAGATGAAATCAAATGCCTTAACAGTTATCTTTCGCGTAGGCCGCCACGTGTGCCTGATTTATAGGTTCATCTATTGCATGGGCATGCCCTGATAAGTTTTCGTGCCTTCTTTCTTTTCCGCCGTTGTGCATCTCTTCAGTTGTTAGTCGGCGTTTGTGGTGTCCTGACTTCATTCTTGTGTCCGTGTTTGCACCGCCTTGTCTTTTTAGAATGAACACTTACCAACTAGCTCAGCTCTCTGTTATTCTAACACAAATCCTTGTAACTCCGCTAGTACTTGACTAATTGTAAAATTTTTTGCGCCATGTGATTCGTAAAGCGTCATGCACTAACAGTGAGACTATTCCAATATAACTAAGAAAAGTGTCATTTTATACACATTTTGCAGATGTCACATAATTCATCTTCCTCGTCGCATCCCGTAGTTTTTACTTAAAGGCCAACTCCGGCGATTTTTTGGCCATGTCAAAGTAATGGTGCTTTTATATTCCTGAGACGCTCCTGTCACGGGTCCGATAGCAGAAACACTCGGCAAATTGGAGAATAATTTTAAATAAGCAAAAAAGCGCAACACCGAAACCGAAACCCAACCGAGCATACTGTCTTCGCGTGACGTATAAGTGGTTACAAAACCGGAAATCATGCAAGGCATGCCGGTCCCGCCAGCGCGTAGTATGAAAGCTGCGAAAGCGGCGAAGAGCAGACGCTCATTTGAAAGGTGACTCCGTCGGAAATCTTGTGTGTGACTGACCGTGTCACGTGCACAAGCTGAGCTGTCGGAAGATGACAGCTGCGATTCCGACGCATTTGGAGGCCAACTGTAATGGCCATTCCTCTTTGATGAAGTGGAACACACCTGTTTAGCTCTTTGCTTGCCTGGTTGCACATTTCACCGCCAGATGGCACCACCTGTCCAGGGAGCTCAAGTTTGTGGGGCCGTGATCGGGTAAAATGCTATCGCTGAGAAGTTCGCGGACTAACTAAAGCTTCTTAATATTGCTATGGGAAGAGTGCATAAGTTTGGCAATAGCGGCGTTCAACGTCGCGTTGGTACGGCCGAAGGAACTTAACATAAGCCAAGTATGAGCCACCTTTCGCACCATTAGGTTACGTTGTTTCGCACGATGCGAAGCTCACCGTATACCGATATAGGACCAGTCACGGTGCACCCTGTATATGCTACGGGAAGTGTTTCCGTGGTGTTCACGCATGTGCATTCTTTAGCCGGTACGGTATTACCGTACTTTCCGTGCGGTAAACCGGCATTGCTAGCTAAAACACTCTAATATAGAGACGCAGGGTAATCGTTAGGTACGAGTGTTTCGTGACTGCCAACGGGGAATTGTGTGCAGCCCACAACGCGACACCACTTGCCACCCATCGCACGCATTACCACAAGGAACTGAAATTCACACGCCCAGCCAACGAAGCGCTCGCCAAACACTCGCGATTGTTGCCTTGCGGATAGCAGACGCTCTAGGGGCCCCTCGGTTCCGTCACTTCCGCTTAACAAAAAAGACGTCACGCACCCAA
Source organism: Rhipicephalus sanguineus (assembly GCF_013339695.2). Lineage (NCBI taxonomy): Eukaryota > Metazoa > Arthropoda > Arachnida > Ixodida > Ixodidae > Rhipicephalus > Rhipicephalus sanguineus. The sequence continues at coordinate 153,697,506 of NC_051183.1, forward strand.
TGTTGCCAATAATTTTGGGAAGCGAGGTGGGGAGAGTCGGGGCAATCAATAAAATTCATTTGCAATGAATCTGCATATGTCTCCAGCTTGTAATTTGGCATATATAACGGGAACGTGAAAAGGAACGTACCCAGCGAATTTTATTGAGATCCATGGACCTCGAAAAATCGCCGGAGTTGGCCTTTAAACCGTATGCTCAGTAATGCCTGCGGCTGTATCTCAAGTTTAGCTAACTTGACAGAAGAGCGCAACTTATTTCATCATCAGGTTTGATGTACTTGCTTTGCATTTCGTATAACTCTTTGCCATGCGATATTGTGGTAACCTAACTTTTTATGCTGCAACATGCATTCAGTCAAAGCTTGAAGAAGCATCCCAGAACATGCATAATATGGGATTTGTTATTCTGTTCACTTTGAAATGATTTGTACAGTACAGAATACGAGACGGGAAACAAACAGTGCCGTGTGCTTCTTCGTTTTCCCTCTCGTATGTACAATATATTTCTAAATGAATGATGACCAATTAGCCCGGCTGTGCGTTCTGTTATTCTGTTTGGTATATTGGGTTTGTTTTTTTAAGCATTGCTAAGTGCACTTTGATATCTGATACATATTTTTGTTTTTCATGTTTGCTGTTTAATATTTTTCTCTGTTAAAAATTGACACAAGTACTCTCCCGGACAATTTGTGACATCGTTGGTTTTAATTTTAATTCTGTGCAAGGTATCATAATGTCATGTGCAATGTAAGCTCTGCAATAAAGTCCTGCTGTGAAACCAAGTTTGAAAGCTAACGTCATTTTTGTGGAAGGTGAAATGTATATTAAAATATCACCACACCTTCTAGGAATATGTATACCATAATGTGTAAATGACATATTTTAGTGCATTTGGCCTTCCAAGATCAAACATCCAAACAATGTAAAAAACGTCCCGCATTGAAATTCATACAACATCCTCTCAGCGTAAACAAAAGCGTGTAAAAAGCACATATGCTGTTTTCCACGTAAGGCACCACAAGTCGGCTTCGCCGCGACGCTCGGTCGCGTTGTGGCGGAGCTCGATCACAGCATCTAAAGTAACCCGCTTAAACAGGGGCGGCGCCAGCGGGGTGCGCGGGTCAGCTGCCTCCCTAATATTTTCGCCTGCCCCCCCCCCCCCCTCTCCCCCGCCGACAGCAAACATATTCAAAACACAGACGTTCCCTGCCCCTATGAAGGAACTTAATTTTTTTGGCTGCCTCCCCAATAAAAAAATATCCTGGTGCCGCCCCTCCGCTTAAAACGAGCAATAGTTATAACTGTTCGGTAAATATCGCGGATGACTAGAGCTAAGTGCTCTGGCTGTGCTAAAATTATCACAAAAGGCACGAACAGCCGGTGCATGTATGAGCAGAAAATGAAAAGCACGGGTACGCACGTACAGGGGCGATGCAAAGAAGCGCGATCAGCGCGGCGCGCTGTTTTCATCTCGCTCTGAGCTTGATGGGTATAAAGAGCTCCTAGAGTAGACCTTGATTGTACCACAGATGACTCTAGTAGCTTTTTATAGGCTACAACCGCTTGAAAAGAAATGCAGAACGCCAGGTTGCGTAGATGCCGTACTGTGTGCGTTTCTTTCCATCGCGCCTGTATAGGCCACATGAAACTGCACTATGAATGTTTAGCTCCCTCCTCACTGCGCGCCAGTCAGCAGAAAGTGAAGCCCTTCCAAAATAAGCGCCAAGTGTGGCGCCTCTATACGTGGCCCATGAAAGCAAGCCGCCTGTGGCGCAGTGGGTCAAACCATTATGAAACGCGCGATCTGCTGCTGTACCATCAGCGCTCCATGGCACGCTCACGCGTGTAGCACCGTAGGGCTACGTGACTAGAGGCTAGGGAGATATCACTCGGAATATTCTAGGGACAACACAAAAAAGTGGTCTGGCAACTTGGGCGTTTTTTGGTGGCTTATAAGTCGCTCCCTCCGAGGAGGAGGCGCGGGGAGGTCGCGCTCACTCACTAATCCGTGACATCGTAGTCACGTGACCCGCAATCCCCCCGTCTCCCCCACGGATTTCTCCCTCGTGTGAATACCCCTTAAACGACTCCCTTCTCGCGTTTCTTTCTATCTTTTTGCTTTTTTTTCCTTCGCGCGCCCATGCGTCGCTATGCTTTCTACTCACTCGCTGATTGTCCGATTTCCTTGCACTTGCCGACGAGCTGGCGGGCCGCAGCCGCCCGAAGGTCCAACGGCATTTTTTCTCGCTTGCTCCCGCTCACAGCGGCCGCTTAAAAAGAATCGCGTTCTTTTTCCTTTTTTTTATTGCGTCGGGTTTTCTCAGCACGGAATTTTACGCCGCGCATTAAGGCAAGCCGCGTCTGGCCAATTCGTTATCTAAAATTGTATACTGAGAGTGCATGTCGTGCCAATCAGTCACATCGAGGCCTTGCCGGCTTTCCCTTTTAGCTTAATTTTGATTTGATGGAAAAAGGACGTAAGAAAAGTCATTCTGTGGTTGAAGTGCTGCGTCAACTCGAGCCCAACGGTCTAAAGTGTGCCCTCTGCAGCATTCCGTTCGACAATGTATATCAGTCTACGAAACCAAGAAATCGTTGTTAACGCGTTCATAAATTTATTAAGCATTCTCAGAATTTTGTCCTTTCATATGACAACACATTTGTTCCTCCTGCACAGATGCATGCCCGCCAGCACTGAAGCAGAGTGAGCTTCGAAAAGAAATAAGAAGAAAAAAAATTCGGCAGATCTCACGTACCGTGGGAGTCGATGTCATGCGAAGCATGTGGCGGGTAGGTGACTGTGGCGTAACTTTTTTTACTGAACGACACGTTACAAAAAGACGCTAGAGATTTTTATATATTTTACAAGCACACATATATATGTTGAAGAGCCGCATATGTGTTAAATAACCAGTTGTTTACGGTTGGGTAACGCTGCCAATGGCAACGTGGGTATTACCAACACCGAAGCAGTAAGCTGATATGTAGTGCTTATACGTGTCCCGAGAACGCACGCACGTTTCACGAACCCGTGCGCATGTGTGGAAGAAATTCTTGACAGTTCTTGAACAAGGGCATCATCACTGTGATCAGTGAGCACCAGCAGCTGGTCATGACTTGTTACAGGATCCGGTCGTGATCGTGGTGACGAGGGGTCCACGTGTAGTGAAGTATGTGGTATAGTAAAGCTGTTGAAATTTGTAGATGCCTCGTTCATTTCGTCGACAAATTATCTGTCGACAGAGCCGGCGACATGTCCGAACCTGAAGCCACCCTTCGTGCTGGTGAGGTATAGGCCGTCGAGGCTGGTAGGCCTGGATAGTGCTACGTAGACCAACTTCAGTGAATGGTGTTTGTCATATTCGTAGACTACCTGGGCGTATGTGGCCTACGTATCCCAGTCTACAAAGCGGCTGTCAATTAATCTGGCATCATCCTCGGTCAGCATGAGGCCATCGCCCAGCCTCGTAAGAAATGAAGAGGACACTGCGTCGTTCTGGTGGACTAAGTGCACTTTACGGTGCGGTGATGTGGATATCATATGCAACATTCGGTAATGTATTCCTCCGGGGTCGAGCAATGCTTCAATATAGCTTGCTGAATCACAGGAATATAAATGTAATGTTTATTAGACTGCTATAAAAGAGGAGCCAACACTGGAACTACAGACGTTCATCTGATATGACGCCTCTATCGTAGGAGTACACGTCGTAGGAGTATCATGTAATGTTTATTGCTGTCTTGTAAAATTAGATAGCCAGCACCACAACCACAATTGACGTTGCACCGATAGTACGCCTGCGTAGGCTGTTTTTCCAAGCCAGTTTATAGACCTGGCGTGGCTCAGTGGTAGAATACCTGATTGCCACGCAGAATGCTTGGGTTCGATTCCGGCTGGGATCGTAATTTTCATGAACTCTAGAAGGGTACGCATTTGGGCTGGTTGGTTCATGATTACGGGAGAAAAACAGCGCTAAAAAGACGGGACAAGAAAGGTCACGAGACCACGGCGCCGTGGTCTCGTGTCCTTTCTTGTCCCGTCTTTTTAGCGCTGTTTTTCACCCCTAATTTTTATTATTTCCATTCGTTGTGTCAACGCTGCCGATGTTGGTTTTCCTTAACGCTCTAGCATTTAGGTTACCAACGTCTGTTCTCGCCGTTCCTGGGTAGATATAAACTGTCAGTCACCTGTGGCGCATACCCGTACACCGCGGCCCGTGGTAAACGGGTATGTGCCACACGTGTCTAGTGGAAAGGGTTTGACGACGTACGCGACAGGATTTTAACGTGATTCATCACATGACCCGGTAATCATATTCGTCAAATCCAATTACCCTCCCATGTAAAGTTTGGTCTACACCAAGTTAAGGAGGCGATCATGAGAGCACCCAGACGTAGGCGGCTAGATAGATAGATAGATAGATAGATAGATAGATAGATAGATAGATAGATAGATAGATAGATAGATAGATAGATAGATAGATAGATAGATAGATAGATAGATAGATAGATAGATAGATAGATAGATAGATAGATAGATAGATAGATAGATAGAAACGCTCAAAGTGCCAGAGGTTCGCTAAGAAATGCTTCGCATTTTACATGACAAAAGAAGCAAAATTGGAGTTTTTGTTCTCGTTCGTGGTGAATAACGTCGGATCGGGACTGTAACTCCTTACTCCCACCTTTTTTCCACATAAATGCTTCAAGAAATCAAATTGAGGACGCAGAACCTTATTACACAAACATAATTAACCGTAAGGGACTGTGGTCCAGATGCAGGTAGTATTAAGGAAGATTGCAGCCTAATCGGGCGCAAACGCGCGCTTAGGCTAATTTGCGTTTGCAGTGTACCACACACAACCTCTGTTTCCCCCGGTCATTGGCAGCCGCCGGTTCGCGAGTTGTAGACCTTAGTGGTGTGTCACTATAGGGGTCGGAACCCATCTCCCTTGTCGTACGCTCAATCCGTGCTCGGAGCGCGGGGCCCATCGGCGTGCTGTTACGCCTGCTGCTGACGCACGCGCACAATCGAAAACAAGCCGCACACAGAGGACATAAGCATAAGTGCTTCCGAGCCAGTAGGCGTGCGACCAAGGGAAATCCAGCGGATTAGGCGACTGCATGAATGCAAATACATCGCGTCGGCGCCTAGAACCCAGACGCGGTACACCGCGCCAGACCGCACAGCGAGAAGCAGCCGACCGGAACTATGAGTTGCCAGCAGCAGCCGTCAGCACCGCCAAGCTACGCGGAAAGGAAGCGACACAACATTGAAGCGAGGCGAAGTAATGCACTGAGCGGGGCAACTCGAACGGCGCTGCCCTCTCCTTCGGAATGAAGCGAGTTGGGAGGGAATGCGTCAGGTAAAACTAGCGATCGCTGTATCTCTGGTCCTACTTTCGATTTTCGAAAAATTCTTTCGGCTGTATATTCCTGGGAGGCGTCCGACTCATTCAAAGGTGTTTTTCACGCCAAGCGCGAGGAGTGGTTCATGATTCCTTGAAGATCCCTAAACATACGTAATGAAACCCAAAACTCAATTTGTAATCATATCTAACTGGTCGTAAACAGTGCGTAGTCCTTGATGGTTGTAGCTCATCGCACATAACAGTAATTTCAGGAGTGCCCCAGGGCAGCGTTCTGGGGCCACTGTTGTTTCTGATATACATTAATGACGTTGTAGATGAGATAGAGTCCCTTATTAAACTACTTGCAGACGACCGTGTTGTCTACAGAGAAATTAATTCAATATCCGACATAACAATCCTGCAGGCCAACCTTGATAACATAGCAAATTGGTGTCAGCGCTGGCAGATGAGCTGGAACATTATTAGGTGTAATCATATTCGTTTTTCAAATGAAGGCTTAGGACATCAAAGACAATACACAATTGAAGACACAAAAATAAAGACAGTCTCAGAGTGCAAGTACCTCGAGGTGTACTTTACTCTAAAACTTAACAGAACGTAGATGTCCAACACACAATATCTAAAGCAAGTAAAATGTTTTTATTCGCAGAAATTTCAAATCAGCGTCCAAGGAAGATAAACTCTATACTTTTTACATGTTAGGTGTACCCAAGATTACGCCTGTATGATTTGGGACCCTTATCAGGACTATTTGATACAAATTATAGAAAAACTTGAAAATGAGGCTACACGATTCGCCTCCAGTAACTACAGCCATTTTCAAAGTGTGACTGAATGAAAGGCATTGCTAGGGTGCTATGCAGGATAACCCGAGTTTGGCGAAACTCGGTATCTTTCCGAGCTCTGGCGACACCCCCTTTTGAACGAGCTAATAGTACGATAAGGTGAGATCCATCCCTCAGCGCGCGCTCCGTTCCATTGGTTACGATGGAACGCGGCATCACGTCAAGGGCGGTCGAGAAAGTTGGGTGGTGTCGTAAAACTAGAGGCACCTTCTTTCATTTGTTTGTCGTTCCACTGAGTGCAGACGTGCACCCATGCAGGAAAAGTGGCAGAAAGCTCTACTAACTATAGTTTTGATGTGTGCGTGGGCCGTTTGAATTCATTTTCAAGCGTTTAATGTCTGCAGCAAGTATCCTTTCGAATAAGCAGCACCGTGGCCTCCGAGATTAGTTTCGACCGAGCGCCTTACAACACCGCGGCTAGAGCTAATCGCCGAGGCCACGTGTATAATCACCATGGTCGGCCTGTACATTCAGCGCGTTGCTCGACCGGCGCTCGCCCTCGTCGTTCTCTTCTTCATCGTCTGCTCGGTCCCAGAGCAGGTGCGCCCGGCTGATTAGCTAATTGGCTGGGCGGTATACCTAGCTAAGTCAGGACGTGCTATGGTTAAGCTGATTAGGCCAAATCTTGCTAAGGCCGAGCTAACTAAGCCACGTCTTACTAAGACCATGCTAATGAAGCCGTGTAAAGCTAAGAACAATGTAATTGAGATCATGATAAATAACATGACGGTAATTAGGATCGTGTAATTAAAGCCAAGATAATCAAGACCTTACTCGCCGAGATCGTGTTAATTAGGATCGTTCTAATTACGAATATGCTAATTACCTCTGTACCATTCAGGACCTTGCAAATTAAACCAATGTAATTAGGGCCGTGGTAATTAAGACACTATTAGTTATGGTTAATTAACACGACACTAATTATGAGCGTGCTAATTAGGATCGTCTCATTAGGACTACGCTAATTACCTCTACTATTCAGTACCTTGCGAATTAAACCTGAGTAATTAAGGACGCTGTATTTAAAACATTATAAATTAATGCTAATTAACACGAGGGTAATTAGGAGCGTGTAATTAAAACAAATATAATCAAGACCTTACTCACCGAGGACGTGTTAATTGGGATCGGGCTAATTTTTATTATGCTAATTACCTATGTGCTTAATTAATGTCGTGGTAATTAAAACATTCACAATTAAGAAAGGACTATTCACTATCACGTTAGTTAAGACCTTCCCAAGCAATAGCACCAATATTGAGACCGAACTGACACGGTGATTACACCGAAGCAGACCAAGGAGACTGAGTAGACGAGCCACGTAAAAAGGTGGAAGAAGCTAGGTGACCACAAACTCCACCGATGGCCAAAGCCCTGCGCAAGCACTGCAAGCTGAACAAATTATTTTATATGCAGAGAAGCTGCTGAGTAGCGTCCACCGCATGAAACACTTGACAGGCACACCGGCACTATGACAGTCACGAGTTGAACTGGGGCCTTTTCAGAATCAACGAGTTTGTGCCCGAGTTCGCGCGTCAATAAGTTTGATTCATAACGCCCGCGGCGAAGAGCGGGTCCGCCCACCGCGTTCCCTCTTGCCGAGGAGCAGTGCTCACGCAACAACGCCAGCGAGCGGCACGATTCATCTATGAGCTTAATCGCACAGACTATGCACACACGCACGAAGAACTAAACGTTATATCATCACGTGGCTACGGTGCCTCGCATTCAGTTTCACCGCCCTCACGACGTACCACTCATAGCTATGAAGCAAGTGCCCCTGGTGGGATTTGCGGCGAGAAATGTTACTATTACTTGTTTGCGGAGACACTGTTTCTACCTATTCGCTAATACAAAAAATGTTCATACGTGTAATGTAAGTATAGCAGTAGCCTGTCCATATATTTATCTGTAATATTCCAGAGAAGCGAAACGAGCTGCGCCAGAGTGCTGCGTGGTCGCCCTTGTTGCCTTCGAGAGTGGAAATTTCCATGCATTAGGTGGAACGAAAGAATTTTCCGAAAGAGGACAAACGCCCACGAACACGCCCGTGGGAGACGCGATCATCAGTTGGCAAAAAGATAGCGCGACAATCACGCTGACGTCGCTGCACTGTCAAAATGTTGACTGAGTGGCGGCGCTGACGCGTTCGCACGCGGTATTCCTTTGAAAACCGCCGCAAATGCCGCGCATGCGTTTGTGACGCCATTCTCGTTCTTGTAGCCGTTTTTATCAACGATTCTATCGCGCGCTCCGCACTGTCTTCCTATCACGACCGTCGTAGGGCGGGCTCGGAGCAAACTCGTGTGCCCGAGAAGCTCGGGCCATCCTGCATAGAACCCCTGGGCTCGGAAACATTACCAAGAAGAAGAAAAAATTCGGCATATCCTGCGCCTTGTGGGAATCGGTTTCATGCGAAGCAGTCAGCGAAGAGCTGTCCATTCTGCATTTTTTTTGCTTTGAGCCAAGCGTTGCGAGTTGGATCGACATGTTTTTGTAAGTGGAGTAGTGTGCAGATTGTGGGCTTACCAGTCGCATCGACTTCACCGCCGTTTAAATGGTAACTTATGGTATGACGGAACGTCAGAACTCACGTTAGACCAGATGACGTCAGTTTTATCCAAACGAAGTGCACGATACGATGGGATCATGCGAATATCATTCGTTAACGAATTCCTCTGGGGTCGAGCAACGCTTGAATGTAGCTTGCTGAATCATACGAACACGTATGTAATGTTTATTAGACTATTCTAAAAGCGGAACCAACGCTGGAGACACAACTGACGCTAACATGACATGACGTCTGTATCATAGGAGTTTATGTAATGTTTATTGCCTTGTTATAAAATTACATAGCCAACACTTCAACCACAACCGGCGTTGCACCAACATTACGCCTGCATAGGGTCTTTTTCCAGAGCAGTTTCAAGACCTGGCGTGGCTCTGTGGCAGAATACCTGACAGCCACGCAGAATGCTTGCGTTCGATTCCTGCTGAGATCCTAATTTTCGTTCTTTCCATTCGGTCAAGTCAACGCTGCCGATATTGGTCTTTCCTAACCCTCTCGCGTTTACATCACCAATGTCTGTTCTCGCCGTTCCTGGGTAGATATAAACTGTCAATCACCCGTGGCGCATACCCGCATATCTCGGTCCATGGTATACGGGTATGTGCCAGAGCTGTCTGGAGGAAAGAATTTGAGGACGTACGCGACAGGATTTTCATGTTATTCACGTCATGACCAGACAGTCATATTCGTCAACCCCTCTTACCATCCCATGCCAATTTTGGTCAACATGAAGTTAAGGAGGCGATCACGAGAGGACTCAGACATGCAGGCGGATAGATAGATAGATAGATAGATAGATAGATAGATAGATAGATAGATAGATAGATAGATAGATAGATAGATAGATAGATAGATAGATAGATAGATAGATAGATAGATAGATAGATAGAAACGCTAAAAGTCTCTGTGATTCGCTGAGAAATGCTTCGCATTTAAAAACTTTAGACTCATTCCTTCACCGTATCTTTCATAATCAAACAGGCATTGAAAGCCGCACCTACCTCTCAGAACCATCCTATGTTTCGACTAGGCACGGCCACTACAACAAAGTACGCGCATTCAATTACAATACAAACCATTGTTCCATATCCTCTTTACCACAAACCGCACGAGATTGAAACGTGTTACCGGAAGACTATGTTTCTGCATCTGATAATCATTATTTTTATTCCCGCCTTTGTTTGCAATAATGCATAATTGTTCTAGCATTGTTTGAGCTTTCTGTTATCTTGAAAATATTGCCCTTCTGTCTTTTTCACCTTGTTTACCTTAGTGTTAACCTTCGTTTACATATTTTTATCGTTTATCACTGTAAAACGTGTAGAACATGGTACTAAAACTTTCTCCTCTGCGTTAATGCCTACGAGGCAACGTATGTATACTGTAAATAAATATATAAATAAATCTATCTAGACGTCTACGACTATGTGCTCTCCAGCCCGTTTCTTAATGGGATGTATTCCAAAACTGGTATCGCATTAGATGGCTGTATGACGAATATAAATGACAGGTCATACCATGAAAATCATGACAAGCATGTCATGAACCGCATGATTTACACGCCACTGTATTGGTGCTCTTGCGGCCGCTTCGGTAACTTTATGTGTACCACAATTGTTATGGACGGATAAGAGTGTACGATGAACGTGACTGACTGGTCCTAACGTGCAAATCATGACATGCATGTTGTGAACAGCATGGTTGGCAAGAAGTGGTCTCGGGCGCTCGCGGCCGTTTTTTTAAATGGATATATACCAAAATTGCTATGACGAGATATTGCTGTATGACGAACGTAAATGACATGTGATAACAAGAAAATCATGACATGAATGTCATGTACGGCATGATTTACATGCCACGCTCATGGCGGGCTCGCGGCCGGTTCGCTAGCTTGATATACACCAAAATTGGTATTGCGGGACGTTTCTGTATGACGAACATAAATGACAGGTGTAAACATAAAAATCATGGTGCGCACACGGCCGGTTCCCTAGCTTGATAACACAAAAGATGGTATTGCGTGACGCGACTGTACGACGAACATGAATGCGTAGGTCGGCAGGCTCACTCATGAGTGAACTCACTTAGACTCACTCAGACCCACATTGAGTCATGAGTTTGAGGTCAAGTGTGTCCGGTTGAGAAAAATGTTCGTGAGTCTGAGTCCGAGTTAGTCTGGATGAGGAAAATTTTGGTGAGCCTGAATCGGAGTGAGCCCAAAGCGCGAAATACATTTCTGCAGTGAGTCTGAGTGAGCTCCACATTTTTTGCCGACATATGGTCCAACTTACTCAACTGCAGCTTTACTGTCAGCTTATGTCGGCTAACGTTTATACTCACAGCCAGTCGAACATACTTCAAAGCACTAGCTTGCCTACGCCACCTCCATATTAATTGATCAGAGGCGTGAGTCATAGAGGGGGAGGTTCTTTTGACCTTCCCCCGTAACAATCTTTGACGGGAATTTGTTGATAAAGATTTCTCGTGTAAGTCATCTCTTTCAAGAAGTGTCCTTACTGGAATACAACCATTGCTAACCCTTATTTGAAGGTACAAGATTGAAAGACGCCAAATAAAGCATCAGTTATTTGAGATTTTGTTGTTAAAAAGAGCATTGACGCTATGGTTGAAAAAGTTCAATATACGGCAACGAACTCATGAGTCGACTAACTCTGACTCACTCAGGCTCAGATAAAGCCGTGAGTCTGAGTCTGAGTGAGTCCGAGTGAGTAATGTTTTGGTGAGTTTCAGTACTAGTGAGTTCGGTTGGGGGTAATTTTTGTGAGTCTGGGTCCGAGTGAGTCCGGATGAGGAAAATCTGGTGAGTCTGAGTTCGAGTGAGCCCTAAGACCTATATATATTTCATGAGTGAGTCTGAGTGAGCTTCACATATATGCGTCGTATGGTGGAAGGGACACCGTAGCGGCTAATCCACAGAGCGACGAAAGCTCGGGCTGTGGACTCCGCAGTTTTGTTTTGAAGAGGCATTGCTTCAGGCCGTCTTGTGAATCTGTCAATGCAGGTTAACACGTAGCGATCGTTCCCGCATGGAGGAAGGGGACTAACAAAGTCGACGTGTAGGTGGCTGAAACGAGCGTCCGGGGAAGGGAACGTGCCAAGAGGAGTGACAGTGTGACGATGCACTTTAGATTATTAGCACCTGAGGCAAGCACGTGACCAACGACGGACGTCTGCTATAATGTTCGGCCACACATTACGTGAGGTGATGAACCAAGGAGTGCTAGTCATGAGACTACTCGACGGAACGGGAGCTGTACGTAGGGACGAGAACGTCCTATCAACGTATCACAAACAAGGGGCACGTCACAGTCAGGCACCAAGACGTCAAACAAAACTAGAGATGTGCCCCGGTTTTGAAGCAGCTGGAGCTCCTCGTCATTCTTCTGGGCGGCAGCCGTGCCTGTGAAGTCGATGCTCGTTCGGCCGTATTGTGTTGCATGGATAGCAACGCCAGAAAGCACATCGGCAACGGCGTTAGTTTTTCCACTTACGTGGCGAATGTCGCTCGTGTATTCCGAGATGTATTCAAGCTGTCTGATTTCGCGGGGTGCGTAGGAAGTGCTGGTGGAGGCTAAAGCAGACATCAGTGGTATATGATTCGTAAGGATGTGAAAGACGCGTCCCTCGAGGAAATGGCGAAAGTGCTTCACAGCCAAGTAGATGGCGAGTAGCTCTCGGCCGCAGGTGCTGTAGCGGCGCTCGGTATAGGCAAGCTTCTTGGAAGAGAAGGCGATGGGCCGCCAAACGCCAGCAAGGGACTGTTGCAAGACGGCGCCGACGGCAGTCTCAGATGCGTCTACCATGACGAATGTTGGGGCGTCGCATTTAGGGTGGACGAGGAGCGTAACGCCGGCAATGACTTCTTTGATGTATCTAAATGCACGCTCAGCAGCATCGCTCCAGGGTTCCGTGGTAGTCGACCTTTTGACGCCCGTGAGAAGGTCGCTGAGAGGCTACAGTATATCGGCGCAGCGAGGAATGAAACGACGATAAAAGTTCGCGAGGCCAGGAAATTCACGCAGCTGCCTGGTGGTGCATGGCTGAGGAAACTCACGAATGGCAGTTACACGAATCGGTAGTGGACGAATGCCGTGTGCGTTGACGCGATGGCCGAGGAAGTCCAGCTGCGTGCCTCCGAACTCAGTCTTAGGGCCGTTAACAACGAGGCCGAACTTGCTCAGTCTCTCAAGCACTTGGCGTAGATTGTGCTTGTGAGCTTCAGTAGAGGTACTGAATACGAGTATATTGTCGAGATAGGTGAAGCAGCAGGTCAAGCCACGTAACACGTGGTCGACGAAGCGTTGAAAGGTTTGTGCCGCGTTGCGAAGACCAAATGACATGCATAGGTATTCGAACAAGCCAAAGGGTGTTATAATGGCGGCCTTCGGAATGTCTGCGGGTTCGACTGGAATTTTGTGATAGGCTTTGACCAGGTCGATCTTGCTAAAAATGGTGCAGCCGTGCAGTGCCGAAGTGAAATCATAGATACGGGAAATCGGGTAGCGATACGGCACAGGGGCCTTGTTAAGAACATGGTAATCGCCGCATGGGCGCTAATCACCAGTCTTGTTAGGGACCATGTGGAGTGGTGAGGCCCAAGGACCGGAGGAGGGACGGATGAAACCAAGATCAAGCATGTGCTCAAACTCCTTTTTCGCAACAGCGAGAAGATACAGTGCGAGGCGATGAGCCCGGGCAAATACAGGAGGGCCAATCGTGTCGATGTGATGTGTCACGCTGTGGGCGCCGAGGACTGAAAGGAGGGTGGTCGGAAGACATCCGGAATCTCGGCAATGACACTTGACCAAGGGTCGGGAACGGTTGTCTGTGCCTGAAGAAGCCGGAGTGGTGAAGCGCGAAACGCTCTGGATGGCTAAGCTTGTCTCAGAGTCCAGGATACGGCTATGCAGCATGTCGACGACGAGCCTATAGTGGAGTAATACTGAAAGGCGAGCTAGTTGGTACAGATATATCTTAATAACTTTTTCTAGCGCAGACTGACGTTGGTGTTGCTCCCTCTCTTTGTCCGTGCGTCAGTGTGCGCTAGAAAAAGCTATTAAGATGAGCTTATAGTGTCATAGGAAGTCGGCTCCGTTTATTGATTGGCGCACGTCCGCGATGACAGAGAGCACATCGAAAAGTACATCTGACGCCAATGTCAAGAGTCACCGACTTTTGGCTGTAAGTACGGATAGTCGTTCCGATTACCGCGAAGAAAGTAGGGGAGTCGAGAGGATGGCATCTTTCAGCCAATGTAGGAGGAAGGACGCAGATTTCAGCACCAGTATCGACGAGGTAGTGGTTCTACGTTACGGTCGGTAACGTAGAAGAGGCGACTGTCCCTGGGGCCGGGAACAGCGGTCGCCGTCACTGTTCGGCCCGGTCGTTTCCCCCGTACGAACAACGCTGGCGACAGTTGTTTGCAGGCGACCCGTAGCGACGGTGGTACCAGCAAAGGCCATCGGGTGTAGAAGAACGGCGGCCGGAGTGATTGGGGCAAGGGGGCGAGTTCGCGATGAAGGACGCGGCTGGTTTGTGCGGAAGACGGCGACCTGAGCTGTTAGTTGTTCCACCATTCGGGTGAGGTCCTCATTAGTGTGAGGGGACGCGCGTAACTGTCACCACTAGCTGTGCTGTTGGCGAAGGGTCGTGAGGGTGACGAAGCGTGGCCATGGAGGGAAAACCAACATCCATAATCTTGTCATCCAACTGAGCCAGAGATTCCAGTGTGGATGATGAAGACGCTGTCAGAATCATGCGGACCTGTGTTGGAAGTCACTGCAGAAAAATTTCCCGAAGAAGGGCGGTGTTCGGAGACGCAGCGAAATCGGGCGCCAAGGTTTGCATGTGACGCAGGAGGCCAGCAGGTATACGATCGCCGAGCTCCCCTAATGTAAGGAGTTGCTGCAGTCGATGTTGTTCGCTGTCGGTAGTGCGCCTGATGAGGATCTCCTTAATATGATCATATGGATGATCGGCTGAAGGAGAAAGTAGAACGTCGCGAACGACTGCAGCAGTATGAGGCGGAAGCGCTCCGATGACGTGGTCATACATGGTCAACTGCGAGGTGAGTCGATGACGATGGAACAATGACTACATGGTGATGAACTAAAGTTTCGAATCCAACGGCCAGAACTTAGGGAGCTTCCGAATGGAAATCTCGGACTCGTGGGGCGGCGGCGATGATAGCGGTACCTGCTCAGAGGTCACGACCGTCGGCTTCGGGAAGGGCTTTGGTGCTCGAGTTCGTGGCAGCTGTACGCCATGCGAGGCGACTGAGGCGAGCGCAAATCAGGAAGCGAGAGCGCTCGGCGAAGTCCGGGTCACCAATTTGTGGAAACAGGTACACAGATGTCGATGCCGTGAGACCACAAATTAATATTTTTTCTGGAACCATTTTACACAGACGCGAACAAGAACACGCGCGACCGTCTCGTGCTGGGAGCTTCGTCGTCATCATCTTTTCCAGGTCGGATTCTTGTAGCCCGCGCTAATGTGCTGCAACCCCAATACTCGCCACTGTCCACAAAAAAAGGCAACAGTTAGCCCAACAACAGAAAAGGGGAAAAGCAATGGCGGCTGCGAGAAACTATCATCATCATAAACGGGTATGTGTCACAGAAATTGGGTAAGTCCCACTACTAACCACTGGTTCAATAAAAATAAATAAGGCAACAGTTATCCCAACGCTAGGGAACGGGAAAGGCAGCGGCGGCTGCGTGAAGATCCCGAAGCGATGGAAGGCCTACGCCAACGACGACGTGCCCGTATGAAAAGTGCGAACGCTTGGTTTCAGCGCAAGTTTGTCGCCGGTTGGGCATCCATGTCGTGTCTGTGAGTGTATGAGAAGTGCGAACGCTTGATTTCAGCGCAATTTTCTGTCTCTGGAGTTTGGACACCCGTATCGTGTCTGTGAGTGCGTGTGGTTAAACTCGAACCTCTCTGCACTGAGAATCAACGTAGAAACAACCTAGCATCACCTAGGTAAAGCCTAGCAATGACCTAGAAGCAACCTACAAACAACCCTCATCACCAAGCTAAGGCCTAAAAAACAACCTAGAAGCTACCAGATTAGTATTCAGAATCGTCCAGTTTCGCTGTTTCGACGCTTGCGCGGCTTAGTGCTTACTGCAGGCTACGCCAATTTTTGTGTATATTGCCTCACACGCTCCTTTCTTTCTATGTTTTATGTCACTGGCCCAGTGCACGTGTAGCTGCTGCCTTGCGCAAACCGCGCTATAATGTCTGGGAACATTCAAGATTACTTTAGGAACATCTGTGAGGCTGGACCGCGCAAACGCGAAGTTAGTGACAACTTTATTCATCAAAGGGTGTGGAGCTAACGGGGGGTTCAGGCTATGTATGCTGCCAGGCCGTGCTTCTCAACGATGTCTTCAGCTCGTGCCAGAATCCGTGTCTTGACGTCTCGGTCTGTACTGAAGGGGTCGCCCTTTTCGGAGGTGCTCTGAGGGACGGGGGCGGAGCCTCGTTGCTTTTTGTTGTTGTTTGTTTTCTGACGTCATTTTCAAAAAGCATGCGGCTGCATGGGCTGCATGCTCTTTGAAGTCATCGTTTCTTTTTTTTTCTTCTTCTCGCGCGGGTTGGGACAACACTGTGCGGTGCATGGACCCAACAGCGCCGCCAGGCTGACACGGACACATTTGATCGCAGGTTTGATACCGACCCCCGTGATACCGACATAGTCTGAGGTGCTGCTGTATGGTCAGTTTTAATCGCGATTTGGCAAACCTCCGCGCCAAACTCGATCCGTATCGACCCCGATCGCGATCAAAAGTGTCACCGGTGAAAGCAAGCTCGACGGCACGCAGAAGTTCGAGCCGTCGTGATGTCGGCCGTTATGACGGTGGCAATGATACACGGCAATGATATACGGTTTGTTGCTTTTGTTCCTGCAACATTGCTCGATCTGTTGTTCGTGTGCTTGCGACGCGCGAGGAAAGAATGGAGACGACATACGACCAGCCCGCCGGGCCACCGTTTCAGTGTTTTATATCAAAACAACCAAGTAGCTGTCAGGTGGAACGACAGCCAGCGTGATGTCTTATACGTATACAACGCTTAATCCAGGATGCGGTCGACATTGGACACGTCCTCATTAACGTATTAACATCTTTAGCGCGCATTAACTAATACTCCGCTCACCTAGCCAACTCGTTCAGCAGTTTCAATTCCAGAGTTCGTTACTGAACTCAGCTGACGTCTGGCCGGCGCTCAAGCGAGTCCAGTTTCCAAGACAGATTCTTCGGGAACACAGGAGGCTTATGTTCAAAATCGATCACAACAATAACTTTGAAAATATTACGTGCGCCTCCAACGACCTGCGTATTCACCGTCGAACAGCCATCACCACGATGGCTCGAACTGCGTGCCGTCAAGCTTGCTTTCACACCGTGCCATAATACCGGCGTCACACGGAGTACTTTTGATCGCCATCGGTGCGGTACGGATCAAGATTGGCTCGGAGGCTGGCCAAATCGCGATTAGAACTGACCATGCAGCAGCACCTCAGACGATGTCGTCATCAAACCTGCGATAAAATGTGCCCGTGTCAGCCCGTCGGCGCTGTCGGGTCCATGCTCTGCAGTGTTGTCCCTACCCGCGCAAAAAAAGAAAGAAAACAAGAATGACTAGAAAAGATGCAGCCGTTTCACGCGAAAAAGAAAAAATTAAGAAAAAAAAGAGGAAACGGAAGTGACGCCAGAAAACGAATAACAACAAAAAGGAACGTGACTCCGCCCCCGTACCTCAGTGCACCTCCCAAAAGGGAGACCCGTACTGAAGAGAAGGGCCTCCCATTGCGCCTCGGTGTAAGGTGATGAGACCAGCTCGGTGGGCGGGAGATCCTCCGCGCAAGCCAGAGGATGTGGTTGAGCGAGGCAACGCCTCCACATAGGCAGCAGCGTGAATCAATGACAAGGTGCAGGTCTGCAGTCGGCGCCAGGCGCTCTGGGACCTCTTGGGAAGACTGTCGTGAGGGGGTCGGTAGACATACCGTTCAAGGCGATAGTGCTGGGCGATGTCATGGTAGGTGACCAGGGGCTCCGGCACTACGGCGTCCGACTCCGAGGAGCCCCCCGCTCGGTTGACGTATCCTACGCTGGGCAGCCCTCAGGGCTCCCCCTTTCCCCACTACTCTGGAACGTGGTCATCGACAGCCTCCTGTCATTGCACATGCCGCGCGGCGTTGTCATTCAAGCCTACGTGGACGACACCATCATTTTAGTGCCGGCGACCTCCCGTGATGCCCTCGGCATCTTGGTGTCGGACGTCCTGCGTCGCGTCACTGAGTGGTCGCCCACCGTTAAGGTGTCGCTGAACTGCGATAAGACCTTTTGCGTGCTGTTTGTCGTTCACGTTCGTTAAGAATGAAAGACTGATGCGTTCGCTCGGTCACAAAATAACTGTTTAATTATGAACAAGAAAAACGCGGCGCGAATACACAATGAGTTAGATGCTTCTTCTCGGCACGGAGGGCGATTTGCGACTGGCCGTCACCGCGTCGTCTTCGTCCTCCCTTCTCTCCCGGTGGTCACAGCGCTGTCCGGTGCCCTCGTTCTCTTCACCCGCAGGTGCCCTGCGGTGTCAGGTTACAGCCAGGGGGGCGCGTTCCGAGCTCGCCCGGAAGGCTGCAAAAGGGACCACTTTTAGGGGCGAAGCTCCTTAAGGCGGCACCCGTTCGTCCCTCGTAGTCGTCGTCATCGTAGTAGTGCGTAACAAGTCTTACGCTTTGACCTCCAAGGTGGTTCCGGTGAGATTTCTCCTGTGCGTTGTTGAACAATAAAAAATTCGCAGCGTGCGCGTTAACTAAAAGCCGAATTCTTCTGTCTCTCATTCCCCATTAGCAGCCATTGGCATGTTCCAGTAGGAAACGTTAGTAGAAGTAGAAGTGTAAGTGTTAGCTAAAAGCCGACTTCTTCTGTCTCTCATTGCCATTAGCAGCCATTGTTTACCTCCAAGGTAGTGCCTGGTGAGATTTCTCCTGTGCGTGATTAAACAATAAAAATTTTGTTCAAAACGCCGTTGATTGATGAAATAAACCAAAGAAAGACGCCAGTTGTTTTGTAAAGCAAAACGAAAGAACGCCAGATGTTTCTAAAGCAAAGCGAAAAGACGCCAGCTGCTTAACGAAAGACGCCACATGTTTTCTAAAGCAATGGTTTTCTAAACATTGAAAATCCACAGCGTACATGTAAAAATTAAAGTGAGCTGCAAGTCGTCATAACTCATCGAACCTTTAGTATAAACGCGCCCGATCTCACGTCGGTGATGATGTACTGGGCAGAATTCACGGAAGATTCACGGTTTACCGATGAACCTCCGCAGCTTCGCCCACTCATCATCATTCACTCCGTGGATAAGCTGTGATTTTTTCTTAAAGTGTAGTAGTAGTAGTTGTATGTAGCCACCTCGCCCGATCGTCAACGGGCGAGGTGGACCGGCAACGGCGCGAGGACCCTGCCGTACGAGAGTTAAATCACACTAAAAGACATACTTTGCGGGCGATACACTCTAGTGAGCTTTCAACTTTTCGTCTTAACCCTTTCGGCCCTGGCGGTGTCAATTGACACCATGACACAACATTTCCCCTAGCACCTCGGAAATGAATCCAAAACTCGCCATTCTTGGGGGGAATACTTCTTCAAGGATCCCCACTGCGTTTGACACCAAAATGGTGACATGCTTGCGGAGCTGGGAGCCGTAGTGAAGAAGAAGCTTGACCGAAGTCATGGGTGACGCCGTGACGGGTCAGCTGAGGCTGCTAAGCGCAATTTTCGGGTCGGCGTACTGAAGCTGTTTCAATGAGTATCACATTGAAAAATGGGACGTGGTTCACATTTTGCGTACTCTAGTGAATAGCGGGAAAAAAGATGCAATTTTTCTCATTTCACAACCGCTGAGCCCTGATGACCTAATTTGATGACATGTCTGTAAATTCATTAATAATTGCACCACTGGCTCAATTTTTCGTTTGTGGTCTTCTGAGGTCATAACTATTAGGAAAACAAGCACAAAAAATGTCAACGACCAAAATAAAAAATCCAGGGCTGAAAGGGTTAATGTACGTGATAAAGAAATTATTTCTACGAAAAACGCAAGGCACACCTTGAGCAATATATTTGGTTTTGGGACGCTAAATGGAACCATGAGGCGATGCGAAGCCGGAGCACTTGCACGATCGCGTTCCGTTGGCTTTCGTTGGGCATGCTACCGACCTCGCGTCGTGGAACGCGCGTCCTGTCTTCCCTCTAGCCTTGCCTTTAATTCGCACAGGGCGAGCAGGGAATGCGGTCGCTCTTGGCGCTCTTTCGCTCGGAAGCGGACTTCTTCCTTGCATTTCACCGATCACAAGTGATAATGAAGGGACCACGTAAACCAACAGTACAATAAAAGTTTGATGTTTAATATATACACGATGTTTCACACTCTTTATATTATGTACTGGGCGCATTTCACGGAAGAGTTTCACGGTTTACAGATGATTCCCTCTCCATGTTCCCTCCGTAGCTTCGCCCCACTCATCATCATTCACCCCGTGGATATGCTGTGATTTTTTTCCGGGCTGGGGACCATATTCAAACGTTCTGCCTCTTATGCCTCTTCTCGTAATTTCGTTTTCAAAACTGTTTTCCCACGGGGTTGGCGGTATGGAGCGCGTGCATCCCACCGAGCGCCTCATTGTGAACGAGCCGTCTCTTTCGTTTAAGGACTCCTTACGCGTCCTCGAAGTTGTTGTCGATCGGTGTCTCACGTTCTTCCACCACGCCGATTACCTCCGGCAAAAGGTCGCAGTTCTCTCCACCCGTGTAGCTTCGTTCTTTGCTATGCAGCGGTGTGCGTTCGCCCTGTACACAAGGTACCGACAATGTACCGACAAGTGATTCTCCCGGCTCTCACCTGTGGTAGTTCGGTGTGGTGGGGCGAGGATCACGTTGATTGCTGCCTTTATGTGCGCCTTATCACAATTCAGAGGGTTGCTCTCTTAGCGTTGACCCGCGCGTTTCGCACGACGAGCACGGAGATGTTGCAAGTCCTCATGCACGCGCCTCCGATTGACCTTAAACTTGGGCGCCTTAAAGGACCCCTCACCAGGTTTGACAATTTTGAGCTGACGAGCGCAATCCATGCGCTAGGCGTTCACGATTACGTCTGCCAAAATTTGCAACGCTACGCGCCGCGTAAATGGGTCAAATTTCAAGCTGAACGCTGCTTGCCCTTCTTCTCGTGTCCACGCGCCCAGAGAATGAGGGGATGACGTACATGAGAGAATGGCCCTACGTAGATAGTAGTGCTGTGACATCGCTCCTCTACGTAGACGAGTGTGCTCTGACGTCACCAACAGTAGCACGTGACACTGCGATAATTATTTGACACGACGCGTAGTTTTCGTAATTTGTTGCTTGAATGGATGAATAAAACTTGAGAGCAATAATGAAACACACAAACGGAATGTGTGCGTTTTCTTTTTTTAATTTTTACTGCGAATCGCAGCGAGATTCGAGACTAATCTACCTCCGTTTCGCACGCGTTCGAGTTCTCGCGCTTTGCGCATCGTGCGGACGCCACCCTTTACAACGAAACTAATTTTCTACCGCGTTCCAGCGCTCATTAGGCTCATTTATCCTCCCGCGTCTAACTAGATGTTCATGCGGCACACCGCTTGTCTCGCGTCCGTACAAATGTTGCAGCTTTCGTGCTCAGTAATAGGCACCCGTCACTGACCAGAGGGCGCGATGGAGCTCTTATCGAACGCCTGAGTGTTGAGGGCACCAGCCGCCAGGGATACCAAGAAAATGAAACGCTCGCTGGACACATCGACGCGCTCAAGTGTCTCCCTTCTGGGCGCCTCTTTCAACGAACGCTTCCTACGTGCGTTCGTAATCACCTCAGGGATGTTGCCACCGCCTTCAAT
Organism: Rhipicephalus sanguineus; assembly: GCF_013339695.2. NCBI lineage: Eukaryota > Metazoa > Arthropoda > Arachnida > Ixodida > Ixodidae > Rhipicephalus > Rhipicephalus sanguineus. The sequence continues at coordinate 153,719,244 of NC_051183.1, forward strand.
GCAGCACAAACGCGTTTAGAACGCGCTCTTTTCAGGCTGTGCCAAGGCAGCAGAAACGCTACAAACGCGTTTCAAACTCACTGCATTGAGGCGATGGCAAGTCACGTTCAAGTCAAGGAGCGTTTCTGAACATAGAGGATGCGGAGGATAGACACTCGATTTTGCTGCGTCTACTCGCTAGGCTGTGTTTTCTGGCGCTACCATCGTATCTCGGAAACTGCATTGCAGGGTGCCTATAGGTTGAAAGCCAAGTGATCGGCGATGGCGCATTCGGCATAACTTGCAGAGATGAAGCGCAAAGAACGCCGCCACAACACCGCTCGCGTCTCGGGGGCTCGGGCTGGTTCTGGCGCGTCATGCGCTCGTGACATTTTGTGCGCATGACGTGTTCATGCGTATGCGTTATGTGATTACAGTGTTCTAGAAGTTTGTAGTGCGCTCACTGAGCGGCGGAGCGTGACGCACTTCATGTCGCCGCCGACAGGCGGCGCGGCTCCCAGCGTCACCTGAAACTTTCCGGCGGATTGCTGGGCGCGGCTAGCGCGCGTTGCTGTTTTGCGCGCAAGAAAAGTCAAAGTTACGGTGCGCAACACACGGAGCTTCTTTTGATGCAACTTTTCTGTGAGTTGTGAAATAAGTTACTGTCGCTGTGACTGATTTACGAAGGGTGGGCAATGTTTTAAGCGACTATTGCATAGATGAATGCTCCTCCACGTAGCCGCTGCAGTAACAGATAGGGCGTGTAGTTGGGGGGTTGAAGTTTTTTTTTTTGTCCTGCTGGTCGATACGATTTCAATGCCCTTTCGCCACTGTAACGATCATAGCGACTTCACTCTCGCCTTTCGAGCCCCACAACAACGCCTCACTTTTTTTTCTTTTTTTTATTCGCATATATGAGCTGAGGAGAATCTGTTGCTGGGCCTGTTGGTATACATACTTGAAGAAACGAAAAAACCAGCTTACGGACGCTTACACAAGAAGAGAAGACACTCGCTGAAACTAGCAACAGGTTTAATGAAACCACATAACGTTCCCTGATAAGCAAAGCGCGCATGCCTCGTACATAAAACACGTGTAATTCACAATAAGAGAGAATGACATCTGTAACCTCATTTTTTAAAAATAAGCAATCTCTTTCTTTGATAGTGACAGATACAGTAATTCATTTGTTCGAACCATGTGTTTCCAGATTTCCGCTTCAATCACTTCCCGTTCGTATTAATTGCGTGGTTCCTTTACCAATAATTTGCGTGCCTTTCAGATCAGGAGAACAGCCGCACACCCGGCAATGAGCAGGCAGATTTGCTCCTCCTCTTGGCCTGATAGACGTCTGAACTGATTTTATTTACACAAACCCCTGCATGCCTATGTATGCGCAAATGCTTGCCATGATTAACAATGCAGAAATGGTCACGACCAATAAACAGTCGACGACGACGTTGATCTAACAGGTACTGGAGCATCCCAAAAGGAGCCCAATCCCTACGGGTCTCCCGCTTCCTAATGACAGCTACTTCAGTCTCCCCTCTACATCTCCTTTTTCTATACGAGTATGGTTTTGCTGTCACCCCCCTCCTGTTTTGTTTTCCTTTTTTTGCTTTTATTGTTACCGCACTTGACTACGCGGTCACTCCTAGCTTCTTTGGGTCCAGCTGTTTTTGTTGTCAAACGCTGCCCCAGCAATTTCTCTGCACGTACGCTGCATGCCCTATGTGTACGACCGCCGGAGGCTGTAGCGCGTCCCTCCCGTTCAGATGCAGCGGCGGACCGTCTTTGAGACAGTTGCAGTTTGCGGACACACACAAATGCCGATCCTTCAGAAAAACAACCATACGTAAGTGCAGCAAAGCGGCACGAGTGGTGCCGATCGATAAAGGTCCTTCAAACGAATGAATGGCGTGAACATACACTGCAGGGGAATCAGCTTAAAAGAAGAATAAAATGCTCGACCCCCTCCTCCCTCTATTTTTTTTTTTGGTCTCTTTTAAGTGTCATTGGGGTGGCCCTCTTACCGCCTTCAACTCCGCGTTTGTTGATCCCCCCGGAACTACATCGTAACCAGCGTAACCCCGACCAGGGGACGCGCTTCGCACCCCGCAAGAGAAGTTTTCAGGAGAAACTGGCGGCAGCGCCCCTGGCGGGCGCCCAGGCTGTCGACGCGGAGAGGGCCATGGCGGCGCGGCGCAGGGATACGGCAGTGAGCCCACTGCCCCATTCTAGTACACTGTATATGTGATCCTTCCGCTCGCGTGCCGAAGAGGGCAGGGAAGGGATTTGGCTTGCGAAGGCTACGCGGGGCGAGCGGCGAGGGTTTGCAGCTCGCCTCCTCGCATCATGGTTTCGCGCCGCTACAAATTATTGTTTTTCTCAGCTTCTAACCGACCGATTAGAAAAATTCTTGCGGCATAATGCTCTTTATTGGGCTCGCAACAACTTGCAATGTGTAACTAAAATTCGTTAGGTCACCTGGTGAGGGGCCCTTTAATGCCGAGTTCCGACTTTTCACGTTGCACAGGCATATTGCCTTCGGGTCTCTCAACTTTCGATGGGCTTGAGTGGCGAACGCACACGAGCACGTGGCCCTCCATCCTTCTGTGTCTGCCGCGGTGCCTTCTATACGTCTAACGAGTGCGCAGGCCCGTGTAGCGTCCCGCGCTTCTGTGATCCACATTTATACCGATGGTTCCTTTACTCACACCTCGGCTGGCGCGGCGTTTGTTGTTTTAGGAACTCCCGATCGCGTCTTAGGCGTCGGACGTTTTCGGTTCATCCAGGCAACGTCTGCTTACACCGCTGAGGTCGTCGCGTTTCACGAGGCGTTGCAGCATGTAATTGTGGCGCAGTATAAACAGCCCGTCGCCTTTTATACGGATTGCTTGTCCCTGCTGCAGGCACTGGCTTCCCCTCGCAACGCCGAACCGCATGTGCTAACCATACGTGACTTGCTACGTCGCATATCGCGGTCGGTGCCGGTGCACGTTTTTCCCGTGCCCGTGCACGCCGGGCTGTTCGGCAATGAGATTGCCGATTTCCTTGCACACCGTGCTGCTTGTGTGGGCCTGGATCGGTCCCTGCCGCTCCCTTTCAGGGCCGTAAGGCATCGACTCCAGCGCGAGTTACTTGTCCTGTGGACGGCCCAGCCCGTTGGCGCGAGGTGAATACTCAGACGGAACTCTGGACATGTCTCATGTTCTCCATGCGTGTCCGCTCACGACTCCACACACCCCTCGTATAGAGGCTCAGGACGCCTACCACGGCGCCCTCTACGGCGTTATTCTGCGTTGCTCCCGCAACAGGGCGCTCTTGATCTGAGCAGTGAGGGTGCTCAGTGACAAGCTTCCTCACGCCTCTTGAGGTTTTACATGCCAACACGCATATGACTACACTTCACACGTATTGGGATATTGTGTGGTAGGGCTCACCCAGCGGCCATTCCGGTGGGGCCCTCGGGTCTCGGTGGGCCTACCCACACAAGGCCCCCTTTGCGGATTTGGTTGTGAGCGAACCAGTGAGGTCATCCTTGCTGTTGCACTTTCCGTTGTTACCACCGGCTGCGAGGCTGCCTGGACAGAACCTGCTGCGTGCTTCGCGGCATTGACAGACCTGTGATGGCCACGGCTTGGACGCTTGCCTACCCTTTGGGCTCCGCGTGCCAAGGAGCACTGTTGCGGTTTCCCCCTTTCGGGAATTCCGCATGTGCGCCGACCGGGGACTGTTTTCGCCTGTCCTTTGACTGCTTATTTTTGCTTGTTTATTTCTACCCTGTCTTCTTACCTCTTTTTAGGGGCGTAGCTCGTCTTAGTCTAACCTTGTCACGCGTCCGTTGGCCGGCGTATCTCCCGGCAGCCGGCAGTAAACGGCAGTATTTGGTGGTGGTGGTGTGCGGCGTGACTACCCTTACTGCGCATGCGGATACCCTCTCCACACACGTCCTCTCCACTCCCCCTCACCCCATGTCCTCTACCCCTCTCCCCTTTCCCTCTCCACCCACCCTCTCACCTTCCCCTCTCCCATACCCCTCTGCACTTCCCCTCTCCCCATACCCCTCTCCACTTCCCCTCTCCCCTCCCCCCTTTCCACTCTTCCTCTGAAACGCGGGCTAGACATGCCGAAATTCTCTCCTGCGCAGCGCCGCGATGAGCTCGAGCGCATGCGCGTCCCCTCCCCTTCTCTCTCCTCTCCTACGCTGTCCCCCTCTCGCCCGCCAGTCGACCGCGTTCCCCGCTCGCCCTGTGAGAATTAACGGCCAGGCTAGATGGAAGATACGACGCTCGTAGCGTCCCTCTTCGCGTTCCACGGCGCGAGGTCGGTAGCATGCCCAACGAACGCCAACGAAACGCGATCGTGGAGGTGCTCCGGCTTCGCATCGCCTCATGGTCCTCCCAGAGCCGTATATTAAGGGAATATACGGCTCTGGGTCCTCCTACGGTCCCCCGCCCCTATCTTGGCTCGCGGCGCTGCGGCGCCAACGCAGGCAGCGTCGCGAGGCAGCGCCGCGGCAGCGTCTTGATTGAAATAACCGACCGCTCGCGCTGCACAACCGTTCACTGACCACCCCGTATATATAGGCACTGGATTTTGACCTCCAAGGTAGTGCGTGTGTGCGATTGCTCCTGTGCGTGATTAAACAATGAAAATTCACAGCGTACATGTAAAATTAAAGTGAGCTGCAAGTCGTCATACCTCTCATCAAACCTTTAGTATAAACGCGCCCGATCTCACGTCGGTGATGATGTACTGGGCAGAATTCATGGAAGATTCACGGTTTACCGATGAACCTCCGCAGCTTCGCCCGCTCATCATAATTCACTCCGTGGATATGCTGTGATAATTTTTCTCTTTTCTTTTCACTTTCATTGGTAACGTTCTGCCCCTTCGCCTCCTGTCTGATTATTCATTAAAAAAAGCCTGGTGAGTTTCTGTTTTCGTCGTCCCAACACCTTAGGACCAAAATGCGTTACCATTGTCCAATACTTTCTTTATCAAATTGGCTTTTCTTGCAAATGTGCGCTTTGGATTATATCAAAACTCCTCTTCATTTATATTTATACTGGGGCTCCGGCACTAGGGCGTCCGACTCCGAGGAGCCCACCACTCGGTTGACGAATCCTCGAGCGTGTTGGTGAGCCAACTCGCTACCGGGGTGGCCCGAGTGGGCGGGGACCCAGACCAGTTCAATGCAGCGCGGTTCGTCCCGCAGCAAGAGCGAACGAAGGAGCCGCAGGGTGATAGGCGAGACAAGGCCTCGGGTGAAGTTCCAGATGGCGGGCTTCGAATCGCTGAGTACTACACTAGCTTCGGTAGACGTGGCAGCCAAGGCAATGGCAGCCTCCTCCGCCTCGATGGCGTAGGTTGCGCGCACGGTTGCGGCTATGACTGTCGACTTCGCAAGCACCGGCGAGGACGGCGAGACGCGAACGGGGCAAAGGCGTCGCCGGGCGAGGTGTAACGAGCCGCGTTCACGCAAACGACGGCTGGGTGGTTGGCGTACTTGTTACGAAGCATGGCCACGCGAGCTTGACGGCGGGCGTCATAGTGGCCCGCGAGCATGTTATTGGGTAGTGGCTTGATGTAGAAGACCGCCCGAAGGGCATGCGATAGTGAGGCCAGGACCGGCGGATGAGAGGAGGTATCGTGGCCGATGGAAGAGAGGATCCAGCGACCAGTCGGCGCACGACAAAGGCGTTGCACTTGAGCGGTACAGTGAGCTTCAACCAACTCGTCGATGGTATTGTGCACCCCCAGGCAGAGAAGGCGTTTCGTTGACGCGTTAGGGGGAAGACCGAGGGCAGTTTTGTATGCATGACGGATGAGCACGTCGATCTTGTCGCGTTCGGATTTGAGAAGGTGAATGTAAGGCAGGCCGTTGGTGAGGCGGGAAATGACGAAGGCGTCAATTAGGCGGTGCAGATCGCGTTCGCGCACACCCTCGCGCCGCGCTGGAACACGAGCCAGCATGCGCACAGTCTGCTGAACCGAAAGCGAGAGCTGGAGAGCTTTCGATGGTGTGAGTGTTGCGACGGTTGGATTGCAAGATCAACCCCAGCACGCGGAGATACGAGACGGCGGGAACGGGGGTTGAGTTGGCGTGAGTCATGATGCTGGGATGGAGTGTCTTGAGGCGGCGCCGGTCGGGGGGCCGTATGAGAAGGAGGGCTGATTTGGCCGCTGAGCAGGTGAGACTAGCCGCGTGCATATGGTCCATGACAACGTCGGTGGCGCGTTGAAAATTGTGCTCAATGTGCCCATCGGAACCTCACGTGACACAGAAAGTCATGCCGTCCGCATACAGGGTGTGTTTTAGGCCAGGGATGCGGTCGAGCTTTCTGGGAAGCGAGCGGAGGGCGAGGTTAAAAAGAAAAAGCGACAAGACTGCGCCTTGCGGTGTACCGCTAGAGCCGAGAGTGTACGTAGGAGACGGAAGATCTCCCACGATGGTTCGGCAGTACGACCGGTAACGAAGGAGCGACTGTAGTTAAATAGTCGAACGCCGGGGTCGAGGGATCCAAGTTCAGTGAGGATAGCCGAATGAGAGACCTGGTCAAACGCCTTATGAAGATTTCGGCTGAGGAGAGCCTTCGCGTGAGAAAGTGGATGAGCTGAGGAGGTCGTGGTCAAGCTGCAAGAGAACGTCTTGCGTTGAGAGGACAGGGCGGAAACAGAGCATAATGGGGGGAGGGAGGCTGTGGGCATCAACGTGCGTTTGCAAGCGCCCAAGAACGACGTGTTCCATGAGCTTGCCGACGCACGAGGTAAGGGAAATAGGCCGGAGATTCTCAATCGTGAGTTTCGTGCCTGGTTTTGGAATGAAAGCTACGCGCTCATGCTTCCACGACTGGGGGATATTGCCGGTGCGCCAGCAGTCATTGAGGAAAAAGTGCGGCGACCGAAGGGGCGTCGAGATTGCGAAGGAGCTTGTTGGGGACCCGGCCTGGGCCAGGGGCGGAGGTGGTGCGGAGCTTATGAAGCGCCGCGTAAACCTCCGCTTCCGTGATGTCGGCGTCTAGATCGGGGTTGGAGGACCCGGAATAGGACGCGAGAGATGGGACAGACCATGAGAGGGCAGGAGTTGGAGGTATTTGGCAGACAGGTCTGCCATCAGCGATGATGTGTCGCCGGGATAGGCCTGAATTACGCGCTGCAGTTGCTGCCGGATGACCGACTTCGTGGACGTAGGGTCGAGAAGATGGCGTAGGAGATGCCACGATGGCTTGCAGCCCAGATGATTGGAAAGTCCTGAACACAGCTGTTCCCACTGCTGGTGGGCAAGGGTGGTGGTGTGCGTTTCGATTTCCCGGTCGAGGGCTGCATTCGGCGACGAAGACGACGGTTGTGTCGTTGCTTATTCCACCGGTTGGTGAGGTTTGTATGAGCGGCCTGCAGGTGAGCAAGGCGGGAGTCAATCGCCAGATGGTTTGCCGTAGTGGGGATCGAGGCCGTGACACTGTCGAGGTCCGCCGGCAGCTGGTCAGTCCATTGCGAAAGGTCCTCGATGTCGGGAGTGGCGGAGTGCTGGCGACGCGCACGAAACGCGTCCCAGTCCGTATGACGGACAACGTGTGAACGCGGCTTGCACGGGGACGTGCAGACTTGCATGGTGAGGACATAGTGGTCGCTGCCCAGAGATTGATGTGTGTTGGACCAGCGTGCATGCGCACGTAACGGCAGTAGCTGAGATCTGGGGTGGTGTCGCGGCACACGCTGTTGCCGACGCGCGTAGGTTGCGTGGGGTTAGTGAGCAGTGTAAGGCGAAGATCATGTGCAAGTTGCCACAGCCTCGTGCCCGGGCCGTCGGTCTTGGGGTAGCCCCAGTCCAGGTGTTTGACGTTGAAGTCACCGAGAACCAGGAAAGGGGATTTAGCCGCTCTTACTGCTGCGGCGCGGAGGAGGGCGAGAAGAGATGAATCTTCGGTGACCCGGGAGGGTCTGTAGACATTCAGTATAAAGAGAGAATGATCTTCCCGTTTCTGAGGCAGAATGTCGATAAAAGAAAAACGCCAGGCCTGCGCTGAAACCGCAGCACAGTCACAGCGAAAGCTGGAAGAGCGGCGTTTCTAGAGCCCGTTAAGCTCTCTTGGGGCTACCATACAAGTACACTAGAAAGATACCCACTACGTCATAAATCAGAATTTTTGTGAAGTTGGGAAGCACCTACTAAGCCATTATTCGTCATTCCGCGGAGAAGCGAGGCACCAGCTACATGTCTGTAAGGCATTATGTGCACTTTGTTGACGCGACCACTGATGACGATGAAGAATTATGGCTCAGCCCTTTGTAATGGGTTGGAATCTTTAAACGGGCCACCAGTTATGTAATTTGCATTGGGTGACGCCCGGTCGCTATTTCCCCCTCCCGTCATGCTGTATAACATACGTTGACGTGGGAGAGAGACGGGGGGGGGGGGGGCGAAGAACTTTACTGAGACCCCGAGGAAATGGATCATGCGCTTATGGGCTTCCTTGGCAACCAATACAGGTGCACTTGCGAGGAACCCACTACGCTATAAATCAGTGTAATTTTACTGAGACCCCGAGGAAGTGGATCATGCGCTTATGGGTTTCCTTGGCAACCAATACAAGTGCACTTGCGAGGAAACCACTACGCTATAAATCATTGTAATTTTTGAGAAGTAGGGCCGCAGGCACTGTGCCATTTTTCGTCAGTCTACGGAGAGCGTTGCTACCTGCTATACGCATGTAAGGCATTATGCGCACTTTGTTGATGCTGTGCCCGATGACGATGAAGAATTATGGCAGAGTCCTTTGTAATGGGTTGGAAGCATTCAACAACCTACTCGTTGCGCAATTCGCATTGTGTGACGCCTGGTTACAGAATTCGAGTTGTGCGACGCTTGGTGCTTATTTTACTCTTCTACCACGCTATATTGCATATGCTAATGTGGTTCCTTCCCGACATGAAGCCTGTATAGGACCTTTTTGCAAAGCAGTTTCAAGCACCGGCATGGCTCAGAAGTTGAATACTGGGCTCCAACGCAGAGGGCCCAGGTTCGAACCTCGTTCCATCCTGGAATTTTTTTCTTATTTCGTTTTTTTTCTTATTTCGAGCGATACTGGTTACGGACACCGGCGGCGGCAGCGGCGGCGGCGGCGGCGGCGGACAACTACGGCGCCAAAAACGGCCGGTGAAATGATCTCATAACAACTTTCGCTGTAAAGACGTGATGGACCGCAGGTAAGGGTAAAAGACCAGATTGACCGTGAGCGTCCGCCGGGTGAGGATGGCCGTGACGGGATGGAGTGCGGGATGCTGGGCCACTTGATTGTGGGCAACGTAGCCCGACAGGCAAACAGCGGTGTTAGTTTACTGGAGCACGAAGCCGTCAGGTGTACCCGGACGGTCAAGTTGTTGGAGGTGTAAGAGAAGATGGCTGCGCTTGGGGCGAAAACCACGGCAGTTTCACTGCCAAATAGTTACAGTAGACCGGTCAGCCATGATTAGTGTTAGCAGAAGACGTCTCCTCGGCTTGCGATTGCGACGGTCGGGCAGCGGGGGCGGTGCTTGAAGCGCGGGTGCGAAAGGTTGGCTTTGCTCGGACGCTCTCGAGCATGAAAGCGTGCAGGGTATCGACCGTCTCCTGAAGTGATTGAAGGGACTTAACCGAGGGGAAAGCAGCAAGGTGCGTGCGCAAGGAGTTTAGAGCCTCGTGCTGCGTCGTTAGGAGTTGGCGAACAGAGTTGAAGCGGCTTTATAGCCGCCTCTCAAAATCCGCTTGGGGCGTTTTGATGGCTGTTTGGATTTCCTCAGAAAGGTGTAGAGACTTAAGAGGCGTGGTGTGCATTTTGCGCTTGCCAACGCACCCGTCGGCGGGATGAGTGTCCATGTCTGATGCGGAGGCAGTGGATGAGAGAAGAGTAGATAAGCGGTCGAGGGCTTCTGTTGAAGCGTGCTCAGCTGGGCTTGGAGGGACGTGATTTGTCTTCTGTGCCTCTAGCAGCGAGCCTTGTGCGGCGAGTTGTTGTCATAGAGAGGCGTTTTCCTTCTGCAGTGCAGCGACCTGCGGCGAGGGGAGCGCTGGTGGCGCGCCAGGGGAGGACCATGCTGAGTGGGTGGGCTGAGAAGCTGTATTGGACGCTGTCATAGCAAGGGATAGGAAAACTGAAGTCGTCTTGGCGGGAGGAAGGGGCAACTTCGGTGGCGGCGCAGTTCCGCGTGCCATTGCATTCTTAGGGGTCAGCGCAGCGTCTACGGGTTGCTCTGACGAGGAGCGATTCGCCGGTGCGAGAGTCTTCTGGCGTTGGGGGCGCTGTGCATAGCGATGTTTGCATTTAGAGCACTAATAGGACATGTTTAGGTGCGAGGAAACCAGCGAAACTCAAAAACAAGGACGAAGAAGAAGGCACATTCAAGCACACACCATCGCCGGACTTACAACCAATTTATTGACGCATCCACGTATATTTATACACCTCATCCCGCGCACGCGCGCGCTACATCATGAAGCCTATCATCCACCCGCTAATCAGTCACACTCATGTTCGTGATGCACTCTTGTCACGCCATGCCAATTGTGGTATATATGAAGTTAACGAAGCCGCCGCAAGAGCACCAAGAGTGTGGTGGGTAAATAATGCAGCTCTAGACACGCATGTTCTCACTTTAACGTTACAGCCTGTCATTTATATTCGTCATACAGTGATGTGATGCCATACCAATTTTTATAGACATCATGTTAACGAAACGGCCACGAGAGCACAAAGTCGTAGATCGCTAGATAGATAGATAGATAGATAGATAGATAGATAGATAGATAGATAGATAGATAGATAGATAGATAGATAGATAGATAGATAGATAGATAGATAGATAGATAGATAGATAGATAGATAGATAGATAGATAGATAGATACGTTCAAAGCCGCAGAAGGTCGCTAAGAAATGTGTCGCATTAATAAATGCCGACAGCCCAGCGCGTAAATGCCGCGCCGTTCGCATTTCTTTATCGCGGTAGTACGCGCGCGTGCGCGTGTAGGCACGTGAAAACTGCCGCTATTTCTTTGGTAATCAGTTAGGGAACAACGGTTTGCTTTATTTGGGGCTGCAAAAACACACGCAATGCATAAAACGCGCGTTACTTCACGTAAAATCAACACGGCGCCGCCGCAGCTTCAGCCACGCTGGGAAAAATATGGCGGCGGGCCGGACGGTCGCGGTACTTTCCCGTTCCAGCGATTTTAGGTCAACCCGTCTGCTAGCATATAGGACAGATAGGGCGTGCGGACGCACGTCCCATGTCGCTTTCACCGGATGAAGTCATGAGCCGCACTGAAATGGATATGAGACCAAAATATTTGTCCAAATCATGGAAAGTGCTAAATGCTCACCGCCTATTTATTTGCCGTGGTGTGAAAGATTATATTTCGGCTCCGTTATTGTGCATCAACGACACTTTGCGAAATCCTTTGGGTACGACATAAAACTGCATGAACTAGAATTTACGTAAGAACTGAAGTCCTTGAACTGAACGAATTGTGGCCACGACTGCACGTTTCATCGCTCTAAACCTTTCGCTTGCGCTGGTCGGGCTCGAGCGTGTTGGCGGCAAGCCGAGCTCCATAATATCCACAATAAGTTGCGCTAAGAAAAATTATGCTTGTATTTTGATCTCGCTCAACGTTACCACACATTATATACAATCGAAGTGAATTACGAACTTGAAAATACATTAACGCACACGCTAAGAAAATAAATAGATTATGCGTGGCTCTTTTCGGAGAGTTATGACTTGCCACGTATACGACTATCTTTAAAGAGTTAGTGACTCTCTTGGTGGGTCAGAGTTGGCGCGCTTTAGGAGAGTTCCCTGACCCTCTTAGGAATAGTGGAAGGACTCTTACCGGTAATACTCCTACGGGGGTCAAACGACACACCGAAGCGTCAGGCGACTCCACAACTATTGTAAGCTACTCAATTGACCCATGCTTTACTTCTACGCGACTACTGTTGGAAATAGTGAAGTAATCATTTTACGCAAGCTCAATAATACTTGCAGTTGTGCCCAGCGACTGCAAAAAAAAAGAATAGTTCCATTTTAGCATTATTTTAATGAAACTCGTCACAACACCACTTCTTTTTCAGCAGAGTAATCTAGAAAGCACGAAAAGGTGGTCTGTAATTTCCAATTAAGCAGTTGAGGTATTCCTTATTTACTTGCTTGTATGAGTATAGCGAACTAAAATGTGTGACTATGATGTGCATAGTGTCATGTGGTGCAAAATAAACTGCAGAAATCGGCATCATGTTTACATATTTATTCCTTATGATTATGAATAAATCAAAAAGTGGTGACGGCTGGAGGCATGAGAGTTGTGACTTGCTATGTTGTCGCTCCTGTTCAACGTGAGCAGCCATAAAAACTGTATCTGAAAAGCAGAACGTGATACTATGATGAGAAAACGGAATTGCAGTAAGAGTTTGCAAAACGTACACAATTAGTGATCTACAAAGAAATAATGAATGCTCACAGCAAAACAACAAATGCAAGTAGGCACGGTAAGGAACCAAGTTTTTTGCCGTTATCGCTTAAACCACAACTTGCAAATAGCAGTTTTTTGTAACACGTCACTTGGTGACAATCTTGCAGCACAAGATGACTTGAGCCTCTTTTAAACAACAAATCAAAGTGGCTTAGGCTCCTCTGCATGGGTGCCACTCACCTAGTTTCGTACGTCGTTTTGTCCAACCAAAGGAAATGTAGGACCGACGGCCTCGTTGACAGGGCGAACGCCGCTGTTGGTTTTCCCATCACAAGTGGCGAGGCGCCAGACCATAGCGACACCTCCGCTTCCCGTAGTGTGGCTGTCAACTGGAGTGAAGAGGCGGCAGAAGCGATCCGGGATTCTGGGAATAACCAACACCCCCCCCCCCCCCACACACACACGCACTCTGATTATTGTATTTCAAACCACCCTTTGTTCAACACACCGTTACTGTACACACATGTGACAAGTTTATTTAATTTTAAATAATTTTCCAACGACAACAAATTTTCACGTAAAAGTAGGCGAGAACCTCGTTTCGCAATAGGCACTGGCTATGCACGAATGAAAGCACTTCTTTTCTGAGAAATCGCGCTTCAAAATTTGCTTTCAGAATAAGCCCGGCTTTGCGCCGGCATATTCCGACACCCAAGCGCATCCGCTGGCAGTCAGGGGCACGTCGTGAGCGGTACTAACCGCGTGTTTTACAAACGTAACCCATCATTAAATACTCAGATAAACACAATACGGAGTACGAGCGCCCGAACGACACCCAGCGCGCGCGGACGCCCTCTACATCGAGATCAGACTTTCATATGCTAGAATTACCGCACATAGATCCCACAGTTACGTTCACACACTCGATTCTGTTATAACGTCAAACGTCATCGCACATGTAGGCAAACCACGAGAAGAGCAAACAGAAACGAGGAAAAAGAGTGCGCGGTGGCGGCGGTTGCAACAACGCATGCCGTCGAAAGTCTCAAGGTTTTTACGTTACCGGCGAGGCGTGTCCAACGTAAGAGACTAGAGCCCGTACGCGCTGGAAGCATTGTACTATATCTGCATCCTAAACTACCGTCTTTAACCTCTTCAGACCCGAGAAAAAAGTAAAGGTAAACTCGTATAAGCTCTTTCTTGTAAGCATTTGAGGACCACGAAACACTTCTCAAAAGAAAAAAAAAATAAAACTGCAATTTGCGAGGCAAAAATGGTGGGACCCATTTGGGTACATCAGGACTAAGCAGCGTGAAAATCAAGAAAGCAATATGTGTTTAGAAGGCAAAGAAACTGGTCACATTTAGCGCATTTAACGCGGCTTTTTCAACTGCGCCCTTGATTGCGCCATCTGATCAGATACGTTAGAGCAACGTGGTCTCGAAAATGCTCATGCATGTGAAATCGGGCATTATTTGGTGGTATTGAAATGACTTTGGTACGTAGAGAGGTTGTAGTAGACCCGCGAATTTCAACATCCAGCTCTACTGCATTTTCGACTTCTTGCATTTGCTTCACGTGTGCACGAATCGGCGTTTCTACAACACTGTTCGAACCAATGTTCCATAGAGGAATTTATAACCGCTAAGACCAGTAAGTGGACAAATGCCCGAATAATCGACCTTTTTCTACGGTTCTTGGATGTGGGCGCGAAAAGACAAGGACAGACCAACAAGCCCGCATCGCTACCCTCGTCTTTTTCTACGGATCTTTGCCCTGTAATTGGACACGTATCTGTCCGCAAGATTCACACCACCCATGTACTTGTTGTATGCTTTGATGCAATGTGGCAGAGAAACACACTTTTTCGTTTGCCTCCATTCTTTTTCTCCTCCTCGTTCGTGTTGTGCTGCTTTCCAAATAGGGCTTACTCTGTAGATTTCCAATAGGATCACGCCCTTGAACTTCCTTGCTTTTTGGCGTATCATCATTTTCATCATCATCGTAATCATCATCACTGCTGCTATCTGATCATTGACTACTGCTGTGCCGCTCGTCGAGAATGTCGTCTTCATCAGACAAGTCAATACATCTCCAAAATAGTAGCTCCTGCATTTCGTAGTTACACGGAAATTGCTTGCGACACAGTAGCAAATTGTATGTACTTTCAACGCAACGACCTGAAGTACCCAATTGGGTACATTCGTTAGTAAGTAGCGCTATCTCTGAGGCATGACATAGCAACAAGTCAGAACTTTTCAAGTGCCTCTAGTCCCTCGCGATCGTTCTTATTCACAACTTAACTATTTAACTGTAGTATTTCGTGAATGGAGAAAAGTTTGACCTCACATGGTCGCCTGCGCGAACTTTCATTGCGTATTGCCGCCATACTTGTTTTTACTGATAGCACATTTTTTATTTATTCATTATTCAGAGATTACCTCGCATTGCTCTAGGGCGTTGCAGCAGGGGGGGGGGGGGGGGGTACAGCAGAGATACAAGTAAGTCTTCATTTTCACAACATACTTGTTTTTCCGAAAGTTTGTTCCAGTCTGCTGCACACTTCGGAAAAAAAGAATTAGCGAACATGCATGTCCTGGGTCGGTATTCAAGGATATTGAATTTTTGATCGTTACGTTTTGAAAGATAAAAAAGGTGCCTTTAAGTAAGTATCCTTGTTTATGCCTACCTTGTTGTTATATATTTGAAAAAAACAGTTTGAGCCTTAACTTCCGTCGGCGCGAAGACAACTCCCAATTCAATTTTTCTTTCATCATTATGACACTGTCTGTTCTACGATACCTGCCCAGGACGTAGCTGGCCGCTCTGTTTTGAACAATTTCGATCTGAGAAGTGAGATTGGCTTCCGATGTATCCCATAGTGGGCAGGCATACTCTAAGAGTGGTCCGACACATGTAGTAAACGCATTTCGTTTTCATTCAATCTCGCGACATCTTAGATCTCGTTGAACAAAGTTCAGAGCCCGTCCAGCCTTACCAACTATCTCACTAATATGTACATTCCATGAACAATCAGCAGAAAACACAACGCCTAGGTACTTAGAAACATCAACTGTGGTAACTAACTCATTATCTATAGAGTAGTTATTTATCAGTGGTTCTTACTTTTTAGTGAAACACATATGGATGCACTTTTTAGCGCTTATACACCTCTTCCACTGTTTACACCAGTCATGTATTCTACTCAAGTCTCCCTGAAGTGCTGTCGCGTCCTGATCACAAGATATTTTTCGGTACACCACTCAATCATCTGCAAACAGTCGTAAGGTGGGCGTAATACCCAAAAAGCGGCTGCTTGAAGGTGCTGACAGCGGCGACTTTCTGCGGGTCCGGCCTCACGCCATTTTTATCCACCAGGTGGCCAAGAACCAAGGTTTCACGTTCTCCAAAGCGACATTTTTTTTTAGTTCAGTGTAAGCGCAGATTCCTCCAGACAGGCTAGAACGAGGTCAAGGCGATGATTATGTTCTTCAAATGTTCGGCCAAAAACCACCACATCATCCAGGTAAAACAGGCAGATTTCCCATTTGATGCCCTGCAAAACGGTGTTCATATATCTTTCAAATGTGGCGGGGGCATTACACAAGCCGAATGGCATAACATTAAATTCAAACAGATCGTCGGGTGTAACAAAAGCCGTCTTTTCTTTGTCAGCTGGACCCATGGGAATCTGCCAATACCCGGATCGCAAGTCCACCGATGAAAAATAGGACGCTGAATGCAGGAAGGAAGATGTTTTTCTTCACGCAAGATAAAGGCAACTGCTCAATCGCAATGTCAGGAGAACTGAAACTCGAGTCGGCATTCGAAGCAGCAACGAGCACGCTGGCCGTAGACCATGCCGGTAGAATAGCGTCTTTAACTACAACGAGGTTGTCGTCTCTGCTACGCTGAGGCTGCTGGGCGAGGGCAGACAACAGAACTTCGCCTGCCCCGCAGTCCACAGTTGCACGGCACTCTTGCAAAAAGTCAATTCCAAGGATAACGTCACGCGTTGAATGAGCGAGCACTGCAAATTCTGCCTTGAACGCCTTGCCAGCAACACAGACTGACACAGTGCACACACCTAGTTGACGCAAAGCCGTGCCGCTCACTGCTCGAAAGGTAGCAGACTTATCCCAATAAAACATAACCTTGCGGCCGAGTCTTGCCTTGAAAACTAAACTCATTACAGAAACAGTTGCACCGGTGTCTACCAGAGCCATCGTGGGAACATCGTCAGTGGGTACGTGAACCTTGTTACGAAGCATGGAAACTAATGGAGGCATACTTGTGTGCAAAGCGGTACGTCCAGCGACCTCGCCTCCATCGGCCGCGCCGGCTAGTTTCCCGGTGGCTCAGATGAAAGCCGCGGCCGGCGTCGGGGAGATGGTGACCGTCGCTGGCGCGTAGTAGGAGGTGTCAAGCTCCTCACAGAGGCAGGTGAGTCACTGCGGATGTTCGGCCGGTACCCGTGCTTCTGGGCAGTTGAATCGGAAGGCCAGTAGGTGTAATCGGGCTGTTGGTTTCGCCGTAGAAGCATCGCTGGTCGGTCAGAAAACGACGTGCGTGGGCGACGTCGCGATGGGCAAAACCGGGCGATATGTCCGCGAACGCCGCACTGGTAGCACACAGGGCGTTCCCGAGGCACATTGAATACTGCGGCGTGGTGAGGATACTCAGGGAACTGTTGTCAGTCGGACAGAAACGAATGCAGTTGGCTGTCGTAGCTATAACTGCTGAGGGGCGCCTAAGACGACTTGTCGTAAGCAGCCGTTGGTGGCGGAGCCCTCAGCCGTGGACTGCGGTTGGAGTAGCTGCGCTCGTCGAAACTCGCAGCATTGATGCTTGTGGATGGTGTACTACACTGCGGGTCTCCAGCTTGCACGGGGGCAGAGACATGGCGACGCAGTTCCTCCCGTACAATCTGACGAATGGTGGAGGAAAGGTCGGCAGGTAGGGAATTTCGGCAGACATCGACGATGGCAACGGTCGTGACGTTGGCCAGATGTCCGAACTTCGATGCGATGCGACGAGTTTTAAAGGCCTCGAAGGTTCAGCAGTGGTTAATCATGTCGGCCACACATTCCAGGCTCTCCTTGCCAATGAGGATGTAGTAGACGTCATCGGCGATGCCCTTGAGTATATGGCCCACTTTGGCTTCTTCCGTCATGTGGGCATCCACCGACTTCCAGAACTTCAGGATCTCTCCAATGTAGGTTGTGCATGTCTCACCGGTGACTTGAGCCCTCTGCAACAACGTCTGCTCGGCTCGTTTCTTCTTCGCTGCTGGGTCTCCAAAGCATTTCTTAATTTCCTCCACAAATTGGTCCCAGGTTGTCAAAGTGTCTTCGTGGTTTTCAAACCATACCAGCTCCGTGAAATCTAGGAAGAGCCCCACGTGAGAGAGCTGGCTAACCGAATTCCAACCGTTCGATCGGCTTCCCCGCTGATAGTAGCTTAGCCATTCGTCCACATCATCGCCGGGTTTCCCTGTGAAGGTCCGCGGCTCCCTGTAGTGGCAGGGCAACGTCCTTGCGTATGGTTGCTGGTTGTCTCCGTCAGAGCTCATTTCTTGAGATAGTGTGCCAAGCCCACTAGTCGACGGCTGCGGCGAAACTCGAGTCGCAGTTCTGTCGTTAGGGGACCGTGTCTCTCCTTTATCACTTGGTAGGAGCTAGCTTACCCAGCACCTCCACCACAATTGTGACGATGGAACGCGTTTGTTTACAAGATGGGCAATGCAGAGGTGTAGCTCGGCCAAGAGTGAACGGCGTCTCTCGCGAGCCAGTCCAGCCTTCAAAATTGGCTAGCGCGAAAATGGACAAGGACTGAGAAGGAACACTGATGTACAGGACAGGCGCTACTCGCAACTAAACTTTATTCAGAAACGTCTTCCTACATATATACACAGCCGAGTGGCGCGCGCAGGCGCAATGCACATGACAGTCGACATGCTAATCATGACCGGGATACCAAAACATATTCGCATTACAACCAAGTGTCTAAGAACAGTCTTTCCTTACTGCGCAGAACAACAGAAGTGTCACTGATACATTCACGGTCTTTCTTTTTAATATGATAAGCCTCCATTAGTTCTCTGGCCAGCGCATTCCCACTTCTGCCCAGAATTCGAATGCTAGACAGCACTGGCTCACAGGCACAGGTCCTACAATGCGTAGGCAGATGAAAAGTCAAATTATTCTTAACAGAGCGCTCGTGTTCCAGCCTTGTTCCCCTCTTCGTCGAATGTTTGCTAGCGCGTTTCAATATATATCAAAAATAATATAGGTCCCAATACAGATCCCTGTGGGACTCCTGAGGTGACATTTGCGTAACTCGATTTTTTGCCATTAACAACAACACACTGGCTGCGCTCCGATAAGAAATTTTCAATCAATTTGATAACCTCACTATGTTTGCCTATTTTCTGAAGTTTGGAAGCGAGAAGTGAGAGGGAAACCGTGTCGAAAGCTTTCCAAAAATCTAAAAACAAACAATCTATCTGGCCCTCAGCATCAATTTCACACCTTAAGTCGTGATAGAATTCTACTAGTTGTGTAGTGCAGGACAAGCCTTTACGAAAGCCATACTGTTCTTTAATTAGGATATTGTTGTCTGTGAGGTGATTCACGATAGCTGAGCAGATTATGTGTTCTATTAATTTGCATATAATACATGTCAGGGAAGCGGGCCTATAATTTTGGACATCTTTTCTCGAACCACCTTTATGAATTGGAACAACGTGCGCTTTCTTCCAGTCGTAAGGCAGCTCACTGGCGCAGAGCGACTGCGTAAAATAACAAAAAATAAAGGGAGACGATCGCACCATTTCAGCACAAGAGGTGAGATACCGTCAGGACCTACTGCCTTGGATTCGTCCAATTGCTCCAACAGCTTTTTGATACCAGGCACGCTGAGTTCTACCTGCGCCATAGGCGGCACATTACTAGCTGGGGTCGTTAAACTGTCGTTTTTCACTGGAAGAAATACTAAACGGGAGAACTCATTTAGAAACGTTGCCTTAGCTTCGTCATTCGTGACGACTTGCTTATTGCAAACGATTTCTGGAATGCCCAGATCACTTAATCCGCACCCCTTTAAATACTTCCAAAAAAGCTTAGGATTGGTTTTCAACCTTGCTTTTAGTCCTTTGAAATAGTTTTCTTTTGCGATCGTACTACTGAGCTTATAATCAAGCGTTATTTATGCCAACCTCTCATAAAGAGCCTTGCTCTTTGTTTTCTTATACTGCGCAAAGATTCGTTTCCTTTTTTGTATAATTCGTATGATGGATGATGTAACCCAAGGTTTCTTACGTTTTTTTTTTAAGTTTGGAAGAATGTACATTTGGTATATGTTCGTTTGCAAGCTCACCCAATTTCACTTTCAAGGTATTCCACAGTTCATGAATGTTGCATTCGTCCGCTAAGCATTCAAAAGTAGGCAGGTATTGAAGCAGTTTTTGGTTTATACTTTCATAATCCCCTTTATCATAAAAAATATCTTTCTATTCTCGCAAGAAGTGAATCGTTGACTTTTGGTCTTGACTGTCGCAACAACAGCCGAATGGTCGCTAATTCCTGGCACGACTGTTGTAGAGTTTGCTACATTAGGTGAGCTTGAAAACAACAAATCTAGGTTATTACCTCCGCGTGTTGGTTCTCTTACATATTGTACTAGACCATATCTCTCTAGAACCTTTTTCAATTCAGTGTTCGCAGCACAACGAGCAACAATGCCCCAATAATCATCCTGTCAACACAAGTCCGGCAGAATAAAATCACCACCGAACAATATCACTTCGCCAGACACTTCTGAGACAATCTCATATAAGGCACAAATTGCGCACAGATCAGAGTTCGGCGCACGGTAGACCGAGCCAACAACCAAACTAGAGTTGTTAGGCAACACGATTTTGCAGCAGACTCTTTCGATAGCCTCGTGACAGATATCTAGAGCGCTAGACTGCAGTGTCAAACGAACAAGCAGAAAAACGCCCCCTCCGTGGCTCGGCCAATCTTTAGGGCAAGCCGCGTAATCTTGTGGAAACACTTCGCTATCTCGTATAGTTGGATTGAGCCAAGATTCCATGCCCATTACGATATCTGCTTCCACTGATTCTATCAAACCAGCAAGCTGGTCTACTTTATTTGTTACGCTTCTGCAATTAACTAATAGGACAACAATATCTTTCTGTTCGTGAGCTTTACTTTTATTATTGGTCATGGTTTCGAAAACGGGACAACCTCCTGTTTTTCTTTATCCCAATGAAACGCTCTACCATTCACGATGAGCTTATCAAAACTCAGTTTAACTTTATTTTTTTGTCGACCTTCTTAACTTTAGTATATTGCCATAGTTCTTTTTTTCTGATAGCGCGCGTTTCAGTTGAGTAATCTTGGTCGATACCATACACGGTCCCTTTAAGTTTCCTGGTGTTTGACAGAATTACTCGTTTTTCCTTGAATGATAAAAGACTTACAATGATTGGCCGTTTTGCTTTACTGTCAAAACGTCCCACTCAATGTGACTTATCAACTGATTTAAGCTCAATGCCCAGATTAGTTTTACAAATATCTTGAATCAGCTGCTCCCGTTTGTCCCATGTTTCAAAGTGATCATTATCCTCTACACCGTAGAATACTATATTTATTCTACGGCTTCGGTTTTCTAAATCCACAACTTTCACTTCTAAATTTTTTACCTCATCTAAGAGATACTTAATTACATCGGCTTGCTCGGAGACCAATTTATTAACCTCCTGCATTTGTCGTTGAGTGTCGTTTAAGTTCTTGTTCATTTCTCTCATTAATGTTTCGTGTTTCGTCAGTCTTGCATCGATGGAATCTCACAATGGCAGTTTACTCCCAATGGCAGTTTGGCCATCCTGGATGTTTTTCAGAAAGTTAGTTATCTGTGTCACGAGGGCCAGGATTTAGCTCAACGTCGCATAACAACGTCGATAGTAACAGCAACAACACAAGATACAGCGTTCTGCTTAATAAAAAACAACAACAATTTTTCCCACCCCTCCCACAGACCCGTTTGTGACAAGGTAATGTCACACCTGCCAGAGTGGGTGGAGCCGGCACATCTAGTAGAAATATACGAGTCGTAAACGGACAGTTTCGACTAACCTGCACAAGCAGCAAAAGCGTGAGCCGCATGTCGGAGAACGTGCGGGCTGCAAATCCCACGGTGGCCTAGTGCTGCTCGCTTAAGTAGTCTTCTTGGTCATCACGTGGTTCCCAGCCAGCGAAGCGCGGCGGGACGACGCTTCCGATGTCATTTTGCCTGTTGTGCGAGAATAGCGGCTGTCTGTCGACGTTACCGACTGCCGCAGGAAGCCAGGTGATATCCGATGCTGCGCACAGGCCGGTCCCGGAACACAGCGTCACCACTCCAGCTTGACCGAAAGTAGATTCACGGAACGAGGGCCACAACAACGCAGATACCTGCCCAAGCAGCAAAAGCGTGCGCCGCATGTCGGAGAACTTACCGGCTCCAAATCCCGGCTCCAATAGATGGGCCTACGACGACATGTCGTTATTATTTTGTTAATCGACGCTTCCCCTAGCAGAAACATCCACTTTCGCCGAGCGGTATTCAACTATACGAGAACAGCGCACGTTTTTCAAATGTACACAAATGGGTGCCCACGGACTGAGGAGGTCAAGCCAACAAAATTGGCCGCGTATCTGCGTGCTTCGCTGCAAATGTCGTCTAAAGACGATAGAAGAGGCGCTGCGTGAGATATGGACGCCATCTGGCAATACGTCGGGAAACACGAGTGCTGTGTTGCGGGCTGGTAGTCCCGGCGCTGCGGCAGGCGAAGACCGGCGGTGACCAACGCGACCGGTGGGGACGCCGGCCAGCCCGAACACGCTGTTTGGCGCGATGCGCCGAAGGAGAAGAAACGTCCGTACTCAACGAGTACTCTCCACAAACTCTCTTACTTACACGTCGCCTGGGTAAAACAGGAATGCCAGAGCGGCGCCCCCTGTCATTCGTACAATGCAATACTGAACCGAAACCGAAACACAACATGAGCTTGTGCAGAGGGCACGGAGGAAGACAAGTTTCAGCGCAGTCGCATTTTCAGCGCACCTTAAGAAACTAGGGTTGTAATATTGTAGGGCGAGAAGGACCAGAAGGACCGTCACGACGAAAACCTGCCTCCTCAGCCGTATTCGCCTGGAACGTTGGTGTGGCTTCGCGTTCCCTCCTCCGCTCCTGGCCTTTCCACAAAGCTACTGCCTAAGTACGAAGTCTCCTACCGCGTCCTACGTCAAGCATCCCCAGTTAACTATATGATTGAGCCTGTTCAATCATCAACGGACCGCCGTCGTCGCGGCCGCGAGACTGTTCACGTCGATCGACTGAAGCCGCATTATGACCCACCAGTTGTACCTGTTCCTTAGGTCGCCAGGATGGCTCCTTTTCCGCGGGGGAGTGATTTGTAACATGGTAGGGCGCAGACAAGAACGCCTGCGATAGAAGAAGACGAAGACGGCTGTTGTTGGCACTCGCGCTTGCTCGGCTTGGACCGCTGATCGCTTCAGCTGTGGCAATCTTTTAATAAACGCGTTACTGTCTCAACGTTAAACGCATACCATCAAGGTCTTTAAAATTGCGTATCTATGTATTTTCTGTTAAAGGAACACACCGCCTAATACATACCTAGTGATGTTGCGCCTCATATATGCGTAATGTTTGCTTTTTGATCAACAATGTACACAAGTATGAACCTAGTCAGCCGTTCACGATGGCTGGCCCTTGGGCAAGTGGTTCAACTTTGGCCGAGTGGCTGAATCGAGGGACGTGCCGACAAACAGAAAGACAGACAGAAGGACAGACAGAAAGACAGACAGAAAGACAGACCAAAATTTCTGCGTTTAAGTTCCCCAAGAAAGACTATCGTCTTTAAAAAACCATTATATCTGGCGCGTATAAGTGTTCTGTACACACTTATTTTTTCACGTTCGCACGCGCGGAAGCATGCTGCACACTCAATGTCGATTATGAAGTAGACTAAAGCGCATCTCAAAACGATATCTTGCACCTTCAGCAGGGGAGACACGATGGGCGATATGCATCGCTCATTTTATCGGAGCTTGTGTAGCAATGCGCATAACGGTGTCACCTCGTTAACTGACAGTTTTATTTGGGCATCCGCAAGAGCCCCGCGGACGCAGGCTGCTGTTGGAAATGGCTGGCAGCCTACTTCCGCAGAGCTGCTGCAGACGCCCAGCAAAAGCTGAATAATTCGTATACATACAAAAGCAGTACACTCACCGTCAACAGGCGCACGTTGTACGTGTCCGCAGCTCCACGAATATTCTGGCCTCCAAGCGTCACATTGAGCACGGAGCCTCGCGTCACCGCCACCGAAGATGCGCATGTTCACTCGAACACAAAACTACCAAGACAAAACTGACGCAACCCGCGCAACCAACGCAACGCGTTCCAAGAGACCGATGAGACTGAGAGAGGAGGCGGATGCACCGCGCCAGCCAGGGTCCGTCGGCGAGCCGCCAAAACGGCGCCGAACGGCAAACGCGCGACATGTGCGGCCTAGAGTTACTGTATATGCTACCTTTAGGTAGCATAGTTGCGCACAGGTTCGGCTAGCAACACAGCTATGCGGTGCAGTCGCACTTCGTTTTTGCAGGCGACATGTATACCGTGTCGCTGATTACCATGTATGGCGTGTCGGAGACCAGCGATAAACATTGGCTGTCAATGAATTGTGTTAATACAGTTCGCTGCAGCGGCGGCGTCGAAAAATACAAACCTTGGCGCTAGCGTCAGCTTCTCCGCAATGTATGGTTGCTAGCGGCGTTACGTTTAGAAGACAGATGCGCAACTCTGCTACCTAAAGGTAGCATATACATGATATATTGGCCGGGAAAGAGCACATACACAGAGCAAAGAAACACACAACGACAGGACGGGCGGTGTGTGTTTATATACACACGCCGCCCGTAATTATATGGACAGTCTCGGCTGGTTTTTGCCGTCACTGTCGCCGCCGACATGCACTGTATATGTATAAGTATGTATATATATAAAAGTTTCAAAGAAAAATAATTCAGAAAAGTGCTTCCGAAGCGCAGGAATGGAACCAGCGACCCCTCGCACCGCAGAGCGTGGCGCTAACCACTACGCCACAAAGCGCAGAGCCTTCACGTAGCTAACGGCGAGCGTTATATACACACGCTTTACCGCTGGCAGGACTCCGAGACGGCAGGTGCTCAGCGAGATGGCGCAAGGAGCGCAACGGGCGCATTTTAAAGTCGTCGGCCAGCTCGCTCGCTTCTTCTAATATTTGCGCAGGGAGAACCTTGCCATTCCGCTGTCTGCTCGCGCGCTAGTTGCTGCCGGAGGGCAGATATTTCTACAGCGTAGCAGCGCGTCCATCACGGGCCGCTTTTCTTGCTATCGCATTCATTGCTTCGCCCTTGCGGCGAAACTGTGACTTTTTTCTTTGTGTGTTTCTTTGCTCTTTGTATGTGCTCTTGCGTGGCTAAATTATGTCATTAAGCAAGTACCAACAAGGCCAACAAACAGTCTGTAGCATATGCAGTAACTCTAGTGTGGCCTATACGGCGGCGCCTTCATCACGGAAGGCAATCGAAACGCGCTTAACAAGAGTCCAGTGACGCCCTTAAAAATGCTAAGTCTCTTTTTCTGCTTCTGTCTTCCAAAAGGGGTCAAATGAATACCCGAAGAGAGCCACGGTGCCGTGACCCTCTTTTGACGATCTTTTTATCAGACTGCACGAGGGGACGTGAAGTGCAACTCGCTCTTCGTGAGTTACCAGCTGATCTTTGTTGTCGCTGTCACTGTCGGTGCTTTCACAGCCTTCTATGTCCAGTGAAAAATCCTCGTCGTCAAGATGGTTTCTTTCAACATCACTGCTAAAAGCAATCTGAAGAATTTCGTCCACCGAGAGACTTCAACCTCTCCGCGTCGGTGTGTTTACAAAACATCTCGACTGGGAGGACATGTTGCTCTCAAAATTGTCAACAACGGCGCACAAAAACAAGGTGCGCAGCGCTGGCTATGAAAGCAACTCAGAGGTGAAGGACGACGTTGATAGCGTTCGCTCCACGATAACCGTCGAGCGAACGCAATCTCGAATGACAGAAACGTCGCTCTCATGATTCATAACAGCTTTTCTGACAAAGTTTAAAGCGCGGAGTTTTTAAGTATTGCCACTTCGAGATTGCTCAGTTATAGAAGAGGACATCGCATGCTCGCGCGACTTCCCGCGTTCTATGTTATGGGAATCATGCACTATAAGAACACTGACGAATGCTATATACAAGGTGATTCATTTAGAACAAACCTATTTCATTGCGCTGTAATAGTCTTATATATTATCCGATGTTCATACAGTCTGCAGTGAAAGATTCACGAAGGACTAAAAGTTATGTACAAGGCAGAAAAAAAGAATAAATAAGAAATAACAGCAACAGCAGGTTTCCGCGAAATTTCATACATTGAGGGGCTGCATACTGTTGAAGTAAGATGAGTTTGACGTTTCGGGTGCTCATTGCAACATCTGCTGTGGGATAGGTGATTATAAACTTGTGTAACCTTTACAAACCTTTAGTGGTCACGTTGGGCATGCCGCAATGCAATCAGACGTTTTACCGTTTTGGAGGCACAAGCCATCCCTCTCTGGAGAGCATCTCACGCGGTTTTCGTTATATTTTTTGTTGTACTTGTTTCCTTGCGTTCCAATAAAAAAAAAAACCGAAAGCCCATTACATTTTTGTCCATCCTAAATGTTTTGCCGCAAACCGGATTAAAATCGGATACTTTGTAACAAAACTGCAGTCTACTGAAATAGGTCAATTCTAAAGGAATCACTCTGTACAAGTAAAACGGCGTGACTGTCAACTGAAAAAGGTCAGACGGTAACATTGAACTAACCTACGTGGTTAACGCAATCTTCGCGAAGCTAGCTGATACGTATACGATGTGGGTTTGGATGCGCGAGTTGCCTGCCACGTGTTTTCACGAAAACTTCGCGTCTCGCAAGACCGAATCAGATTTATCGTGTCACAGATGGCCCGGTTTGTTCAGTGATGCGGGAAACGTGCAAAGTTGTAGTGTTCCTTTCCTCCCAACGCGTTAACAATCAGACTAGCACAGACTAACGAAGGAGCGGCTGTCATAGCTGTCAGTTTGTCGTCTGCTAACCCTTCTTGAGGGGGTTCACCTGACACCCGCTTGGTGGCGTGACAGTCAGTGGGCATTGCGAATATAACCCCGTTCTTTGAAAACCTTCGCCGTAGCGTGGTGGGGTGTAGGGGTTAGCGTACGCACTTGCTGATTGAATGCACGCGATTTCGAATCTCCGTGTGTTCGTTGTGAATTTTCTGTGGTTCACTTCTGAAGTTGATATGTGTATATAGATTATGTATGTCAATAAATATGTGTCTAAGCCTCCAAATCCCCGGTTAGTGCTACGATAATTTTTTGAGCTGCTTCATAGACCACCTATAGCTAGGACACGCCGTAGCTGGGACACACCATGCGTACCTAGGACATGCATAGCCACGTAGAAGACGGAGATCTCTGTATAACCAGGCGAGAATCGATGCGAAACTCTCCTCCCTATACTGAGTACCGCCTATGACATGAGCCGCTGAGAAAGCTAGCCCCCTGCGTTACACGCCGCTGGACGGATACAGACGGCGCTGCCTACAGGTTGTGCCGGCTAAACACACAGTCTATAGGCGTTACATTTTCCTTCTCGTTTCCAGCCTATAGACAGACGCTTTAAGCAGGACATGATTAAGAGTGCAGGTGCTAGAAACTTACATTATTCCTTTTTTCAAAAGTTTATTAGAGCGCAACCACACGACACATTCACACACCCACACACCCACAACCCAGACATCAACCACGCACAGCGCTGTGCGTGGTTGATGTCTGGGTTGTGGGTGTGTGGGTGTGTGGGTGTGTGAATGTGTCGTGTGGTTGCGCTCTAATTAACATTTGAAAATGATCTACCAACTAGCCCAACAACAAGTTCTTTTAGTTTACATTATTCCTCTTTTCACAATATCTGGACGAGCGAAGAATGAATGACTGAGCCCCACTTTCGTTTGGGTGAAGGGTCCCTTCTTGGTAACAATTCAAGGAACAGTTTCTCATCAGGTCTCGTCAACTAGTACCGACTATCGCTTATTTCCCGGTCTCACTCTCAAAACAGTTTTTTGGGCTTACAAAGCTTGTAAAGCAATTATAAAAAGTCACAGTTTCGCCGCAAGGGCGAAGCAATGAATGCGATAGCAAGAAACTAATGCTATACGAAGTGAGGCTCGCCAATGGATACTCTCAGTTTGAACAGCGCTCCTGTTGCAAACGCGGCCGAAGCAGCGAAGCAAACTAGCGTGCTTCAAGTGTCGAGCTGTGACACTTGATAGTTCGCGCTCATCGTCTGTTTGTTCGTTTAGGGGCGTCCCTTCAGCTGGAGTGACTTTCGTACGCTCCGTAACATGAGCGCGGACACCACAGTGAAAGCTTGAAACAACCCTCTTCCCCTCACCACCAGAAAACCGCGCGAGCAGACAGCGGAAGGGCAAGGTTCTCCCTGCGCAATAAGAAGAAGCGAGCGAGCTCGCCGACGACTTTTAAATGCGCCCCTCGTGCTCCTAGCGCCATCTCGCTGGTAATGAAGAAACGCTTATAAGCGCCGGCCGTCTCCGAGTCCGTCCAGCGGTAAAGGGTTTGTAATAACGCTCGCCGTTAGCTAAGTGGAGGATCTGCGTTTCGTGGCGTAGCGGTTAGCGCCGCTCGCTGCGGAGCAAGAGGTCCCTGGTTCGATTCCGCGCTCCGGAAGAATTTTCCTGAATTATTTTTCTTTGCGGCTTTTTTATGTATATACATACTTATACATATACGGTGCATGAGGGCGACGGCGACGGCAAAATTCAGCCGAGTCCGTGCATATAATTGCTATCGCAATAAAATCTCAAACAAGATACCATAGTCAAAGTGTTTAGCTTGTATACAGTATACGTAACTGATGACAACAACAAAAGATATTACTGACGAGCCTTCATTCATAGTATTTTTACGAATGTAAATCAGTAAACTAACTTAGAGCTTGATTATATTCAATATGAATTGAATTTCACTGAAGCATTTATTTCATAGAAGTCGCATGCCATACGCGAATTTGGGGCCCTGTGTCTCCCAAACACGGACACCGCATTATCCGTAGTCCCATGCTCTGCCTTAATCACACATTCAAAAGCAGGTGGTGCGCACATGTCGCAGAGGCAAATATTGAACAAAATGTCGCTTAGACGTACGCACGACATCAACAATTTGTAACCCCGTCGGAATTACAGCCACAGCTGTGCCTCTCAATGACTGTTCCCTCCAAAATTGCGGAGTGAACCGGCGAACACTAACCGAATAACCTCAGCACGATAAGCTTCATCAAGAGCGCAACTGTTTTAAAAAACGTTCTGTGCTTACTTTCCTTGAGACTGTGTTTTTTTTTTATCTGCTTGTGTTGTTCGTCAACAGGACGAGCACCTTAGCACACCTGACCGCATATGCGACAATATTTCGCCTAACGGTAAAAGCACGACACCCAGAACATTTACTCCGTGAACCGACTTAACGATTACGCAACGGACCCGTGTGCCAAATAGGCTCGACACTCGTGAGCACCTCGTACTACAATTCACGCGTTGCTTAAAAACATGATCGCTCTTCGGAGTTTTGGCCGCGTTTTATTGTTTTTTACGTGCAGACCAAACACTATAGCGCGCTGCGCGAGGTAGTCAAAATTGAATTGGACTGCACCCTGCCCCTTACACGCGGGTAAATCTGCCTGCTTTACGTTCGAAACGCAAGCCCTGAAAAGGAAATAAAACTTTTTCATTCATATTCAGTTCGCTATTCGATACGCGAGTAAGAATTAAAAGTACAAAAGAATAAACAAAACTCTGGAGTCTAGCCAACGAGGGCGTTAACAAGTTTACAATATATATATATATATATATATATATATATATATATATATATATATATATATATATATATATATATATATATATACACTCGCGACAATTCTTTTGCGAGTATTGGCTAACTGGCTCAGCTAGGACAAAATTTCACACACACACATAAATGTGCGTGTGTGCGTGTGTGCGTGCGTGCGTGTGCGTGTGTGTGTGTGTGTGCGTGCGTGTGCGTGTGTGTGTGTGTGTGTGTGTGTGTGTGTGCGTGCGTGTGCGTGTGTGTGTGTGTGTGTGTGTGTGTGTGTGTGTGTGTGTGTGTGTGTGTGTGTGTGTGTGTGTGTGTGTGTGTGTGTGTGTGTGTGTGTGTGTGTGTGTGTGTGTGTGAAATTTTGGCCTAGTTGAGCCAGTTAGCCAATATTCGCAAAAGAATTCTTGCACATGTGGGCCGACGCGACACACACAAATATTTGTCGCTTGCCGGAGTGGTTAACTAGTTAACTGGAGAATAATAAACAACATCAACGAAACAAATTCAGCAAAAGCGGGCGCAACAACCCCCATGGGATTTTGTCGTCATCGTGCCTCATGAGTAATTTACAGCCTGATGTCACAACGCACATCCATCGCGTCTGGCGAAGCACACCTGTCTGCCACTCTGGCCGAATGCGACGGTGCTTGTTGACGCACTGAGCTGACGCGAAAAACGGGTCAGGATGTTACTCTCGGCTTCATGTAGGCAGACGAAGCAGGGAATATTACCTTATTTTCAAATATGGAAACGATGTTTCAGCGTCAGTTCATTAAGATCTGGCGATGGGCTAACGTTTGCCAAGCCTTTCAGCGAAGTTCCAAGAATTCCAGCTCTGCCAATTGTGGGAAGTTCCTGGATATATCTTCCTATTCTTGGTGAGTAGAACCATTTGTGTCTTTTAGTAACGATTTTACTATCGTTCCAAATAACGTAAACTTCGCTCAACGGCAATCTAACAGCCCATTTCAAAACCATGGATTGGATTTTTGGTTAGTATCGAGATATAGTTGCTATTTTTCTAGCAGAATTTGAAGAAATAATCAAAGAGTCCAGGAGAACTATATTTCTGGAGCTCGGCAGTGGATGGGTGCGAAAAAAATGCAGCAAATGAAGATGACAGCTGTCAATGCATTCAGTAATTGTGAAATGAAGAATCTGTTAGACAAAGTCGCGAGTTGACATAGACTATTCGCATATAAAAATCATAGAAATATTGCAAATTTTCAGTCAATAAATTTGCAAGCGACATTCGCTGAGAGCAAATTCCCGAGTTTCACAAGAACAATACTTTTGATACATGCATTCAGCAAATATTTGGCCCAATGCATTGGTTTTCGTGTGACTTCATAGTTGAGCGCGTTTCTACGCGTTCAAGTTCTTACCAAGTGCTTGGTAATGATGTAATGGCAGAAGTACTGCTCATTAGGTGCAAGTTTTATCTTATGTTTTACCAGGTGCTAAAATCTAAAAAAACCTGCGCAAAAAAAGGCCCGTGTGACACAATGAGGTTATATCCTATAATTATATTACTTGTGCGCAATCGTTACCTGACGCATAGCGTTGGGAAGGACTGTTATTTAGGAAAGTTTGGGGTATTATTTATATTACATGCAGTATCTACACTATCCACTAAGCGAGGAGCACCGAAAGTTCATTCGCGCCGCATGTGGCTAAAAAATATTCTTGCTGCTTTGTAGATCACAGTAACAACAACAGCGTCATAAGGAGCGGCAGCGATGCCGAAAGGATTTGATCTATTTTTTGTACTTATAGACCACAATCTGGTGAATGCACTTATAAGCAGAATCAAGGCATGACGACGAAGGCGGGTATAATATTGCCACGCATCTGCTTTTGTTAGTTTTATCTAACAAGTCCGTTGCACGCGTAGCCGCTGCCTTGCGCAAGCTGCGCCCTAATGCCTGGGAACCTTCTAGATTGTGTTGGAATCTTCTTATACACGGTGGTCTAGTGGTTATGGTGCTCGACTGCTGACCCGAAGGTCGCGGGATCGAATCCCGGCCGCGGCGGCTGCATTTTCGATGGAGGCGAAAACGTTTGAGGCCCTTGTACATAGATTTAGGGGAACGTTAAAGAATCCCAGGTGGTCGAAATTTCCGGAGACCTCCACTACGGCATCCCTCATAATCATATCGTGGTTTTGGGACGTTAAAACCCAGATATTATTAGCATGTTCTTGTAAGCTTGAGCGAGCAAACGCGAAGAGCTTATATTATTCTGGAACTAATATGGCCACCAGTGATAATGCTCGAATGTTCAATGCCGCATGTATAAAGGCTGACGCGCTTCACAGCACATCAGAATATCGACGGCCGACGCTCTGTTCGCCGCTATCAGTGCAGAGTGTGTATTGCGTGTAGTTTGAAGTTCCGCTTCCCGGCAGCAAGTTCAGCCAAATAAAGCGTTTCATCTTGGACAAGCTGACTGCTTTCTTCGTCAACGTCACGACCCCGTGAAATCTGGTGGAGGTGATGCTTCTTCATGTTCCGGATGCCCCCACCAAGCCGTAAACCCAGTACAAGTCGCAAAGATGGCATGGACGCAAACGCCGACCAGTGAGACAGCCGCAGACAGCGAGGTCTAGCACTAAAGCTCGGGCTTCTACCCGATAGGACCCGAAAGACAAAGGCCATGACCACGACGCTGGCAACGATGACAGCTCCTGTTCCAGCGCCCGCGGCAGTCGTCCTACAACAACGCAGGGCCGCCAACCTTCCGCGGATTATCATTTGAAGACCCGGAAAGCCGGCTCCAAGCGTACGACCGCGTCGCCGTCTTCAGTGCCTGGACCAGTGTGGACAAGCTACGATACGTCTACATCGTCTGGGAAGACGCTGCTCGGACCTGGTTCGAGAACCAAGAGCGAAACTTGACAACGTCGGGTATTTTTCGCACCAGGTTCCTAGCCACCTTCACAAGCGTCGTCCGCAAGGAGCGGGCCGAGGCTCTGCTCGAAACCCGTGTGCAGCTGCGAAATGAAAACGTGGCGCTCGAGACTGTTCCGTCACGCTGATCCTGCCATGCCCGAAGAGAACAAAGTTCGCCTCTTAATTCTAAGAGTTAAGCAGGAGCTCTTCGCGGGACTGACGCGGAACCCACCAACCAGTGTCCAAGAATTTCACTCGGAAGCGACAAGAATTGAGAAGACGCTGGACATACTCAGCTGGCCATACAATCATCGCTTCACGTCACACTTGACCGAAATCCAAGCGATCTGCTCCAACGACATGGGTGAGACAATTAGAGATATCGTGCAAGAGGAGCTGCAAAAATGCCTGCCTTCGTCGCAGCCTCAACTGGATTCCATTGCTGACGTCGTGCGCCAGGAGATCCAGCAGTCGCTTGGTACCCCTGAACCGTTACAGCCTCAACCACAAGCTATGAGCTACGCTGCTGCAGCCCGACGCTACATCCCCCCCTCCGCGCCTACGTCATGACACCGCATCGACGCAGTTCCTTCGCCGGGCGCCGCCATCGACGCCATACCGCCCACCTGTCGGCCAGCGCTACACCCCGAGGATGACCGACTGGACCGACGTTTGGTGCGCCCCCGACCTTCGCCCACACTGCTGCCATTGCGGAGAGGCCACTCACAACTTCCGCCATTGCCGCTACTGTATTTGTACCGAGCACTGCTCCTCGGGCCTGCGTGGATTCGCCATCAACGCGCCACGTCCAGAACGAAGTGAACGGCCACGTGACATCGCCGACTATCTCGTAGGAGCGCAATGGTCCCCCCGAGGACCTTCCCGATCGCCGTCGCCAGGCCGCTACGTCTCTCCCCAACGCCGACCACACACTGACCTAATCCGGGGCCGGTAACCTAGCCCGTATCCAGAAAACTAAGGGCAGCAACCGATCGAGATGCGGTTGCTGTACAACGAAATGCCGAAGATCGTCTGACGCCGACGTCGACGCCGCGACGAAATCTAAAGAACACGCCGTAAGCCGAACGGAGGCCTGACGTCGAACCTTCGCGGCCCAAAGAAGACCTGACGACGCAACGTCGAAGTAGCGAGAGAAGCCGACGTAGCCGTGATCCGACACCACGACCTAACCGCAACGGACGACGACGAACTAGCAACCAGAAAACTAAGGGTAGAAAGCTAAGGGCAGCAACCGAGACCGCCTGGGAAAGACTCGAAATCCGGACAGCTGCACGTCACCTAGTAACGCCGGCAGGAATCTGCACAGCGAGTCTTCATTAACAATCGAATTTATCCCGCGAGCTTCGTAGTCCTACAGAATTGCTCGAGAGATGTCATCCTTGTTATGAACTTCTTAGGCCTTCATGGTGCTGTCATCGACCTCAGATCCAAGTCGATAACACTATCCACAGAAAAAGCACTACCGCCATACACGCCGCCAGGGAAGTACGCCTTGAATGTGCTGGAAGATCAGGTCACCATCCCCCTCTCTCCAGCGTCACCATCTCCGTCGGCACTCAGAAATCAGCAGACCTGCGAGGTGTCGTTGAAGGCGACCAGCACAAGTTGATTAACCGCGAGATTTGCGTCGCAAGCGGAATAGCAGAGTTGCGGGGGAGGGAAAGAAACAGTGATGCTAACAAATTTCAGCAACCAGTATAAGCGCGTGCACAAAGGCACGAAGGTCAAACCAAGCTCCCTCAACCAGCTTCCGACGTCAATCCTGGCCTTCCGAAGCATAAGTAAGAAGAGCTCTAGACCCTGCTCTTGAAATACAAGGAGGGCTTTTCGTCGTCGTCACGAATTCGACAGACCCGAGTCGCAAAACATCGCATCATTACAGAGGAAAGTGCCAGACCACTCCGTCAGAGCCCGTACAGAGTTTCGACGCTAAAACGCGAGGCCGTAAAGAAACAAGATTTAAGAAAACTTGAAATTCGACGAGATGGTGCATAGCTGCTGGGAAACTTTGTGCGCAAAAAAAGACAATTCACACAGAATGAGAGAGACAGGCTCTGCTTTTTTTCGTTATCATTGTAGTTTATGTGCGTATGCAGCTTTTTTCTCTTCCATGTTTTGTTACAAGCATCGGGACAATGCTTTTTCAGAGGGGGGCAATGCCACGCGCGCTCCTTTTGTTATTTTTGTCTAACAAGTCCGTTGCACGCGTAGCCGCTGCCTTGAGCAAGCCGCGCCCTAATGTCTGGGAACCTTCTAGATTATGTTAGAATCTTCTTATAGGCTAGACCGGGTAAACGCGAACAGCTCAGATTTTTCTGGAACTAATGCGGCCACCAGTGATATGGCTCGAATGTTTAATGTCGCTTGTATAAAGACCGACGCGCTTCAGAGCATATCAGATTATCGAAGGCCGACGCTCTGTTCGCCGCTATCAGTGCACAGTCTGTATTGCGTGTAGTGTGAATTTCTGTTTCCCAGCCACAAGTTTGGCCAAATGAAGAGTTTCATCTTAGACAAGCCGACTGCTTCCTTTGTCAACGTGACGACGCCGTGAAAATATTGACAAAAAAACCGCCAACATCATTACAGCAGAAATATCAGTTTATTCATTTAAATCCACGTCCAACAGTCGAAGGCTCACGGCTTTGCACCGTAGTAAGACAGAATACTCGGAGGAATCACGCAGGAAATTTGTGAAAATGTCGTAGAAGTATTTCGTCTTTCTGTGACGTTGATGCCCGGCTCCTCTGCGTGGCTTGTCTCTGCAGCGCCTCTGTGATTTGGGTGCTTCGGATATGACTCCGTTTCCTCAAAACGGCATTTATTTATTATTTATTTTATGTAACAATACTGCCAATCTCTTCAGAGGTTATAGCAGGGAAGGCACAGGAAAAAATACTATATGTTTACACAAAATCATATATGGTTGAAATCTCAAAATGTCAGAATTACATACAAAATTATACATTATACATTGCGATAGAAGAACACACAATAAAACAATTTTAGTAACAAATCATGGAAGAGATTATCGCCAAAAACAACTGCAAAAGGATAAGGCCGGTATACATTTGTAAACATAGCGTAGGATCAGCAAGTACACATTACTATTGAAAACATTGTTCAAACAATATTATTAACAACAAAATAATCGAAGAACATGTCACAATTAAATAACACACAGGGTGTCTTTGCTTAGAACGACAAAAGCTAGGTGGGTATTGCCCCATCGAAAACGGTACTACGAATCTGCCAGGTAAACCTGGTCTGACCACTGGTGCTCGCTTTACAGCAAACCTCTTTTAGTGGGTTTGTCCACCGATAGCACTGGAAATTCCAAAAGAGTAGCAAGACTTGCAAATTATCATCGGAAAAATTCATAATTATCCGTCTATCACTGTCCACTGTAATACGAAGGCCTCTCCCAATGATGTCTAATTTGCCCTGCCCTGCGCAAGCTGTTTTCGCTTTATTTGTGCGGACTTCTTCATCTGATCAGGAAGTTTTCAGGCAGCACTTTGAGGAGGAGCGTGAATTTAAAAGTATATGTTCTACACGCAAGTCACTAAATTCGATAAGGGCTGGGAAAGGCAGACACGGGGAACCCGCTCGGCAAATAAGCGTTATGCATTGGATATCTGTACATGGATGTGCGAAACAATGATATGCTAGATGGACTCATGTAGCCAGTGGTTGGGAAGCTGTGGTACGTTCAGAAAGATATTCACAGAGAAATGTCAGACTGTGGCTTGAATTCATTGCCGGGATCCGGCCACATCACACGCAGAAATAGCAAAATATTTATATTCAACGAAACAAACATTCTAAAACACAGTACAGCATCTTGAGTTGCGTCATTCTCTATACCACAATAGCGAAGACCAATTTGCAGCACCCCTCCGCAACAACCTAGCCAAAAGAAGCGCTTTAACGTTCTCATCTCGAAAAATTTGTACAGGGATCCTCTGCAACTTCTTTTTCTTACAAGCTGGCAAGCTTAGATGATTTTTGCTAGGTATCGCCATGCGCTTCATTGTACTGCTATGATTGCAACGCCTCTTGGGCATTTTTCATCATCACGCGAGGTTTCTAAAGGGCTTTAAAATAGCTCCGAATATTCAGATCAGGTTTGTGGGATGCCGTGTCGATTGAGGGACGCATCCCAACATAAAACGTAACAACTGTTTATTAACGGAGTAGCAGCAGCGGGGCGAGCATACCGACGCTGCGCTCAGTCGGGTAGCGAAGGAACGGTTACTTCCGAGCTTGGCAGCTTGGTTTTAAAGCCACCGTCGGTGACGTAAGCCTCCGGTGACGCTGTCCCTTGTCGGAGGCGTTGTGTAGCATGAAGCCGTGTCACGCCGGGCTAGATAGTGACGAGGCGGAGGCTGCGCCGGTTTGTGCGCAGTGTGTTGCCACATCAGCCCCCCCCCCCCCCCCCCGCGGAGTGCAGAGCCCTCAGGGTCTGTAGAAATCTGGGAGGCATACCAGACGTCCAGAGCGTGTCGTGAGCGGAGCGGGCTGCGACGTCGGCGGCTGTGGATGTATGCCTGTGGATGAAGTGGCGCTGTCCGGTTCGTTCGCAGCGATGTGTGCTAGAGCTGTGCGCGGGCCGTATTTCCGAGCCCGAGCCCGGCCCGGGCACGCTGACTTTGTCGAAGGCCCGCCCTAGCCCGACGGCAAAGGGCTGCGAGCCCGCCCGGCCCGGCCCGATGTACGAAAACACAATCCCGAGCCCGGCCCGACCCGGCTTTTTGAAGGTTCGCTGTGAAAACAAAGGATCATTTTCCGGTAATTTGGCATTTTATTCGGCATATCATATATTACCAAACAGCACCCGACGAACAGTCTCTAATAGAGACTGTTCGCGGCACTGTTGCATACAAGTAGACGGCCTCATGCCAGCAACAATGGAGTTCGCTCGCCAAAGCCATCACCTGTATGGGGTATGCCCATGCAAGCGTAGGCTTGCACGAAGGCGATCTACGTCGGGTCGCCAGTCGCTGTCGCGTGCATTTTCACTCATATGGATTTGGCCTTAAATCTAACGCGGAACAGTCGCGTGGCGCCGTCACTAGCTCAGGGGGTGTTACTTCTCTGTTTGTCGGAGTGCAACAGAGGCAGCGCTTTACCTGCTACCCTTTTGTTTAAAGTAGCGAATGGAAAGGAAAAGCGGTAAAGGGCGGTCCCGGTAAAGGCGCTGTATGCGTGCTGGAAAACAATTCCCGCTCATTCTCTATATTTCGGGCCTGAGTCGGGCTTCGCGCCGGGCCCGAGCCCGGCCCGATAAAACTCCAAGTAGTCCGAGCCCGGCCCGGGCCCGAGGTGAAAATACGTCGGCCCGCCCGAGCCCGGCCCGCGGGCCGGGTCGGGCTCGGGCTTTCGGGCTACTCGGAGCCCGTGCACACCTCTAATGTGTGCGGGCTTGAGCCGGTCAATCGAGACGCGGACGTCGTTCCCGTTCAGGCGCAGAGTGAAATTTTTGTTGTCGCGATGGACGACCAGGTAGGGTCCGGTGTAGGGTGGCTGGAAAGGCCTGCGGACGGTGTCGTCGCGGAGGAAAGCGTGCGTGCACGATGCTAGCTCCAAGAAGCCGTGTCACGCCGGGCTATATAGTGACGAGGCGGAGGCTGCGCCGGTTTGTGCGCAGTGTGTTGCCACATCACCCCCCGCGGGTGGTGTGGCACACCGGGTGATGTGGTGTTCTTCGCGACGCCGAAGAGCATCACAGCAGACGAAGGTGGCTGTGGTGCTCTTCGGCGTCGCGGGAGAATACCAGTATGTCGTCAAGGTAAACGAAGCAGAAGTCGAGGCCGCGGACGACTTCATCGATGAAGCGCTGAAAGGTTTGTCCAGCGTTCCTCAGGCCGAAGCTCATGAAGGGTAACTCGAACAAGACAAGGGGAGTGATGATTGCGGTTTTCGGGACGTCATCCGGATTGACGGGTATCTGTGTGTAGGTCTTCACCAAGTCTAGGACGGAGAACACGTGGCAGCCACGAATGCGATGGGCGAAGTCCTGTATGTGGTGGACGTGGTACCTGTCCGGGATGGTGCGTGCGTTGAGGGCACGGTAGTCCCCACAGGGCCGCCAGCCTTCGGTCTTCTTTGGAACAAGGTGAAGTGGCGAGGCCCATGGACCGTCAGACCGGCGGGTGATTCCTTCGCAGAGCATGGCCTCGAACTCTGCTTTGGCTATGCGCATGCGGTCCGGAGCGAGGCGACAAGCGCGGCAGAAAACCGGGGGGCCTGAAGTGGTCCGGATCTAGTGCACGG
Source organism: Rhipicephalus sanguineus (assembly GCF_013339695.2). Taxonomy (NCBI): domain Eukaryota; kingdom Metazoa; phylum Arthropoda; class Arachnida; order Ixodida; family Ixodidae; genus Rhipicephalus; species Rhipicephalus sanguineus. The sequence goes on from NC_051183.1 coordinate 153,757,891, forward strand.
TGGTGTGCTGCACTTTGCGTGGCAGTTTGCTGGGGCGCGTCAATCCGGGAAATTCTGCGAGGATGGCGTGGTATGGCGAATGGTTGTCAACACTGAGTACCTTGATGCTTGGCTGTTGGGCGGTCGTTCGCTGGCCTGGTGTGGAATGTCCCGTTGTCGCGTCGATGAGGAGGTCGTGAGGCAGTCCGGAAGGAGGTTGTAGTGGGCCAGAAAGTCTGAGCCGATGATTGGCTCGGCGACGTCGGCGATGACAAAGTTCCAGTGAAGGTCACGGCGTAAGTTTCTGAGCTGGATGTGCAGGCGGAGCGAGCCGTACGTCTTAATGGTGGAGCGGTTTGCCGCGCTGAGCTCGAAAGACGTAGGCGGACGAGCACCTTGAAGATGGGATCGCGGGTAGCAGCAAATGTCGGAACCGCTGTCGACAAGGAAACGCTGCTTCGTGATTTGGTCAGTGACGAAGATGCGACGGCCTCTGGGTTGGCAGCTTGCGGCCGTCTCTACGAGCTGCCGTTGGCGTTTTCCGCATGCCCAGCGCAACAGGGTGGTTGACATTGCCGGGCTCTGTCCCCGAAGCGTCGGTGGTAGTAACACGGGCGGCCGTTGTTGTCGGGTTGCCGCGAGGAAGTGGTGTTACGGTCGCGGCTTTGCGAGTGGCGGCGCTGGTGCATTGGAAGACCTTCACCCAGGCGTTGTTCAATGAAGGTGAGCTGCCGATCGATGTCGTTTATACGGCGTGCAAGCTCGGTGGTGTTCAGCGGTGCGGCGACAGCCTGGATGGTGGGCGACAACTGCGGCAAGGAGATCTCGATGACGCAATCAGCGACCTCGGCAAGTTGGTCGAGAGGTAGCGTCAGCTGAGCCCGCAGAATTGCCTGAACGTGCAGTGGAAGTCGTTGGAGCCAGAGTGATCGCAGGAAAGATTCCTGGACTTCCATGTTACCCGCGAGAGCACGCATGTGGCGAAGTAACTGCGAAGGTTTGCGCTCGGCAAATTCTGCGGACTGAAGTTGTCGCACTTTCTGGTCTTCCGAGAGGGACAGCCGGCGGATGAGTTCGGTCTTGAGGTATTCGTACAGGTTGGCCGTTGGTGGGTTGGCGAGGATATCCCGGACCTCGTTGGCGTAGCGGGCGTCCAGGTGGGCGACGACGTAGTCGTAGCGGGTCCGGTCTTGTGTGATGCGCGCCAGGGAGAACTGGGCCTCGACTTGGGCGAACCATACCTCGGGCGAGTCCGCCCAAAATGGGGGAAGCTTGACAGAGACACGCCAGACGTCCAGGTCGGTAGCGGCCGCAGTGGTAGCAGCATCTGCGTTGACAGCGATCGTTAGAACGGAGCTTTGGAGGGCGTAGTCCACAAGAGGCTGCGCGGAATCGCCTGGCGAATGCGGTCCGTTTTGCATGCGCTGCTGTTGTTCCTGAAGTTGCTGTTGAATGTGTTCCACTTGCTGCCGAAGAGCGGCAAGGACTTCCGTGTCGGCCATAGCGGTGCGGTTTGTTCGGTTTCCGGGTCACCAGATGTGGGATGCCGTGTCGATGGAAGTACGCATTAAACATAAAACGTAACAACTGCTTATTAACGGAGTAGCAGCAGCGGGGCGAGCGTACCGACGCTGCGCTCAGTCGGGTAGCGAAGGAATGATGATTTCCGAGCTTGGCAGCTTGGTTTTAAAGCCACCGTCGGTGACGTAAGCCTCCGGTGACGCTGCGGTGGCGCTGTCCCTTATCGGAGGCGTGGTGTAGCATGAAGCCGTGTCACGCCGGGCTAGATAGTGACGAGGCGGAGGCTGCACCGGTTTGTGCACAGTGTGTTGCCACAGGTTCATTACCTTAACGGCCTCCCGGAGGAGGTATTGGATAACAGGTGGGTTCACATGTATTGTACGTAATTTTCACATGATTAGCGAATTCCATGGTCACGTGTTGGAACACAGATGGCTAGGCACTGACCGAAATATCAGTAGGAAGGCCGTTTCAGGCTTTGGCAGTTCAAGGAATGAACGAGCGGCATGGGCACATAGGTGTGCAATTGTTTTTTGCAAAAAATAATTGCACGACGATGCAAAAAATATTTGGGAAGCAGTACAGTTACTATGGGTGCTTCATTGAGTTTAGATGCGAAGCATCTTATAGCGGAGTTCAAACCGGTGGTGGTGGTGGTGTGCGGCGTGACCACCCTTACAGCGCATGCGCAAGCCCTCTCCACTCCCCCTCACCCCTCCCCCTCTCTACCTCCCCTGTCCCATTTCCAGTCTCCCCCTCTCCCTCTCCCCCTCTCCACTTGCCATCTTCACTTGCCCTCTCCACTTCTCCTCTCCCCACCCTCTCCCCTCTCCATTCCCCCTCTCCACTTTCCCTCTCCACTTCCCCCTCTCCACTCCTCTGAAACGCGGGCTCGACATGCCGAAATTCTCTCCTGCGCAACGCCGCAATGAGCCCCAGCGCATGCGCGTCCCCTCCCCCTCTCTCTCCTCTCCTACGCTGCCCTCTCTCGAACGCCTGACGACCGCGTTCCCCGCTCGCCCTGTGAGAATTAACGGCCAGGCTAGAGAGAAGACACGACGCGCGTAGCTTTCCTCTTCGCGTTCCACGACGCGAGGTCGGTAGCATGCCCAACGAACGCCAATGGAACGCGATCGTGCAAGTGCTCCGGCTTCGCATCGCTTCATGGTCCCCTTTAGCGGAAAATGGTGTAATTTTTTGTGTTGGCAAACTAAAAGATATCTGCTGGAAAACGTGGAAGGTCGATTTCACCTTCGAGATTCCACCTTCGAGAAAATTGAATTCGTAATCCGCCTATTCGTGATCGCGTCATCGTCTTTCGTTTGGGCCCTTCTATGCCCTACCTCACAAGTTGCTTGCAGCAGGGCACAAGCTATGCGGCGTAAGGAAACCATCTGCTTCCGCAGCAAAATAGACTTCTGTTTGAATTACCAAAACTTGAAATTCGGCGAGATGGTGCATCGCTAATGGGAAATTTTGAGCGTAATAACGAGATATTCACAAGAACGAGAGAGACAGGACGGGCGCCCATCTTGTCTCTCTCGTTCCCGTGAATTTCTGTTTGTAATAGCGTTGTAACTGGGTTTGTTTGGCTGGTGCTACGCCACAGCAATACGTGATACCCCAATCGTGATTCGCATGTATGTCATAAGCATTTATTTATTGTATCGGTAACTGCCGATAATTGTGACGACGAACCAACACGGCAGCGCCCATTCTGACGCGATCGCCCGCTTCGATCCGAACTCGCGCTTGCTACATGCCCACTGTCCTGACAACAATGAATGTCATGACAAGGTTATGTACCATCTCACGTTGCGGACAAAGCACCAGGTACATTTCGTCCATATTATCGCGATTAGCTGTTTGTTCAACCACATTTGCTAAGCCTTGTCCCCGAGAATTTCATAAATAATTCAGGAAACAGTGCAAAATAGACACCAATTCATTGTTGTCGAAGCGTCAGGACTTGATTCCAGGATAGCGTGTCATCATTCCGAGTAACAGTACCCAGATATAAATGGCGGATACCGTCAAACAACGGACATCGGCGCGTATGCGCCACAGGAAGCGGGTATAGTATAGTATAGCAAGGTATGGGAAAGGAACGCTGCCGGTTTTGAACGTCATCTGAGAGAAAGATGTTATACGCAATAAAGCCGATATGCCACCTCGAGTGGCGGTACAAATGGTGTTTCATCACTTTTATTAGGGGTGTGCGAAATTCGAGTCTCTGCCCACTTTTCAACACTGCAACACTTTTTCAGCATGGTCAGAAAATGCTGCCGATCGGTAGTCGAGGCTCCCGAGAAGACGCGAGCCAAACGTTATAGTGCCGCACGCGGCCTGGGATTTACAAGAAATACGCTAAGTCAGCTAAAAAGCGCTTCCTCTTCTCTCGACAAAAAATGCATACGGCGTCACAGGCAGGTTCGACTGCATTGGCTGATTTGAACATGGCGCGCTCGGTGGTTACAGCGGCGGCCTCTAAAGGCCGCCACTTGCCCGCGCGCGCGTGTGTGCGCGATCGCATTGAAAGTACGCCACGCGTACGAAAAAAAGAAAAGAAAATGTGCTCAAGGTCAGGAGGTGCGCGTGACATACCTTCTTCCCCCGTGCCATTCCCTTTGCTTGGCTTCCAGCGCTTTCGTCGGGGCGAGAGAAGAGAGAAAGCAATCACAGCGTGCGACAAATCTCTGTAACTCCGCTCGTACTGGATGGCACAGAAACTGCGACGCAATTTTGCCATTCGTGACTTTCGCGTGCAATACCTCTGTACAGCGCACAACCGATTACTCGCCGTTCTATCTTGTCCAATGTCGCTTCCTCTCTTCTTTCCTCGACGTTTCCTTCCTCTATGCGCCTGTTAAACCATCTCCATTCCCCGGTGAAAAATACGTGTCCCGGCTGCTTCATTGCCGCCAGCTGGCCCGCGTCAACACTGAAGCAAGGCAACAGGACCGCAAGCTTAACTATGATGCATGTCATCCCGCCGCATCCTTCAGCCCTGGCGATGAAGTGCTGCTTCTTGCACCCATTCGCACTCCTAGCTTGCGCGACCAATTTCAACTACGCTTTATTGGCCCCTACACGGTCTTGTAGCAAACGTCTCCCGTCAGCTACCGCGTTGCACCCGTTGTTTTCCCAGCGGACCGCCGCTGCCGGGCTGCAGAGATAGTCCATGTATCACGCATGAAGCCTTCCACAAGGCGTTCTTCTTCGCTTCACGATGACCATTCTCGGTCCACGGTCACGATGACCACTTTCGCGTGGGGGGGGGAGAGGAGTTAGTTTCGGCGTTCATTAGACACATCTACGCTTTTCATACATGTCCATCATAAAGGGTGTTCGTCGTCTTCATCGGTGTTGGGAACGCTGCTTGATTGCGAGATCTGTCGCTTGGGTGTGGTCGCCTCACCGCACCTTCGGGGCCTAAGAAAGGTCGCGTTAACCGCTGCGTCACAATATATATATATATATATATATATATATATATATATATATATATATATATATATATGTGTGTCGAGAAAAGATGATTCTAGGTCCGGGTAAATATACGCAGTGAAACAGACGCGCGTACGAAGCGATTATTGACGTTTATTGACGATAAATCGCTTCGTACGCGCGTCTGTTTCACTGCGTATATATATATATATATATATATATATATATATATATATATATATATATATATATATATATATATATATATATATATATATATATATATATAGTGTTACGCTGAAGCGGCGCCGGAGAAAAAGGAAGAGGAGAACGAAGTGTGTCTGTCTTTGAGGCAACTCAGTTGTGTGTTAACACACCCCATCTTAACAGTTTTTGCTGGAAACTGGTGGGTACAATAACGGCGCCCCCGACGAACGACGACGCACCAACCGCTGAGGCGCAATACGTGGAGCTTCGCCGAAGTCGACAAATTACTGGCCTGCCACCTGCGATGGCTTCTGAGGGCAACAACGACAACCAACCTCCTGCTTCCAGTATTTCATGGCAGCCCTACGTCGAACCTCGAACCTTCGCCGGACAACCTGGGGAAGTTGTGGACGCATGGCTCAGCTTCTACCAACGGGCGAGTTGGTTTAATGGCTGGAATGCTATCGGCCAGCTGAAAAATGTGGGCCTCTTCCTTAAGGAAGCAGCATCTGTATGGTTTGAAAACCATAAAGAAAGCTTGACGACGTGGCAGACTTACGTAGATAAAATGAGGAAGTGCTTCGGAGATCCGGCAACTAAAAAAAGCGCGCCGAGCAAACTCTCATGCAGCGAGCTCAAGTTCCCGGGGAAACCTGCAAGACGTATATCGCGGAAGTCCTCAAGTTGTGCAAGGCCCTGTACCCTCGCATGACAGAGGAGGAAAGAGTTGATATCTTTTAAAAGGGATCGCGGAGGACGTATACCAGTTCCTCATCGCAAAATACAGTCTGTAGTCTGTAAGTGACGTCATTATGCACTGCCGTTCATAAAAGCTCTGAAAGTTCCAAAAATTACACCAAAGTTCGGCCGCCTGTCCAACGTAACTAATGCCGCCAGTGTCGAGGTGCTCCCAGCCCCATCCGACCTCGCGACGGTGATTCGGCAAGCAGTGCGCTAAGAGCTCGACCGACGTGAGGCGGCTTCTCTTCCGACTCCTAAGTTCCAAGAGCCCTTTTCTCCCTGCGACTTTGGCGCGGCGTCCATCAACGCCGCCTTCCTTCACACCCACAACTTCTCGTCGCGTACTAGGGTGCCAAGCCCTTCTATGAATGCGCATCCGAGTTACCAGTTGTATGGTGGTTACGCACGTAGACCACCTGCAGTGTCTCAGTAGTGGGACTGCCGGGCCATGCATCCTTCTACTGTCAACATCAGTGCGTCCCGTGAGCGCCCCATGTGCTTCTACCGCGGCGTCCACGGCCACGTCTCTCGACTTTGTCCTCATCGCCGTCGCACGTCAGCACTGTCCTATGAGCGACCGCCTACTTTCTATCCGCGCAGCACTCAGCACGCTGACGGGACACACTGGCCCTCTGAGTCTGACATCAGGATAAACCATCGGATGAATTACCGCAGCGACTCACCGGCTTTTGTGCGGAGCTTGACACCACCGCCTTCACGCAACCGAAGGTACCCATCTCCTCGACGATGTCTCACGTCACCGCCGCCGGGAACCCAGGCGGCACGACCGACAGAGGTGAGGTCGTCAGTCATCTTCAGCTGGACACCCCTATGCCTCTCCCAGTCACCATGTGTTATAAGAAGATTTCTGTTTCTCTGGACAATGATATTACGCTGGCTTTAGTGGACACGGCAGCGAGTATCTCCGTTATCAGTGTGGACTTCAAAATCCAATTAGGCCATAAGGTGATGTTTCGGTGGGATAACGATAACACATTCCGTGCTGTGAGTGGAGGATTGCTCCGACACCTTGGTGTGTGCCCCGCGAACGTTTATTTCTCTGATAACAGGTATCAAGCCGAATTCCTAGTGCTCGCTAAATCCACGCATAATATCATTCTTAGTTAAAGTGTCGAGTTGGGCTTGTTGGGACATAATTCTGGCACACTGCAGTGGAAAAAACACGCAAAGGACGGAACACGAACGACGAAGACGAGCGCTGAACTTGCAACAACCTTTATTGGAAAAGTTTCACATATATTTATGCTGTCCGACGCAGACGTCATTCACTACACATGAGTAGAAACGCCAACTTTTTATCAGTTAGTATCAGAGATGGCACGCTTACACAACTCTCCCCCATTTAGGAAATGCGTTCTGCTTCTGTGATTTCTCGGGTGATTCGTCGTCAAAGATGTTGGCGTCTGCTGGTACTATGAACCGCGTGCTAAAAAACCACTTCTGCCTTTCAAGTCCGCCCACTCCAAGCTCGTTAAACGAGCTATTACCACGTCGTGCCTCACGAACGCTCTTGGCAAAGCTTGCCATCACTGTGGTTCAGAAGCGTTCGAGTGTCAAGCTGAAAGACTGCTCCGTGCTGGGTATCCCCACCCCCCCTCATTTCGGTTGCAGAGAGCCTGCTACAGAAATTGCGCCATCGCCCGCATATTTGTGATGCCCGCGCACCGCGCAGGCAGAAGGGGGCTGTGATACTTTATGTGCACAAGCTTTCTCACAACTGAAAAAAGGTGGCCCAGCGGTACGACGTGAAAGTGGTATTCACGGCATCACACAGGCTGTCTACGCTCTGCAGAATGACCGACCCAGAGGCAAGGAGCAGCAGGTCTGTGGCACAAAGCACAGGCTGCCCTTTGTTGATTGCGCAGAAGGGGTGGTTTACAAAATCCCTTTAAAGTGCGGAAAGGTGTACGTGGGCCAAACCGGGAGATGCGTAAACGATTGTCTAAAGGGAGCATGCGAACAATGAAAAAAAATTCGCGTGACGGAAAGGAAGTTGAAGGTTATCTAGCCAGTCATTGTATAACGTGTCAGGATGGCGCACCCGAGCTACATAACACTTCGGTCATTAAGAAGAGCAAAACGCGAATTACCCGAGAAGTCATCGAAGCAGAACGCATTTCCTATCTGGGGGAGAGTTGTGTAAGCGTACCGTCTCTGCTACTATCTGATAAAGAGCTGGCGTTTCTACGCATGTGCAGTGAATGACGTCTGCGTCGGACAGCATAAATATATGTTAAACTTTTCCAATATAGGTTGTTGCAAGTTCAGCGCTCGTCTTCGTCGTTCGTATTCCGTCCGTTGTGTGTATTTTGCGCTGCAGTGTGCCAGAGTCATTAGAGAGTTTGAGAATTCGGGCCCCAAGGAGCTTGGGGACCCAATAAGCTTGCGAGCCGCCAGGGCGCATGCGCAGAACCCAAGCCACTCTTGGGCTCTTGCACTCGCGTTGTCCCAAGGCCCAAAAACCGAAAAAATAGCGTGGGTCCCCAAGGCGTTCATATCTTAAAGCAAAAAGGCGCACTGCGGGAACAAGGACATAAGAAGGGAGGAACCGACGACACAAAGCGCAACTAAAAGAAGCCCGCCGAGCAAACTCTCATGCAGCGAGCTCAAGTTCCCGGGGAAACCGGCATGACGTATATCGCGGAAGTCCTCAAGTTGTGCAAGGCCCTGGACCCTCGAATGACAGAGGAGGACAGAGTTGTTATCTTCTAAAAGGCCTTTGCGTCCGCTTTTTGTCGTCGGTTCCTCCCTTCTTTTGTCTCTGTTCCCGCAATGCGCCTTTTTGCTTTAGGATATGAACCGTTACCAACTAGCCCAAATGGCTGTTTTGTTACAATATATCCCGAAGGCGTCTTGGGTCGCCAGCGAGACAAAGGAGACGCAGCGCGGGGCACGACGCAGTATGTCCCGCGTCTCGAATAATTTTAATTTCGCCAAGTGTCGCGCCCCGAGCGTGTGTCCCAACGCAGCCTGCGTTTGACCCAATTCTCAAACTCTGCTGATCATCCCAACGCAAGAGCAGGCTGCCCTACGCAGCTTGGGGACCCAGCGTCATGAGGGTCCCCATTTCTCAAACTCTCTATCTATTCTTAGACTACATTTCCTACAACAGTGCGGTGCCACTCTTGACTGCGATACCGGCGAGCTTTTCCTCCCTCCTCTTTCTTCGCGACCAACCTGCTATATATATATATAAGGAATGAAGAAGGAAGCTACGACTTCTGCTGGTTTGGCACTGTATATTTTCGCTAACGTTTCGGCTGGTGGGCCAGACTTTGTCAAAAGGACTTTTGTCTTTTGACAATGTCTGGTCCACCAGACGAAACGTCAGTGAAAATATACAGTGCCAAACCAACGAAAGTCGCAGTCTCTTTCTTCATTCCTTTTCTATCGGGGTCCGCGTGATTCCTTTCCCACTACTATATATAAATATATATATATATATATATATATATATATATATATATATATTCGTAAGGTATTCCCTGACGATGGCCGGACCCCGGCCGAAACGTTGGAACAATAAAAGTTTTCGTGCGTTCGTTCGCTCAAGCCAATTTTTATTAATCACTGGTTCCACTGAAAACACCTGCCTGATATATATATATATATATATATATATATATATATATATATATATATATATATATATATATATATATATATATATATTATAAAGACGTTTATTAGCGGGCACTCGGCGACGATAAACGACTGCGACAGTCAAGGCGGGGTGCCGACTCTGAGCGCGAGGAGCGTGCCGTCCGCGAAGAGCGGAAGAGGACGACCCACTAGTAAGCCCTCGAGAGGGCGACCCATTACAGGCTTCCAACGCTTCGCTACAATTACCCCGGGTACGAAAAGGGAGCCGCCTGGCGTCCTAACTGCTTGTCACTATGAGCGGGTCATGGTAGGGTTTCAGGCGCTCCACGTTGACAATGTCGCGCCCTCGACGGCGCATGTCCGAAGATGGTTCAAGGGGTTCGATCACGTAGTTGACCGGGGACGTGCGTTCGACGACACGGTAGGGGCCGTCGTATTTCGGCAGTAGTTTTGAAGAGAGGCCAGGTGCAGTGGTAGGGACCGAGAGCCATACGAGTGCTCCAGGGAGGAACGTGGGCGCAGAAGTGGTGGTGTCACCGCGAATGCTCTTCTGCCACTCTTGATCATTCGTAGTAAATGTCTTGGCAAGCTCCCGACATTCCTCAGCGAGTCTTGCTGTGGCAGAAATAGGCGCACACTCAGACGGGTCCGGCTTGTAGGGAAGGATTGTGTCGATTATGTGCGACGGGTGCCTGCCGTACAATAAGAAAAAGTGCGAGAAACCAGTAGTGCTCTGAGAGGCGGTATTATAGGCGTAGGTGACAAAAGGCAGAATGGCATCCCAATTTGTGTGATCGGCGGCGACGTACATCGAGAGCATGTCGCCGAGCGTGCGGTTAAAGCGTTCGGTGAGGCCATTCGTCTGCGGGTGGTAAGCAGTAGTTTTCCGGTGAACAACGTTGCACTCTTTGAGAATGGCTTCGACGACTTCGGACAAGAAGACACGCCCTCGATCGCTGAGGAGCTCCTGGGGTGGACCGTGGCGCAGCATGAATCGGTGCAGCAGGAAGGAGGCAACATCGCGCGCTGTAGCCGCTGGGAGGGCGGCAGTTTCGGCGTATCGCGTAAGGTGGTCAACAGCGACGATGGCCCAGCGGTTACCAGCCGACGTTAGAGGAAGTGGTCCATACAAATCGATGCCAACGCGCCCAAACGGCCGGTCAGGGCAAGGTAGAGGTTGCAGACCTGCCGGCGACAGGTGCGTTGAAGTTTTGCGGCGCTGACAATCGATGCAGGAGCGTACGAACTTCTGCACGTAGCGGTACATCCCTCTCCAAAAGAACCGTTGGCGAATGCGGTGGTAGGTTTTCGATACCCCAGAGTGTGCACACTGCGGGTCAGAGTGGAACGACTCGCATATGTTAGAACGCAGACTGCGGGGTATTACGAGTAGCCACTGGCGGCCGTCGCCGTAATTGCGTCGGTGGAGGAGGTCGTCGCGAACGGCGAAATGGTGCGCTTGACGACGCAATGCGCGAGTGGATGGTGTCGCCGATGGATCACTCAGCAAGGCTATCAGTGAGGCAATCCAGTGATCCTTGCGCTGTTCAGTGGCGATGGTTTGAATGTCGATAGACGAAACGGCATTGTGAGACACTGAGCTGGAAGTATTGTCGTCAGGCAAGGGGGAGCGCGAGAGTGCGTCGGCGTCAGCATGCTGGCGTCCGTTGCGGTACAGCACGCGGATATCGTAGTCCTGTAGGCGAAGTGCCCAGCGGGCGAGGCGGCCTGAGGGATCCTTCAATGACGACAACCAGCATAGTGCATGATGGTCGGTGATGACATCAAATGGGCGACCATACAAATAAGGTCGGAATTTCGTAAGGGCCCAGATGATCGCCAGGCATTCCTTTTCGGCGACGGTGTAATTGGTCTCGGCCTTAGTAAGCGTACGACTTGCATATGCCACGACATATTCAGGGAACCCTGGTTTGCGCTGCGCAAGGACAGCGCCAAGGCCAACACCGCTAGCGTCTGTGTGTACCTCTGTAGGGGCCGCAGGGTCGTAGTGGCGTAGTATGGGAGGCGACGTCAACAAACGACGGAGCTTTGCGAAAGCGTCGTCGCACTCCGACGACCACGAATGGAGGGTCCCGTTACTTCCGAGAAGCTTCGTCAGTGGCGATATGATAGTCGCGAAATTTCGAATGAAGCGCCGAAAGTAGGAACACAGTCCTACGAAACTGCGCAGTTCTTTGACGGACGTAGGTTTGTGGAACTCAGTCACGGCCCGAAGCTTGGCGGGATCAGGAAGAATTCCGTCCTTGGACACGACGTAGCCGAGGATTGTCAGCTGCCGTGCTGCAAATCGGCACTTCTTTAGATTCAGTTGCAGACCGGCGTCGCTCAAACGCATCAAAACATGCCGTAGGCGTTGAAGATGGGTGGAGAAGTCCGGAGCAAACACGACGACGTCGTCGAGGTAGCACAAGCACGTGTGCCATTTCAGGTTGCGCAGAACGGTATCCATCATGCGCTCAAAGGTGGCGGGCGCATTACACAGCCCAAACGGCATGACGTTAAATTCGTACAGGCCGTCGGGCGTGACAAAGGCGGTCTTCGGTCGAGCGTCATCAGACATAGGTACTTGCCAGTACCCTGAGCGCAAATCGAGAGATGAAAAGAATTCGGCGCCCTGCAGGCTGTCAATCGCGTCGTCTATTCGCGGCAGTGGATACACGTCCTTACGAGTGATCTTGTTGAGTCGTCTGTAGTCCACACAGAACCGCACAGAACCGTCCTTCTTCGCAACAACAACGACAGGAGACGCCCAGGGGCTGTTAGAGGGTCGAATGACATCACGTCGAAGCATGTCGTCGACTTGCTCGGTGATTACACGGCGTTCGGCGGGAGATACACGATATGGACGTTGCCGCAGTGGCAGGTGGTCGCCAGTGTCGATGCCATGCGTAACGGCCGACGTGCGGCCGAGAGAAGTTTGAGTGACATCGAAAGAAGGGCGAAATTCTTCCAACAGGTCCAAAAGCCGGGAACGCTGGACCTGCGTAAGGTTGTCAGCTATGGAGGAACCAAATACGTCAGCGTGTGATGAACCAGATGTCGAAACAGCACTGAGCGTACTCGAACTTCGGCCGTGCGAATCATCGGGCTCGTCCATAACTTGTGCGTCTTCGAGGGGTTCTACGCTGCCCAGACATTCCCCTCGCACCAACGTAACACTGTACGGGGAGGGGTTGATTACAAAAATAGAGGTGCTGCCCTGGGTGACTTGAACGGTCGCGAAAGGCACCAGCAAGCCTTTCCTCGTGCAAACAGGGTCATATGGCGAGAGGAGTGCAACGGTGTCGGATAGGCTGGCGCAGTAGACTGACACCGCCGTTGACGAGTTTGCAGGCACTTTTATGTCGTCTTTGACGAGTACCTTGCTCGCAGCCGATGGACCGTCTGCCGGCGTCAAATTAGAGAATGGTGAGAGCTCTATTTCGGCGGGTGCGCAATGAATTACGGCGTCGTGGCGGGAGAGAAAATCCCATCCGAGGATGACGTCGTGACAGCATGCAAGAATTACGATCAATTCGACGGCGTACATAGCGTCCTTAATCATGACGCGGGCTGTGCATATCGCTGTAGGGTGAATGCTTTGGGCGCTGGCTGTACGGAGGGAGAGCTCGGAAAGTGGCGTCGTCACTTTTCGCAGTATTCGGCTAAGCTTTGCGTCCATAACGGATACGGCGGCTCCAGTGTCGATAAGGGCAGATGCACGAACACCGTCCACAAACACGTCTATCACGTTCGATGGGCTTCGCTGAGGGCTTTCGCAGTTCGACAGCATCGCAGCCCTTGCCTCGTGGACTGCGACGACTAGTTTTCCTGGTCTCGTGGGACCAGACGTGGCCGCATCGGTGACAGCGAGCGGCGTCGTGGTGACGGTGAACGGCGGGTAGATGGAGCGGGGCGAGACGTCGGCGACAGAGGCGTAGGTGGGTCGTAATATGGGCGGTTCGCCGGGCTGGTGGCAGGCGACGCAACTCTAGGCGGCTGCACGCGATTGCAATAGCGCGCCACGTGGCCGGCGTAACCGCATGCAAAGCATATGGGGCGGTTGTCAGGTGTGCGCCATCGGTTCGCTGGGGCAGGGCCCGCCCATGGTGCAGGACGGGATTGACGGGGCGGCAACTGATAGGACTGGACGGTGGGCTGCAGTCGTGGCCTGTGCGTGACGTCGGCGCAGGTTACCGGTACATCCGCTTCGAAAGAATGAGGTCGAGCGGAGGCTTCGGCGTAAATGTGTGGGGCAGCCGTAGGGATTGCTGGGGGCGTTCTTGCGACCACTTGGGCGTAACTCAAGGGTGCAGGAGCCGTATGGTGCTGGTGGTACTCGGGCATGAGCTCTGCGATTTCTTGCTCAATTGCTCGACGGAGCGGAGGCAGAAGGGTGGTCGACGGCTGTTGGACGTACTGCGGGCGAGCAAAGTCCAGCAGAGATATTTGGCGCGCGATTTCCTCGCGCACGAATGTCTTCATCTCTGCGAGCAACGCGGAGTGGTCGGATATGGTCGACAAGCCAGCGAGCTTGGCGTCGCGCGATGGAGAGCGACGGGTCATCGATCGCTGCCGGCGCAGCTCCTCATAGCTTTGGCAGAGCGTTATGACCTCAGCCACTGTGCTGGGGTTCTTGGCGAGCAGCATGGTGAAGGCATCGTCGTCGATGCCTTTCATGATGTGCCGGATCTTGTCAGATTCGGACATGGTGGCGTCGGCTTTCTTACAGAAATCGAGGACGTCTTCAATGTAACTGGTGAATGATTCACCGGCCTGCTGAGCGCGTTCACGTAAGCGCTGTTCGGCCTGCAGCTTACGAACGGCAGGGCGGCCAAACACATTGATAATGGCGGTCTTGAAGTCGGACCACGTTGTAAAATCTGATGCGTGGTTGTTGTACCACAAGCCCGCCACACCCGCGACGTAGAAAACGAGGTTAGTCAGTTTTCCTGCCTCGTCCCATTTATCGGGGACACTCACGCGCTCGTAAATCGCGAGCCAGTCCTCCACGTCGGTGCCATCTGCGCCAGTGAAGACCGGAGGGTCGCGGATACGAGGCACACCTCGGCATGAGGTCGGTGTAGGCGGGGCCGTTTGCTCGGAGGCGTCTTGAGGCATCGTAGGCGGCAGGGTACGGGATCGAAGAACCAGGGGCATCGAATGAGGGCCGAAGTTGTTGTGAAAGCCCAGCACCCTCCACCAAATTATAAAGACGTTTATTAGCGGGCACTCGGCGACGATAAACGACTGCGACAGTCAAGGCGGTGTGCCGACTCTGAGCGCGAGGAGCGTGCCGTCCGCGAAGAGCGGAAGAGGACGACCCACTAGTAAGCGCTCGAGAGGGCGACCCATTACAGGCTTCCAACGCTTCGCTACAATATATATATATATATATATATATATATATTGTAAAGGCGTTTATTGACGGCGGGATCGACGGCGACGATGCGCAGCGACGACAGTAACGACAGAGCGCAGACTCGCAGACTCTCACGAGCAAGAGCACGAGGGGCGTGCTCTCCGAGAAGAGGGGAAGAGGGCGACCCACTAGAAGGCGCTGAAGAGGACGACCCATTACAACGTTCCAATGCTTCTGTACAACTACCCCGGGTACGAAAAGGGAGCCGTCTGGCGACCTAGCAGCTGGTCACTATGAGCGGGTCATGGTAGGGCTTGAGGCGCTCCACGTTGACAATGTCGCGGCCTCGACGGCGCATGTCGGAAGATGGGTCGATGGGTTCAATCAGGTAGTTGACCGGGGATGTGCATTCGACGACACGGTAGGGGCCTTCGTATTTGGGCAGCAGTTTCGAAGAGAGGCCAGTTGCAGTGGTGGGGACCGAGAGCCATACGAGTGCTCCAGGTAGGAACGTGGGTGCAGAAGTGTTGGTCTCACCGCGGATGCTTTTCTGCCGCTCTTGGTCCTGCGTAGTAAAGGTCTTCGCAAGCTCGCGACACTCCTCAGCAAGTCTGGCTGTGGCAGAAATAGGCGCACACTCAGATCGATCCGGCTTGTATGGAAGGATTGTGTCGATTGTGTGCGACGGGTGCCTGCCGTACAATAGGAAAAATGGTGAGAAACCAGTGGTGCTTTGAGGGGCGGTATTGTAGGCGTAGGTGACGAAAGGTAGAATGGAATCCCAATTTGTGTGATCGGCGGCGATATACATCGAGAGCATGTCGCCGAGTGTGCGGTTAAAGCGTTCCGTGAGCCCATTCGTCTGCGGGTGGTAAGCAGTAGTTTTGCGGTGAACAACGTTGCACTCTTTGAGGATGGCTTCGACGACTTCCGACAGGAAGACACGGCCTCGATCGCTGAGAAGCTCCTGGGGTGGACCGTGGCGCAGCATGAACCGGCGGAGCAGAAAGGAGGCTACATCGCGCGCTGTAGCCGCTGGGAGGGCGGCAGTTTCGGCGTATCGCGTAAGGTGGTCTACAGCAACGATGGCCCAGCGGTTACCAGCCGAAGTCAGAGGGAGTGGCCCATACAAATCGATGCCAACGCGCCCAAACGGCCGGTCAGGGCAAGGTAAAGGTTGCAGACCTGCTGGTGACTGGTGCGTTGAAGTTTTGCGGCGCTGACAATCGATGCAGGAGCGAACGAACTTCTGCACGTAGCGGTACATGCCTCGCCAAAAGTACCGTTGGCGAATGCGGTGGTATGTTTTCGATACCCCAGAGTGCGCACACTGCGGATCAGCGTGGAACGATTCGCATATTTCAGAACGCAGACTGCGGGGTATTACTAGTAGCCACTGGCGGCCGTCGGCGTTGTAATTGCGTCGGTGGAGGAGGTCGTCGCGAATGGCGAAATGGTGGGCTTGACGACGCAACGCGCGAGTGGATGGTGTTGCCGAAGGATCAGTGAGCAAGTCTAGCAGTGAAGCGATCCATTGATCCTTGCGCTGTTCGGTAGCGACAGTGTGAACGTCGATGGAACAAACGTCGATGGAACGTCGATGGTGAGACATTGAGCTGTGGGTATTGTCGTCAGGCAAGGGGGAGCGCGAGAGTGCGTCGGCGTCAGCATGCTGGCGTCCGTTGCGGTACAGCACGCGGATATCGTAGTCCTGTAGGCGAAGTGCCCAGCGGGCGAGGCGGCCTGATGGATCCTTCAATGATGACAACCAGCACAGTGCATGGTGGTCGGTGATGACATCAAATGGGCGACCATACAAATAAGGTCGGAACTTCGTAAGGGCCCAGATGATCGCCAGGCATTCCTTTTCGGTGACGGTGTAATTGGTCTCGGCTTTGGTGAGCGTACGACTTGCGTATGCCACGACATATTCAGGGAACCCTGGTTTGCGCTGCGCAAGGACAGCGCCAAGGCCAACACCGCTGGCGTCTGTGTGTACCTCTGTAGGGGCCGTAGGGTCGTAGTGGCGTAGTATGGGAGGCGACGTCAACAGACGACGGAGCTTCGCGAAAGCGTCGTCGCACTCTGACGAACATGAATTGAGGGACCCGTTACTTCCGAGGAGCTTCGTCAGCGGCGATATGACGGTCGCGAAGTTTCGAATGAAGCGCCGAAAGTAGGAACACAGTCCTACGAAACTGCGCAGTTCTTTGACGGACGTAGGTTTGGGGAACTCGGTCACGGCCCGAAGCTTGGCTGGATCGGGAAGAATACCGTCCTTGGACAAGACGTAACCGAGTATTGTCAGCTGCCGCGCTGCAAATCGGCACTTCTTTAGATTCAGTTGT
Organism: Rhipicephalus sanguineus; assembly: GCF_013339695.2. Lineage (NCBI taxonomy): Eukaryota > Metazoa > Arthropoda > Arachnida > Ixodida > Ixodidae > Rhipicephalus > Rhipicephalus sanguineus. The sequence continues at coordinate 153,775,120 of NC_051183.1, forward strand.
AGACCGGCGTCGCTCAAACGCGTCAAAACATGCCGCAGGCGTTGAAGATGCGTTGAGAAGTCCGGAGCGAAAACAACGACGTCGTCGAGGTAGCACAAGCAGGTGTGCCATTTCAGGTTGCGCAGAACGGTATCCATCATGCGCTCAAAGGTGGCGGGCGCATTACACAGCCCAAACGGCATGACGTTGAATTCGTACAAGCCGTCGGGCGTGACAAAGGCGGTCTTCGGTCGAGCGTCATCAGCCATGGGTACTTGCCAGTACCCTGAGCGCAAATCGAGAGATGAAAAGAATTCTGCTCCTTGCAGGCTGTCAATCGCGTCGTCTATTCGCGGTAGTGGATACACGTCCTTACGAGTGATCTTGTTGAGTCGTCGGTAGTCCACACAGAACCGCACAGAACCGTCCTTCTTCGCAACAAGAACGACAGGAGACGCCCAGGGGCTGTTAGAAGGTCGAATAACATCTCGTCGAAGCATGTCGTCGACTTGCTCGTTGATTACACGGCGTTCTGTGGGAGATACGCGATATGGACGTTGCCGCAGTGGCGGCTGGGCGCCAGTGTCGATGCGATGCGTAACGGCGGAAGTGCGGCCGAGAGAAGTTTGAGCGACATCGAAAGAAGAGCGAAATTCGTCCAACAGGCCCAGAAGCTGGGAACGCTGGACCGGTGTAAGGTCGTCAGCAATGGAGGAACCAAAGACATCAGCGGGTGATGAACCAGACGTCGAAACAGCGCCGAGCGTACTGGAACTGTGGCAGTGCATTTCATCTGGTTCGTCCATAACTTGTGCGTCTTCGAGGGGTTCCACGCTGCCGAGACATTCCCCTCGGACCAACATAACACTGTACGGAGATGGGTTGATAACAAAAATTGACGTACTGCCCTGAGTGACTTGCACGGTCGCGAAAGGCACCAGCATGCCTTTCCTCGTGCAAACACGGTCAGATGGCGAGAGAAGTGCAACGGTGTCGGAGAGACTGGCGCAGTACACTGACACCGCCGTCGACGAGTTTGCAGGCACCTTGGTGTCGTCTTTGACAAGTACCTTGCCCGCAGCCGATGGACTGTCTGCCGGCGCCAATTCAGAGAATGGTGAGAGCTCTATTTCGGCTGGTGCGCAATGAATGACGGCGTCGTGGCGGGAGAGAAAATCCCATCCTAGGATGACGTCGTGAGAGCAGGCAGGAATTATGATCAATTCGACGGCGTACAGAGCATCCTGAATAATGACGCGAGCTGTGCACACCGCTGTTGGGTGAATACTTTGGGCGCTGGCTGTACGGAGGGAGAGCCCAGAAAGCGGCGTCGTCACTTTTCGCAGTAGTCGGGTAAACTTGGCGTCCATAACGGATACGGCGGCTCCAGTGTCGATAAGGGCAGATGCGCGAACATTGTCCACAAACACGTCAATCACGTTCGAGGGGCTTCGCTGAGGGCTTTCGCAGTTCGATAGCGTCGCAGCCCTTGCCTCGTGGACTGCGACGACTAGTTTTCCTGGTCGCGTGAGCCCGGACGTGGCCGCATCGGCGACAGTGAGCGACGTCGTGGAGACGGTGAACGGCGGGTAGATGGTGCGGGGCGGGACGTCGGTGACATAGGCGGCGCTTGGTCATAATAAGGGCTGCTTGATGAGCTGGTCAGGGTTGATGCGACCCGAGGCGGCTGCACGCGATTGCAGTAGCGTGCGACGTGACCGGCGCAACCGCACGCAAAGCAAATGGGGCGATTGTCGGAAGTGCGCCAGCGGTTCGCGGGTCCCATCCATGTCGCAGAACGGGATGGACGAGGCGGCTGCTGATATGAGTGCACTGTGGGCAGCAGTCGGGGCCTGGGGACGACGTCGACGTATGTAGGCGGCACAGCCGCGTCGAAGGCCTGTGGTCCGACGACGGCTTCGGCGTAACTCCGCGGGCCAGCCACAGGAATCGCTGGGGGCGGCCTGGCTACAGCTTGCGCGTAGCTTAGTGGTGCAGGCACTAGAGGCGGCTGGTGGTATTCGGGAATGACCTCCGCGATTTCTTGCTGAATCGCTCGGCGGAGAGGAGGCAGAAGTGTAGTTGGCGGCTGGTCAACATGCTGCGGTGGAGTGAAAGCCAGCAGAGAGACCTGGCGGGCAATTTCCTCACGCACGAACGACTTCATTTCGGCGAGCAAGGTGGAGTGGTCAGGAATTGCCGACAAGCCTGCGAGATCATCATCGCGTGATGGCGGTCGACGGGTCATCAAGCGCTGCCGGCGCAGCTCCTCGTAGCTTTGGCACATGGTAATGACCTCTGCCACTGTGCGAGGGTCTTTGGCGAGCAGCATCGTGAAGGCATCGTCGTCGATGCCTTTCATAATGTGCCTCATCTTGTCAGATTCCGACATGGTGGCGTCGGCTTTCTTACACAAATCGAGGACGTCTTCAATGCAGCTGGTAAAGGTTTCGCCGGCCTGCTGAGCTCGTTCTCGCAAACGCTGTTCGGCCTGCAGCTTACGAACGGCAGGGCGGCCAAACACTTCGACGATGGCGGTCTTGAAAGCGGACCACGTCGGGAAATCGGATGCATGGTTGTTGTACCACATGCCTGCCACACCCGCGAGGTAGAAAACCAAGTTGCTCAGCTTGCCTGCTTCGTCCCATTTATTGGGGAGACTCACCCGTTCGTAAATCGTGAGCCAGTCCTCCACGTCGGTGCCATCCGCGCCGGTGAAGACAGGAGGGTCGCGGATACGGGGGACACCGGGACAAGCGGTCGGGGCAGGAGGCGGCGTTTGCTGAGCGGCGTCTTGCGGCATGGTAGATGGCACGGTACGGGATGGAAGCTCCAGGGGCATCAGATGGAGAACGAAGTTGTGGGGACGGTACAGCACTCTCCACCACTTTGTAAAGGCGTTTATTGACGGCGGGATCGACGGCGACGATGCGCAGCGACGACAGTAACGACAGAGCGCAGACTCGCAGACTCTCACGAGCAAGAGCACGAGGGGCGTGCTCTCCGAGAAGAGGGGAAGAGGGCGACCCACTAGAAGGCGCTGAAGAGGACGACCCATTACAACGTTCCAATGCTTCTGTACAATATATATATATATATATAGATATATATATATATATATATATGTGTGTGTGTGTGAAGAGACAAGGAGAAGACAGGGAGGAGAAGAAGGAAGACAAGATGGCGATCAATAAAGCCTCAATAAACTACCGAAGGCGCACGGCTTTCGTAGACTTTTGCATTCAGCGCAGCCGGGTGCAGAAAGAAATGTGGGCGACCTTCAACGTGGCACAGCGAGACGTCCATCCCAAGATGGCAGGAGGGGCACGTGCCCGGTGTGCCACCCCCTGGCTACGGCCCTGGTTCGCGCTTGTCGTGTTATTCCTTGCGTTTGCGAACACGCCAGGAATAAAACGCACTGATAAATCTAGACTGCCGCACAGGACAAGCGCTAGTCCTGTGCATCAGTGTTCTTTCTTTGTCCAGTGTGTAATCCGCGCATGGGCAATGGCAGGATTTTAGTTTGGTGGTGCAAACCAGTTTGCATCGCGGTAGAGTAGAAGGGAGCTGTAGTGTCCGTTAAGTTAAAAAGGGTAGCGGCTCGGGCTAGTTGGTAGGTCATGACAATTAGTCTTGGAGATGGCGTTGGCTCTGGTGGGACTTGGCGAATGCGATAATAAACCGGAGCTCGGGAGGCTCCGCAGGGGATTCGACTGGCTGCCATTGTCGTGTGTACTCTCTCTCTCTCTCTTTCTACATGGTGTCTGAAGTGGGGTGCGGATGATCTTGACACTGACTAGGCAACGTCGCAATTTGTATTCAGCAGCGCTCAGCTGCGTAGGTCGCTAAAGCGTCCCTACCTGCGCTGAGCCACGAACGACACCAACGCTGCGACGTCTTCACCCACGGTGAGCTCGCCTACTTGGTCCAACGCAGCCGCTCCGCCATATTCGACAGAACATGCACAGCTGCGTCCACCGCCACTGTTCGACGTCGAAAATCTCGGATCATGGTCAACGTGGCTTCTACAATTCAAAGACTACTCCTACGCCACGGGACTATACCCTTATGAAAATGAGTCTTGAGTGTCTAGTGTCGACTAGGTGCGCTCCTAATGAGTCACTAGACAGACATTAGACACGCGAAGCCTAATGTCGTTTAACATTAAGTGTACATCGGAGAGTCAAATGACCATGTGCACTTTAATTTCTGGTGACTGAAGTGTTCAGACTTTCAGTTGCCGTTCCTACTGTCAAAACGCGCATCACAACAAAGAAGTTAAATAGCCTTACTCGCCACCGTAAAATCAGTTTATCACAATAGACAAGTTCGTCTTTCAGAGACTACAAGCAATAAACAATTTGTGTTGCAATGTACACAAATATCGTGTTTCAGTAGAATGCGTAAATATTTTACATATATCGCCCATGCACCGGCGATCGAAGAATTGCTGACGACCGCAGCAATGTTCATTATATTACCTGCCGTATAATAGAAGTAAGCATTTCCTTATTTTTAAAAGGCATGAGTCGATCACATATGCAAATATGAACAGATATGATCAAGTGACACTGCGAACACTCGCTCAGGGGCCCGTGTTGCCCATTTGTCCAGTAGAAATTAACGGAGGAGAGTGGGGATTACCCGCACGGCGTCGCGAAGGATTTTGGGGGGCGGAGAAGAATTGGAACTGTGGACAATGGGTGACGTACAGAAAAAAAGTTCGTTATTGTTGTGATAAAAATTAGGGACTGTTCTTATGCATGGTGCACTTACATATATGTCCAAAACAGAATGTTGTTGGTTGCAAAGATACGCGGACAAGCGTTTTTCCCAACCTCAAACTACTGTCTCTATCTCTCCTCGCTGTTGCAACGCTGGTCAGAAGCAGCCGACAACCAAAGTTCGATTTGGCCCAACGTCGCGTACATCCTTCTCCCGCCCCGCCTCCTCGTAATGTCGTCTCCACGCGACTCTCTTCCGTTCTCCACGGCGTCAACTCCTCTCTCCCTTCACTCCTTCCTTGTCCCATTCACCTCCTCTGTGTGCAACGTTGGGTGTCGCCTATCACACCCTACCCATTCCCTCCTCCTATCATAATCCCTACCTTTTTCTATCCACGGGAGAGGGCAGTAACTTGAAACAAAAAAGCGTTTCTTTTGACAAAACAAAATGTATAGTTGTATAACAAAATCGAACAGCCATAACACATTCCCAACATGCACACACGGGTTAAAAAAAGCCATACACTTTTTTTTTATGTACAGTGACAAATAAAAACAACAACATTGCTTTATTTTCTACGGAGCGCTGTTTGAAGAGAGGGTCAGCGCGCACCAAGGAGATATTTATATTTGTTTTGATTTATGCAGCGTCAATTCGCGTTTTTGCACTTGTGAAAACGTCGCACCTTTTACGTGCGCCTCACAGTCAAAATAGCGCCTTCGTCTTCAAGTGAGCGCTCGTCACCCTCCACCTTTCCCGACGACTCGCCTAGGGAGCTTCTGACGAATTTCACTAGCAAATGGCTGTATAAGCCTGAGACGGCCGCTCGAACAATGAAATGGCCGTCACATGAGGTACGGAAGGTTCACAAACCAAAACTAAATTCGAAACGCGCGCCGAACCGGACTATTTCGCGGAGCAGTACATGTGCAGTAGCTCCGCCCCCGTAGCCTTCCCTTCATTGCCAAGAAAAGTTGTCCTTGGGGGCGCTTTAGTTGTTTGACGGGTGCGCGATGCGCGCGGTTTGTGTGTGTGTGTGCCATGCTGTGTTCTGCAATGCTTCGTTACCACGTTTATCGATTATGCACGTTGGTTACTTGATTCAATGTCAAGTGTACCTTCCAAGACGATCTAGGTCCTAGTCTCGTGACTGAAGGCGAGTGCGGACGTACAGCAGCCTTTTGACAAGACTGTCGCCGAGTGTACGGTACATTGTGGACTGTAAAGCTGAAGAGTGCACAGTGGATGCCTGATTTTGGTAAGTTCTAGAATATTTCTGAATTACACAGCTAGGTTACTTCATTACATGACGTCTTTTACGCAGGAACCGAGTGTGATCGTATGGGCGGTGTGTTCACTCTGCGGGGATGATGGCCAGAGGAAGGATGATAGACAGGCATGTTTTACGCTATGCTCAATGCTTTCTGTGCACTTTATACGGTTGTATGAAGCACTCACCATGTGCGTTCACTACCTACAACTGCAACGGGTGGATGAAGGCGCGTTGCTTTGCTCGATACTCCGCTCGCTTCTGTAACGCAAGCGTTTCTTGTCATGGCGCTCTTCTTCCTTGGCTGTTTTTCGATTCCAAGAATGCCTGTCGCTCGGCCCGCCCGCTTCCCGCTGCTGCTTCTCTTCTCGGGAACTGGTTGACCTTGGGGACGCCTGCGCGATGTATGTGTCGCAGGGAGGGCAACACTCGCCCTTTTGGGCGTAGGGGACCGGAGGGGGGAGGTGAGGTAGGAGGGAAGGACTGAGAGCATGGCTCTTTCCCGGAGAGGGGACAGGTCGCGACCGAGGAGAGAGAGAAAGTGGCCCGCTCTTGGCATTCCGCCGCTCAGAAGCGATCGTAAACCGAAGGAAGAATAATTTGCAAGATTTTTTGTATCCGAGTTGTGATTCTGTAAATAAACTTCTTAGCGTCGTCGAAAGTTATTGAAATCGACTACAGCTGTATACTGCACGAGATCATCGCCTGAAGCTACTTGTACGATGGCTTATCACTTCGGAAATAGAACTGCTTTAAACATAACGTTCATCGCCTAGCCTTCTCATGATGCAGGTACAAATGAAGTAACTTTTCAGGAAACTCAGTAATAATTGGCATGTAGTACGCGGGGAGGAAGATATAAAAACACGCTGCGGCTGCACATGCGCGCGCGGTGCTCTTCAGTGGCGTGTGTTTGTGGCTTTCTCCGCCACTACTGCACCGCGCTTGTTTTTGTTAGAAGTTAGTTGCACTATGGTTAGGATTTTAATCTGACTGTGCAAGGTCGTTGCTACGAGAAACGAACTTGCGTTGGGTGAACCCACTTGAAGATAATACAAGTCAGTGAATTACGTTATATTCTGGTACTAACGCCATGTGTACAGTAATTTGAAAGAGCACAAGATGTATATAATTATCAATTCTAGACAAATATGCCAGTTGCGTTTGGCAAGGTGCCCTTTGTTGCAATATTTGTGTTTGAGAAAAATGATGTGAAATATTTTTCCCGTCGTTATATTGTTTCCTGAAATGCGATATAAGATGCAATTTTGACTAACTCTAACTTCACAAAAGTGCTTTTTGTCAACTACCTGCACGGGGCCTTGGCAGTACATCTAAGTGTTCTAAGGTGCACGATGTGTTGGATAAAGTTTTCTTTGCAACTCTTATATATTTACTGCGATCTTTTGTGCAGGATACACATGCATGGATACACATACATGGATTCCCTACAAGGACCCTGCGTATCAAAAGCAATCTGTCATCAGTGTTAAGTAGACAGATTAAACGAAACGAAGATATGACAGGTGTACACCATATTTTTCTTTCATTTAACCTCTGCATGTTTCCCAGTCAATAAATGTTTTTATCCATTTTCTTTTGTTGAGAAATGTCTTTGTACAGCACAAGTGTCGTAGAAGGTGCATACATGCACTTTTGTATGATGCTTGGCTGCATGTGTATCAACCAGCAAACACATTGTCAGGCACAACTAATATGTGATTCCGTACTATCATCCGGACATATCATAAATCTTATCATAGTTCTGTTTCAGGAATGTTATGAATGTCATTGGCCACGAAGCACAAGCTTGGCCGAGGGTCATTGCAAACAGGATGTTTCATACTCACAAGAAAGTCACTCATAAGGACACATTAGAATGACGGTGGCCAATATGTTTTTGAATGACATTATGAGTACATTAAAACAATTCTGAAGAAATACATTAGAGAATCAAATGAGTGTTGATGTCAAAGGTCGTTTCATGCTCACTAGACTATCACATGTTAATACGCATCGGACTATCACATGTTAATCCGCATCAGACTATCACATGTTAATACGCATCAGAATGATCGGCCAATATGTTTTTGAATGGCATTTCAAATACATTACAAAATTCTAAAGGGACACATTAGAGCGTCAAATGACTGAAATGTCAGAAGTCATTAGACTTTCTTTTTGAACTCGTCTCACATTTTCATAAGGGTATGCTGCGGAGCAGCAAGTGCAGGTGCGTTCCATGCTTTACTGCATGGGGCCTCAAGGAAGAGTCGTGTTAGCGTCCACGCCACTTGGAGACGCCGCCCTTCAGGACTTGTCAGATTTAAAAAAGGCTATCGGTGATCACTTCGTTCATCCGCCGAATGAACGTTATGAGTGCGCGTTTACATCACCGCGTTCAAGAGCACGGTGAGTCCGTCGGCGCTTTCTTCACGACTCTGCGTACAATGGTTAAACGCTGCAACTACAGCTCAAATAGCGTCGAAGGAAGACTTGTTCGGGACACTTTATTGTCGGTTTGCTAAATCAGAAGCTCTCGGACCAGCATTGCAGCAAGCCGATGTTAACGTTGAAAGAAGCGCTCACTTACGCTCGCCAAGACGAAGACGCCGAAAAGGAACGCCAACAACGTTTGCGTGAAAACGCCCCTCCGCTGGACGTTGACGCCATGGGCGTTCGTCGACAAAAGGAAGCATCAGCAACAAGGCAGAACAAGACCTGCGGCTTTTGTGGTCACGCTTCACATGCGCGTTCCGACTACCCGGCTCGTTGCGCAATTTGCAATTACTGTTGCAGATGCGGGCGCTTCGAGGTTGTGTGTCAAAAGAAGAAAGGAGTGGCAAACAAGCCGCAACGCAAGCCCTCTGCCAGTTCTATCGAACTCAGTGCTGTGACCAAGAAGCATTTGAACGCCAAGTTCATCGACGTGCTCGTAAACGGACACTCAGTTTCTTTCAAGGTGGACTCAGGTGCCGAGGTTTTCATGGATCCCAGCTCATTCCCTGGTGTGCCCACAAGGTTACAACAACCTGAAGGAGAGCTAAAGGTCTCGTAAACCACCCCATCACTGTTTTGGGTACTTTCAGTGGGACTCTATTCTGGAAGGGGCGATCTACCAAACAGCTGCTTTATGTACTCGCCGCCAAGATGGTACCGCTGCTTGGTTTTCCGGCCATTCAAGTCCTAGGCGTCTGCAAGTTCTTGGATGTCATGTCTGAAGAACAAGAAGCCTCCAGCAATCTTCATCTAGATCCCAGCCTTTTCCGTGGGCTTGGGATGCTGACAGAGGAGTATAATATTCGGCTTCAACCAGACGCCACGCCATTTTCATTGAGCGTCGCTCGCCACCTTCCCTACCTCTGCGCAGTGTGGTAAAAGCGGAATTTATTGGAAGCTGATGGAGTAATTCGCCTCGTCAGTGCACCAACCGAGCGGTGTTCTGGATTGGTCGTCGTACCCGAGGCGTCTGGCAAGTATAGGCTCTGCGTCGACTTGACGCGTCTCAACAAGGTGATCCTTCGTGAACGTCACATCTTGCCGACGGTCGATCAATGCCTCGAAATGCTGGGGGATGCTACCATTTTTAGGGGCGAAGCTCCTTAAAGCGGCACCCATTCGCCCCTCGTAGTGCGTAATCAGTCTTAACGCTAGTACCAGATCTTGACCTCCAAGGTGGTGCCGGTGGGAGATTTTTCCTGTGCGTTGTTGAACAATAAAAAATTCGCAGCGTGCGCGTTAACTAAAAGCCGAATTCTTCTGTCTCTCATTCCCCATTAGCAGCCATTGGCATGTTCCAGTAGGAAACGCTAGTAGAAGTAGAAGTGTAAGTGTTAGCTAAAAGCCGACTTCTGTCTCTCATTCCCATTAGCAGCCATTGTTTACCTCCAAGGTAGTGCCTGGTGAGATTTCTCCTGTGCGTGAATAAACAATGAAAATTTTGTTCAAAACGCCGTTGATTGATGAAATAAACCAACGAAAGACGCCAGATGTTTTCTAAAAGCAAAACAAAAGACGCCAGCTGCTTAACGAAAGACGCCAGATGTTTTCTAAAGCAATGGTTTTCTAAACAATGAAAATTCACAGCGTACATGTAAAATTAAAGTGAGCTGCAAGTCGTCATAACTCTCATCGAACCTTTAGTATAAACACGCCCGATCTCACGTCGGTGATGATGTACTGGGCAGAATTCACGGAAGATTCACGGTTTACCGATGAACCTCCGCAGCTTCGCCCACTCATCATCATTCACTCCGTGGATATGCTGTAATTTTTTCAAAGTTGGACGCCACATCGACTTTTCATCAAGTAAAGCTTTCCCTTGAGTCGCAAGAGCACACTACTGCTTTCGCCGACTGCCATTTGGGATAGCGTCTGCACCCGAATATTTCCAACGTCAGATGTCACGGATCCTTGAAGGCCAGGCGGGAGTTGTCAATATGATTGACGATATCCTTATTTTCGGCGAGACACGCAAAGAGCATGACTAGCGTCTGCAGCAAGTTCTGGGTTGGCTAAAAAAGGCAGACATCACACTGAATCGGGAGAAATTCTGCTTCGGAGCTAGCAGCGTCAAGTTTTTGGGCGTGATCGTAGGCGCTCAAGGCATCTCACCGGATCCGGATAAAATTGCAGCGATTCAGCATATGTCACTTCCCGAAGATGTCTCCTCAGTTCGTCGTCTACTAGGACGTGTCAAACATGTGGGTCGCTTCATGCCACATGTCTCAGAGACAACTGCTTCAATTCGCGCTCTTCTACACAAAGATTCGCATTAGACATTGGGACCAGATCAGCAGACTACCTTCGAAAGCCTCAAGTTGTTGTAGTGCTCGGACCTCTGCGTTACGCGCTACAATACTGCCTACAAGACCACTGTGTCCGCTGACGCAAACTATTTCGGGTTGGGAGCCGTATTGTTGCAAGAGCAGCCTACTGGCCAACGCCGAGCGTTTGCCTTTGCTTCAAGGTCGCTGACGTCCATAGAGCAACCTTACAGCCACACTGAGAAGGAGGCCTTGGCTGTTGCATGGGCAGTGCAACGATTCGAGGAGTTCGTCCGTGGTCTTCAATTCTACATTGAAACAGATCATCAACCTCTCGTGATATTGCTCGGCTCTATGGATGTGGACATGTTGCCACCCAGAATTCAGCGTTTTCGCTTCAAGCTGGTGCGCTTCTGCTACCAAGTGATCTACGTACCTGGGAAATAATTGGCCACGGCTGACACACTCTCGCACGCTCCTACAAGACAAGTTTCAACCCTGGAGTCTACTCCAAGAGAAGTTGAAAACACCGAGCTTTTCGTCCAGGAGACCATTCGCGCTCTGCCAGATACCCTGTCAGCACACCTTCACGAGCTTCGTCAGGCACAAGCTAGTGACGCAGAATGCCACTTGCTCCTCCAGTACTGCATGAAAGGCTGGCCCAGGAAGACTCGTGTGGCGACACATGCAAGGAAGTACTGCCAGTACCGAGGCGATGTCAGCATCGGTGAAGATCTACTTCGGAAGGGTGTTCGGGTTGTGATTCCGGCATCATACCAGCAGCGCATATTGCAGCTTCTTCACGACGGACATCAAGGGATAGATCGCTGCAAGTCTTTAGCTAGGGAATCTGTATGGTGGTCTGGCATAAATTCCCAAATCGAGACTATGGTGATGAACTGCTCTAGATATGCTGAGACCAGAGTTCAACGCGCCGAGCCTCTGCTTGTTAGTGAGACTCCTCCTTGGGAGGTCGTAGGTATTAACCTGTTTCATCTCAACGGCGGAGACTACGTGCTCATCGTAGACTACCGATCCAGTTTCCCAGAGGTCCTGAGCCTGCGCACAACAAATACGCCCGCCGTCGTATCTGCCATCAAAAGCGTGTTCGCACGTTACACCATTCCAAGGGAGGTTCGCAGCAATGAAGGGCCACAATTTGCAGCGAAGGAATTCGCTGACTTTTCTAGAACCTACGGCTTCCGTCACATTACAAGCAGTCCCGGCTTCCTGCAATCCAATGGAGAAGTGGAACGTATGGTGCGGACGATCAAGGACCTTCCTTAAAAAACTGAATATCTCTACTTGGCCTTGCTGTCGTATCGGGACACCCCGTGCATCAACAGTTTGAGCCTTGCACAGCTTCTCTTGCTCCTCTCACACACACACACCCTCCCTGCCGACGCCCACGAACCCGCGCTATCCAGTATTTAAGACTGTGAACCAAGTAGCCTAGCAACGAATTTTGTTATCCTTACTACCCATTTTTATCTGTGGAAAGCCGAGGACTAAGGGCAGGCAGTTTTAGAAAGCACGTCATCGCCTCATTTTCATATTTGCATCCCCTGCGGGGCCTGTTTTTATCGACATAGCAATTATTGAATACTGAACCCTCTCGATGGGTTTTTGCCGTCGCCGTTGCCGTCATTGTCCGTATAAAGTCAAAAGTGATGACATACCGCTGCGCACCGTATGTTCTACCCACAAGTAAAAGCTCGCAAGCGCTGGCGACGAACGCGGCTGAAGCGGAGACGAAACAAGCTGGCGGTCTCCGTCGCACGGAAGGCGTATACGATAACATCCCCCGCCTGCGAGGCCAGCCGTTGATTGCTCATCAAGAAGAGAGGAAACGCACCACCCGTCTTTCCTAAGGAGCATGAAGGGACACAATGGGAGGGTAGGGCGGGGAAGAGGGCTGCGTCGTTCGAAGGATGCGGTCTCTGGCGCGTGCGCTATATCAACAATCATCAGGAGGTGGCTCGTAAACTTGCTGTGCTCTCAACGCTTACTTCCCGTTTTGATAACTGTCAGCACAATAACTGCTTCGGTACATGGAGCAGCCGTGCTCCCTTAAAAAAGCGTGTTGTTTTGTTACGGGAGACGGGATCCAAAAGAGTTAGCTGCTAGCCTTACTTTGTATAACATTGCAATTCGTTGCTATCGCATTCATTGCTTGGCCAGCACGGTTAAGGGGGTGGGCTGCTGACTTCGTCCCCCTGTTGAGGAACCCTGCGCACGCCTGTCTTTGATAATTTTGGTGTTCCAGAAGGCCGATTTGGTGCCCTTTTCGTACGTTTTCAATCATCTTTCACGAAAAACTTATTTGAAATCTACAGCCTTCTGTATTATACTGCTCGTTTGTTTGAAAAGCGAGCGTTCAGCCGTCATGGCACTGTTTGCTGGGCAGCTACAATTTATAGCGCATCAATTATGCGCATGTTTGCACGGAAACCCACAAAGCAGCATTCACTCCTTTAGGCTGGCTGATTAGTATCAACAATAAATTTGTATAGGCACGACGGAGTCCGCTTTAAAGCGTTTGTAACATCACGATGTCTCCCAGGGGGCGTTAACACGTGCGACAAATTTCCAAAGCTTTGTGCTTCAGCTGCTTTCGCTAGCGCACCCATCGGATCGCAGTGGTGGGGGAGACGCGGCACAATAGAATCGATTGGGAATGGCAAAGCAACCACATGACTAAAGCGGTCACTCGCACACGTTCTAGAAAGAATCCAAAGGTAACTTCACGACATCTCAACGAGACTACGCTTTGCTGCAGCGGGCCAGATGGCAGCTCTGTGAGCTTGTATACGGCGGCTTTGACTTGAGCATGTTCGCAATCACAGAATGTACGAACAGCTGCAGCATGGACGCAATAGCAGCAATTAATCTAACCGCTAGGTATGCCGTAGAGCGAAGAATAATAGCATCAATAATGCGATTGCGGAAAGCACACGTCTATCCGCGATTCCAGCGCAGGCATGGAATCCATGTCTGCATTCCATCTGCCGATGTCACCAACTCTGCCACTCTTAGTCACCGTACTTCATCTACAGCCACTGAACTGGCTGCACTACAGGCTGCTTTTAATTATATCGTAGACCAGACAGCTGAGTCTTGGGTCATCTTCACCGACTCAAGAGCAGCGCTGCAGTCTCTGAAGTCTCCACGCACGCAGGACCAATTAGTCATGGACATCAAACGCCTATGCAACAAAGCCTGCGACCTCCATCACCGCATTGATCTGCAGTTGATACCTACCCACTGTGGAGTACAAGGCAACGTCTAGGCTGATTACGCTGCCAAAGCTAACACGACGCCTCGAGAGAAATCGTCAAGACACCTTTCTCGAGAAAAGATGCTGCGACACTCGTTCGGCACACGCTTGGCGCCTCCAGCGATCCCTCTGGAAAGATGCTAGTCACCAGTATGGGCCTCTTTACATGATCGATTCGTCGTGTGACTTCGATATGCCGCGAGACCTAAACAGACAAGAGGAAACATGCTTGCACCGCACCAGACTCAACGTTGCATACACTCAGTACTTTAGGAGCAAAATTAAACTGTCGGACTCATCATTGTGCGTCCAATGTAACGTCCCAGAAGATTTCTATCATGTTCTTTGTGAATGCAAGCGATACGCATCAGAGAGACAGTCTCTGAAGGCGGCCTTACATCTGTGATGGGGCTCGTGCTTAGAGTTGTGACATATTCCGGGCCCATGGCAAAGCAGCACCTGTGCGCTACGCGCCACGAGAGCGCTGTTGACTTTCTGCGGGCCGCGAGTTTGAACGCAATTTTCTAAACAGCGTAGTCTACGTGTGTGTGGCTGTATGTCCTATGCGTTTATCATTGTATATATCATAATCGTTACTCACCACCTGCAGTGCTGAGTATGTCAGGCGAATAGCCAAGAAAACATCTACAGTTTTACAATAAAACGCTTCTCTCTCTGTCATATGTCGTGCGGCGTCGATAGATCACGAGCGCAATGCGTTGAACGTGTTGTGAAAGCACGCATCTATGATACTGAAGCAGATACCGCACTTGCATCACTGCTATAAGCGCCGACCTGCACCAGCTGCATTTGTTCAGCGTGTTCTACGCTCATAGTGAGGTTTAACACTTGGCACTTAGTCGCTATCCTGTACCGCGCACTCCAATGCGTGCGGTGTCTTTTGCACACACTTTGATGCCGCTGTATAGTGCCGTTATGGAAGTTCCTCTTGCGAGGCGATTCGTTACAAAGTCTGAAGAATGCAAGAATGGGGGGTTGATTTGCGCCTTGTGGTTTTCACACAACGGTTATTTGAATGATCTTGTGGATGTATGTTTGACCTACACGCAATGAGATTGACTTATATGCAAATAAGATTCTAACAGCTATAGCACCATGGTACCGGTGCTGGATCTAACAGAACAAACATTCAGCTAATAGATGCTGGCTCTGCGTCAGTGGCGTAGACTGAAATTTTTTTCAGGGGGGGGGGTACGGGCCCGGTGTGCCCCCCCCCCCCCTGGCTACGCCACTGCTCTGCGTACGTCTCTTGTTTTCTTTTATTCAACCAGTTTTAAGATTTTAATATGATTGTTAGCAGAAGTTCTTTTTAGTCGTCCTGCACCCCATGCATTACCTATGCCTCTATATTGTTTTTCTTTTTTTGCGGTCTCGTTACTGCACGAGCTGCCAAGGGAAGCTCTTCTTTATTCTTGCTTTAACTGTCTGCGTAATTCTTCGACTGTTTACATACTTATATTCTACTTGAATTTACTGTTATGTACAGGCGATCGGATGAGAGAAAATATATAATAATCCGGTCACGTCTGGAGTATACCATAACAAAAATTTTGCTTACTACTAAGTAAAAACGAAACTGAGTTCGCATTGTATTAACGTAAGTTATTAGTAGCCATCTTAAATATGATAGCAAGGTATGCGAGAAACATTCTCATACTAAATGCTCCATTTTTCTTACGAGCGTCCCAACGAGCCGTTTTACGCTATTTTACATAGGCACTGGGTTTAATTGTCATAGCTATTAGGGGTTACCGTCGCGGTTGACTAGTGATTAATGTGCCTGACTGCTGACCCAAAGGTCGCGGCGGCCGCATTTGGATGCAGGGAGAATGCTAGAGGCCCGTGTGCTTATATTTAGGCTTTAGAACCACAGGTGGCCGAAAGTTCCGGAGCCCCTTCATTACAGTGTCTCTCATAATCATGTCGTAGTTTAGGGACGTAAAACGCAACAATTAATATTAGCTCTTAGGTGCGGCCTGTATCCTATCCGGCCTGTATACTTATTCGCTGTGTTTTATACGGAATCGCTTTTTTATGTTACTTAGATTTAGCTGTTTTTCTTGTTTATGTTTCCCTAAATTACTTTACTGTTACCAGAGTCATTCAATGCTGCTGTTACTAGTCACCAGGTGATCAGAGCTATAAGTGGGAATAGTTGAAAAGCGGCGGTGCCCTGCGGTGCCCTGTGGAACTGTGCAATGTTTCTCAAACGTTTCTGGGCAGCACATGTCATTCGTTCCGGTGATCCGCTAATGCGAAAGCCGTAATACGTTTACGGGCAAGTTAGAACTCCACAGCGGTATTTTCACCATGGCGCGGAGGCTTCTAATTGAAGTTCTCGTGATCAGATGGCAACCCGCTAGCTGGTCAGCAAGCAAGGCCGCGACTCCCATCAATTACAAAAGAGACAAGCAAAAACCGCTCTCAGCGATGTGTATAAAGAGCTGTCATGCTAAGCAGCTAAAGTAACTCCATGAAGTTGTTTCGGAATGAAACTAAATACTTTGAGCATGAAGTAAAGAACTTTTAGGATACTCACAGAAATTTCATTCAAATGAAGCAAAATTGGTCGCAGTTAATAAATTTTAAAGCCAGCACTTTTGTTCACAGGCGTTTAGTGCTACATTATATATTTTTATAACAAATTTGCGAATGTGTCGAAGTATCTCAAGATACAATTGGAATGTATCGTATCGGATATAATCAGTGTTGTAGTATCTTGTATCTGTACCTCAAATACTTCTTGACTGAGAATCTTGTATCGTATCGCGATACAATTTCAAACTATCTTTGCCTAGCACTGCCTGTAGCAAAAGGAGTGTTGCCCTGCTGAGCACGGGGGTGAAGGTCCAATTCTCGGCATGGAGGAAGGAAAAAGTTAGGAGAGAGCAATGCGCAGTAAGAGGGAAAGAAATAGAGAATAGCAGGTCAGGCATTCCCACGCCAAGCTTCGCTTGCCGTTATTTTTCCGATAGGGGAAGGGCTCCCCATTAAAAAAAAATGCTTGAACACGAAAAAAATTAATAGTCATACAAAGGACAGTGCTTGTCTTAGCTAGTTGGTTGAACATCATGAGGAGGGTTTCCATCCAAACGCACTCACAAAGACAAAGGAAGATAGGCAACACACCGCGGGTGTGTCGTCTCGCTTCGGTATCTTTGCCAGTGCGCTTCGCTGAACACCCTTCTCACGGTGGTTACAGTGTCGATGACACCTCATACTCGGCCGACACGATAGGTTTCAATCTGCGGTGCGCAATCCTCCCTCCTGTATACATATATATATATATATATATATATATATATATATATATATATATATATATATATATATATATATATATATATATATATATATATATATATATATATTGTAGCGAAGAGGAATGCCCAGCGCTGCAGCCACATCGCCAGCTTGGCTCGAGGCACGAGCGGGAGCTGCCCAGCCTGTGTTTGCTGAAACGCTGCCTGCGCCTGTTACAGATCTTGCTGTCCCTGCTCGGACGCTTCCTGCCCAGTGTTTTTATTATATTTTCGTCGTATTATATTATTATTTATCGTCGAACCGGTGTAACCGGTTCGACGATGTAGTTTACAGGTGACGTCTGCGCAACGACACGGTAGGGTCCCTGATATTTCGAAGCAAGCTTGGAGGAGAGGCCAGTAGGGACAGCTGGAACCCAAAGCCACACAAGGGATTCTGGAAGAAAGTGAGGATCAGGGTACGGGTGGTCATCGGCACGACGAGATTTCTGTTTCCATTGGTCTACTGTTGTAAACGAGCGGGCGAGCTGACGGCACTCCTCGGCGCGGCGGGCAACTTGAGAGATGGGCGTAGGTTCGGATGAATCGGGTTGGTATGGCAGAATGGTGTCGAGGGTGGTAGAAGGTTCGCGGCCATATAAGAGGAAAAATGGTGAAAAGCCTGTAGTCGCCTGTGGAGCCGTGTTGTAAGCGTACGTCACGAAGGGCAAAATTAGGTCCCAGTCAGAGTGATCAGAGGCAACGTATTTAGAGATCATGTCTCCGAGGGTGCGGTTGAATCTTTCTGTCAAGCCATTGGTTTGAGGATGGTAGGCGGTAGTAGTGCGATGAACGATATGGCATTCGGCAAGGAGTGCGTTTACAACCTCGGAAAGGAATACACGTCCTCTGTCGCTCAGAAGTTCGCGGGGTGCGCCGTGACGGAGAATGAAGTTCCGCAGGAGGAAAGATGCTACGTCACGGGCTGTGGCAGCAGGTAGAGCGGCTGTTTCTGCGTATCGCGTCAAGTGGTCGACGGCGACGACTACCCAGCGGTTTCCGCAAGCCGTGAAGGGAAGAGGTCCATACAAGTCAATGCCAATGCGGTCGAAGGGCCTGGCCGGGCACGGTATTGGCTGGAGCGTACCAGAGACGTGCGGAGTAGGAGCTTTGCGTCGTTGGCACTGTGGGCATGACCGAATGTACTTGCGCACAAATGTGTACATGCCTCGCCAATAGAACCTCGAGGAAAGTCGGGCGTATGTTTTGAAGACGCCCGCATGTGCACACTGTGGATCAGCGTGAAAGGCTGAACATATTTGAGCCCGAAGATGTCGAGGTATCACTAGCAACCACTTGCGGCCGTCGGACATGTAGTTCCTGCGATAGAGGAGGCCATCACGGATCTCAAAGTGAGTAGCTTGACGACGCAAGGCTCTAGGAGCTGAAGGAAGAGTCGACGGGTTGGAAAGGAATCGGAGCAGAGCGCTGATCCAGGCATCCTTGCGTTGCTCCGACGCCATGTCGCAGTCAGCTGGGAACGAAAGTACTTCGTCCACGGCAGATAGGCAGGCAGTGCTGTCGGTTGATACAGGCGAGCGTGATAGGGCGTCGGCATCGGTGTGGCGGCGGCCCGACCTGTAGACAACGCGCATGTCGAAATCCTGCAACCGCAAAGCCCAGCGAGCTAATCGGCCGGAGGGGTCCTTCAACGTGGATAACCAACAAAGCGCATGGTGGTCTGTGACTACGTCGAAGGGGCGGCCATACAGATAAGGTCGAAATTTACCAAGAGCCCAAATTATGGCCAAACATTCCTTCTCTGTAACAGAATAATTGGTCTCTGCTTTAGTGAGGGTGCGGCTTGCGTATGCGACGACGTACTCTTGGAATCCAGATTTGCGCTGCGCGAGCACGGCGCCGAGTCCAACACCGCTGGCGTCGGTGTGGACCTCAGTCGGAGCAGTAGGGTCGAAATGACGCAGGATTGGCGGAGAGGTGAGCAGATGGCGCAACTCTTGAAAGGCATAGTCACAAGCGTGCGTCCAAGCGTAACTTTTCGAGTCGCTCCGTAGGAGCTGATTCAAGGGAGCGGTGATGGACGCGAAATTCCGGATGAAGCGGCGAAAATAGGAACAGAGGCCAAGGAAGCTACGAAGTTCTTTGAGAGTTGCAGGTTTAGGAAAGTCAGCAACTGCCCGAAGCTTGGCGGTGTCGGGAAGAATACCGTCTTTGGATACAACGTGGCCAAGGATGGTGAGTTGCCTTGCGCCAAAGCGGCATTTCTTCAGGTTGAGCTGAAGGCCAGCGTCAGTTAGGCACTGAAGCACTTCCTCTAGCCTGCGGAGGTGCGTAGGAAAATCTGATGAAAATACAACGACGTCGTCTAGGTAGCAGAGGCATGTTTTCCACTTAAGACCTCGCAAAATGTTGTCCATCATGCGCTCGAATGTTGCGGGCGCGTTGCAAAGACCGAACGGCATGACACGGAATTCATAAAGGCCATCGGGTGTGATGAAGGCCGTTTTAGGTTGGTCGTCAGGCGCCACGGGGACTTGCCAATAGCCGCTCCGTAAGTCAATAGAAGAAAAGAACTCCGCGCCTTGAAGGCAGTCAAGGGCATCGTCAATTCTCGGTAAGGGATAAACGTCTTTTCGAGTGATTTTGTTGAGACGGCGGTAATCAACGCAGAAGCGAATCGACCCATCCTTCTTCTTAACGAGGACAACTGGAGATGCCCATGGGCTATTCGAAGGCTGGATGACGCCACGCTTCAGCATGTCAGCTACTTGGTCGTCGATTACCTGGCGCTCTGTCGTAGACACACGATACGGTCTTTGTCGCAGTGGTGCGCTGGTACCCGTGTCTATGCGGTGACGCACAGTTGACGTACGACCGAGGGGAGCATGCTGGCAGTCAAAGGACGAACGGAATCTGTCGAGGAGATGTAGGAGCTGGGAGTGTTGAGGAACAGTCAACGTGTCGGCAACGGAGCTGCTCAGGACATCAGGCGTAGGCGTCTGCTGCGAGGAGTCACAGGTGACTCCGTCGACTTCGTGTTCGGCGGTGGAAGCAGTTGGCATGTCAGTGATGGTCGAAGGGTCGACACCGTGTACACGTCCGACGCACTCACCGCGAAGGAGTGTTAGAGGCCATGACAAAAGGTTGGAGACAAGCAGTGTGCTGACACCGTCACGGATTTCCAAAAGGGCAAAAGGCAGCGGTGAACATTTGCGGCGGACGAAGATAGGAGATGGCGTAAAAAGTGCGCTTGACTCGGCGATACTGTTGCAGGACACCGTGGCAAGGGCAAAGGAGTGCGGCGGTATCGTAACGTCTTCGGCAAGAAATAGCTTGTCCTCGGCTTCACGAGCGTCAAATAACGGAGCATCGCAAAGCGCTTCAAATGCCACTTCCGCGCGAGAACAGTCGATGACGGCTTTATTAGCTGATAGAAAGTCCCAACCCAAAATGACGTCATGTGAGCAAGAATGCAGGACTAAAAATTCGACGACGTAGAGGATATCGTTAATTACGACGCGAGCAGAACATGCAGCGGCCGGCGTGACGCGGTCTGCGCTGGCGGTACGAAGCGATATGTTGGACAGCGGCGTCGTAACTTTTTTGAGCAAGCGGCAGAGTTTGGCACTGATAACTGAAACTGCTGCACCTGTATCGACAAGGGCGAGTGCAGCGACGCCATCCACATACACGTCAATAACGTTCGTCGGTGAAGGGAGAGGCCTTGGTCTTTTCGCGGGTGACGCAGTTCCTGCCTCTGGAACTGCGGCAATTAGTTTTCCCGCTCTGGCGTAGAGGGACGACGGCGCATCGGCGATAGCGAGCGGCGTCGAGGCGATGGCGAGCGGCGGTTGGCAGCAGGATGGTGGTCGGTATATGAAGACATCTGGCCGGGGTTCCGAGACGCTGAGAACGATGGCCGCGGTGACACATACGGGTCAGGTTCGAAGGTCTGGTGGTAGGGACGTACTCGACGACGGCAATATCGAGCGACGTGGCCCGGTAGCCCACACGCAAAGCATATTGGCCGGTTGTCGAAAGTGCGCCATTGTCCGCTACCCTGGAGGTACATGGCCTGATCGAGGCGGGGTGTTGGTCGTAGTGGCACGGCAGATGGTAATGGCGCAAAGGACTGAGGCGGCGACCGTGCGGCAACTTCGGCGTAGCTTAGGGGAGCATGTACCTCGGCACAGGCGACAGGGGTCGGCGCCGGTGGAGTGTCGCGGGCAGAAGGCAGAGCCGCGCAAACTTGCTCCTGTATCACCTGGCGTATGTTTGCTGGCAAAGGCGATGGTGGTTGGCCGGCTGTTGATAGCAGCGAAAGCTGACGAGCGACCTCAGCACGGACAAACTCCTTTATCTGGGAGAACAGTGACTCGAGGTGAGGAGCGCTAGCCACGCTCGAGATGGCTTCGTCAGATACGTGTTGGCGGCGCGTGAGAAGACGCTGTCTTCGGAGCTCGTCGAAACTCTGGCAAAGCTCAATGAGTTCAGAGACAGTGCCAGGGTTCTTAGAGAGCAGCATTTGAAAGGCGTCATCGGAAATGCCCTTCATGATGTGGCGCACCTTGTCCGCTTCGGCCATGGTCGGGTTGACCCGGCGGCAGAGGTCGAGAACGTCCTCGATGTAGCTGGTGAACGTTTCACCTGCCTGCTGGGACCGGCTTCGTAGGCGTTGTTCTGCCCGAAGTTTGCGCACACCAGGGCGGCCAAAAACTGCTGCGATGTTGGTTTTGAAGGTCGTCCAAGTGGGGATATCGGCCTCGTGGTTTTTATACCACAGCTTGGCGACGTCCGTTAAATAAAACATTACGGTGCCGAGCTTCATAGGATCGTCCCATTTGTTGGTAGCGCTGGCTCTTTCGTAAGATTCAAGCCAATCCTCCACGTCTTTCTCATCGGTGCCGCTGAAGATCTCGGGTTCGCGCAGAAGTTGGGCACCGGGACATACCATGGGCGGCGAAGCCGTGGGGGCTGCCGAGTTGGCGTTGTCAGGCATGACGGGAGGCAACTTTCGACTGCGTAATTCCAGGGCCGGGGAAAACCACAGCAACCTCCACCAAAAATATAATAAAAACACTGGGCAGGAAGCGTCCGAGCAGGGACAGCAAGATCTGTAACAGGCGCAGGCAGCGTTTCAGCAAACACAGGCTGGGCAGCTCCCGCTCGTGCCTCGAGCCAAGCTGGCGATGTGGCTGCAGCGCTGGGCATTCCTCTTCGCTACAATATATATATATATATATATATATATATATATATATATATATATATATATATATATATATATATATATATATATATATATATATATATATATATATATATATATGTATATATATATATATATATATATATATATATATGCCCTGATGAAGGCCGGTCCCCGGCTGAAACGTCGGATTAATAAAAAGTTTTCGTGTTGCACGTCCTCTACTTCGCAAAGCATTGATTCGACTGGATCCAAGGACACTTCCTGCCTCATATATATATATATATATATATATATATATATATATATATATATATATATATATATATATATATATATATATATATATATATATATACATATATATATATTTCCATTGAGGCACACATAACCACGATTAAAACGTTCATTTGTTCGGAAGAGACGTGACCTCCTCAATACCACAAAATGAGTGCATATTAAATAAAGAACAACTTAAGGCTGCTGGCTATAGCCATCATGGGGAAAAATCTCGTATTAATATAGATTTCTTAGCAATGAACGCTAGCAGAGAACATGCGTGACATGGTTACTTCGCCTAGTTGGAATTCGTTCAAGTACCAGGTGGTTGCTGATTGGCCCACAAGTTGATGATTCCAAGCACTTTAAACAGGCATTCAAGCACAAACATATTAAACAAATCAAGAGGCGCTGAGTGGAATCATTTCAAAAAAAAGCTTCTCATACCTTTCAGTGCGCGCTGCCTCCGCAAGCACAGCGAGGTGTCTGCACGCCTTATCGGTGCAGTCAGCATTATCTGAAAGGTGTCAGAGCTACGCGATACATTCCCCCGTTTAAGTTTTAGCTGTTCATCACAACAGCATCGTGGAAGCAAGATGGTGTGCCCGCTCATTGAAGGGTTTGTGTTTGTGTTTGTGCCTGTGCTTGAGTGCTTGGCAGAATGCTTCTTCATTTTGTTAGTGATCGATTTTTTAGTGCAATACATCGCAGCATTAAAACTGCTAACACTCGTGTATTTTTGCTCGTACAAAGCACTGCGTCACGGGGAACATGAAACATTACCATTTGACAAAAAAAAAAAGTTATCTCTATGGCTCATCTTGGTAACGAAGCTTTCGATGTAGATTTATTTAATGTTGATTTTTCTCCATTTCAGGTAGATACAACATCAGGAATCAGAACGAAGCTGCCTGGGACATGTACCATCGGTACGGCCCTGTTGTAGGGGAACAACTTCCTGGAAGAAGAGTTCTTGTGCACCTGTTCAACGCTGACGACATTCGAGCTTTGTACCAAGAAGAGGGACGGATGCCATATCGCATGGGAGCACTTCCGTTCAAGCTCTACCACACAGATAGGACGGAGTACTTCGCCAACGCTGGCATACTCAACGCGTAAGAAGTATTTCTGGTTTATTGTCTTTATTGCCAGACTTAAACATCGTCATCAGCCTTACTGCGCTCACCGTAGGGCAATGTTTCTCCTACTATCCCGGTCCTGTGCTTGCTACGGCGACATTATCACCGCGAACTTCATCGCGCCTGCCCATCTAAATTCCTCTCTCTCCCTGGCGCGCTTGCCTCCCTTTGGAATCAGTCTGCTACTCTTAGTGACCAGCCGACATCTTCACATCTCGCTACATGCCCTGCGCATTGTCATTTCTTCTTCTTGATTTCTACTAACGTCTTTTAACACGCGTTTGTTCCAGGACCCACTCTGTTGTCTTCTTGTTCCTTAACGTACACCGATCATTTTCCTTTCCATGCCTCGTGGCGTGGTCCTCAATATAAGTTGAACCTTCTTCTCAAGCATCCATGTTTCTGACCCGTACGGAAGTACCGGCTCTTACATACTTTTCTCGCCAGGGTTCGTCATTTATAGTGTGATGGTACATGCCAAATGCGTCCCAAACAATTCATATTCTTCTATTTACTTGACATCTCGAATACGTACCACTAGTAGCGTGACATGTTCCCGCGACAATCACATAACAGTAGTCGCATGACGCGAAATCACGTAACATTTATTCTTTTTTTCAAGTCAAGTCAAGCCACTTGACATCTTCCCGCAAAAATCTCTTAACGCCACTCCCGTGACATGTTCCCGCAAAAGAAATCGCGTAACATTTGTCACGTGCCATGTTCCCGCCAAGGCCATGCCTTTTGAGCGGGGCAGGGACGCGGGCTTGGGAGGGCAGTTTCCTCATCGGGAATCCGAAACCTAGCTCCGCTGTTGGTTCCAGCCTTACACCACTAGCGCAAGCTAGTGCAAATTTTCAACAGCGGAGTTGTTTAAAGGGACTGTCTACCGCTCGGAAAAACTTTTCTGATTGTGGTGAAGATGAGAAGATCGTTCGTCACATCGGCGGCAACGAGCATGCTTTTGCCCAATAAAAAAGGAATTATATTTTTAATTTGACGTTGAAAGTCATGAAAGAATGACCGCTAGCGTCACCCAAGAGCGATGTGGTTCAATCTACTGGTAGGACAAGAAATTCTCGCAGGTAGACTCATTTTGCTTAAAAACAAACATGTATAACTTGAAATTGTATTTTACGCACTTGAGACACCATTCGGATGCGTCAGAGAGTAATTTTTTTGCAATTTTTTTCTCACGCATCCAAAAAGGCGCCCGGTGGCACTCCTTGCGGCGCCATCTTCGATTTCGTCTGCTGCAACTCATGCGCTATGCCATGCGGCTCTCCGCGTTGGTCGTACTGTGCCGCTGTATTGTTGTTAGGATGCCTCACATGTGCTGCGCTGTGAAGGCGCGCCTTTATTGTCTCTTTTTGATGCATCGACTTAGCTTGAATTGCGGCAGCAGTGCTAAAATAAACGCATAGACTGCGATTACAGCAAAACAAGTGTTCTGTAAACGTATTATAAGGCTTCATTTAACCGCTAGCGCGTTGAAAACGACTGTTACATTCATTACAATAGTGTTCAGCGAAAATAAAGTGATCTTACAGAAATCACATGTGCTTTTGGTTTTAATTTTTACCGGCACTACAATCGTCGTCATGTCCACCAAACACTGTTGTGGGCATGTTTCACGCCAATGGAAGAAGACCGAACGCAGATCTAAAAATTCTGTTTTAAAAATTTCTACTCAATTTCCAGAGAAATCACTACAAGGTTGGACACTTCAGACGGTACGCTTTCTATTGCGGTACAAAACAGAAAAGCGATGAAGGATGGTAGACAGCGCCTTTAAGCTTTTCGTTGCACCGGGTAGTGCAAACAGAAATTATGATCATTATGAATTGGCATGCGCTCGCGTCGTCCTCTTCTCCCCCTTCCGCTTCGCTCCCCCAGCACGTGCGCCAATTCGTCCGGCGTAGACTTTAATAACCCTGATGTTACGTCAACGGCAAATCTGTTACGTGACTAAAAATCACGTAACATCTCGCAACAACCAGTTATGTAACTAAAATCACGTAACACCACGTAACAACTAGCCACGTGTCTAAAATCACGTAATATTCCGTAACAAATAGTCATGCGACTAAAAATTTTGTAACATCTCGTAACACCTAGTCACGTGACTGAAATCACGAACCATCACTTAACAACTAGTTACGTGACTAAAATCAATGTAACATTAAATAACAACCACCCACGTGACTAAAATCACGTAACATCACGTAACAACTACTCACGGGACTAAAAATCACATCTAGTCACAGATGATAAAAAACATCTAGTCACATGACCAAAAGTCACGTAAATCACGTAACCACTAGTCACGTGATTAAAATTAATGTAACCTCACGTGACAACTAGTAACGTGACTAAAAATCACGTAGCATCACGTGACTAAAATCGCGTGACATCACGTAACAGCAAGTCAATGCCATGTTCCAGCCAAAAACCACGTAACAGCACGCAAAAATCTAGTCAATAACGAGAGAAACGAGACGCACTGCTGTAATCCCCTATGTTCACCAGCTGTCACGTAATCTCAAGAACGTGGCACTTCGCGATATTATTAGGGTAGTCTTTTCAGTGCCGGATAAGCTCGGGAAACTGTGCGCCATGACGAATCCAGTTAGATCAGAAAAAGTTGGTTGCACAAAAAAGCATGCAAAGAAATTTGTTGATTGCAACTGTTTCGCAATTTATCGTGTTCCGCTTTCTTGTGGAAAGCAGTACGTCGGTCAAACCAGCAGATGTGTCAATGAGCGATTAAGAGAGCACCATTAAAAATCGAATAGAGTAGCGCCTGATGGGTTTCTAGCACTCCACGTTCATGCATGCGGTTGCCGACCATTGTTTCATAACACCGTCATTGTTGGTCAACATAAAGAAGAGATCACCCGTCTTGTAGTTGAAGCCGAGCTTATCGATGCGCTTGGTGAATTGTGTGTGAGCAAGCCATCGATAACATTGTTACCTAAAGAGGTTGGGTTCTTGCGCAAGCGGTGATTTACAGTTTTATCCTGTCATGATTTTGCTTAGTGAAGTGGTGTTTTACGCATTATCTGAGTGATCCCACGTGTTCAGCTGTCTGCCTGATTTTGGTGGTATATAAGTGGTCTGGTTCTTGAAAATAAACATGTTGTTGCTAGTGGCGCTGTATAGTGTTCCTGTGCGCCTTCTAGTGTCCGTGTTTCCTTTCGCGCTACACCAAAAGTCTTTCAAGTGACTAAAGTCATGTAGCATCACGTAAGAAATAGTCACGTGAATAAAGGCACATAATATCACGTAAGAACTAGTCACGTCACATAACGTAACAACTAGTCAAGTGACTAAAATCACGTAATATTACGCAACAACAAGTCCCATGACATGTTCCCGCCCAAAACCACGTAACAGCCAGTGAGGTTACTGAAATTAGGAAATCACGTAATAGCTACTCATGCAACACGTGCGTAGTGTGCGGAACCGACCAAAACGGCAGAATAGCCAAGCCTAGCGATTCTTAGTACTACTAGCAAAAACTTAACAACTCCAGAAGCTTGGCATCGCTACCAAAAACCACGGCCGGACTGGAAATGCGCCTAAAGCGGTATTCACACGAGTGAGAAGTCCGCGGGGGACACGGAGGATTGCGGAGCACGTGACAGCAGCGTAACGAATTAGTGAGTGGGCGCGACCCACCTGCGCCTCGTCGGAGGAGACGGGGACCTTTTCCCCAACAGGACAAAGGATCCCGTGCTGTGGGGGAGAAAACGGATTTTCGGGCAGGTGTTTGGGCGCATTTGCTCCTACCGTAGCAACCGTTTTACAGTCACTTTGCGGGTTTGTTGTCCGCAGCCACGGCAGCCGCGATGGCCAGACTTAGCAAAGGTGCCGCTATTTCTTTCTTTTTATTACGATAGCAATTATATATGGAGAGTCTCGGCTGGTTTTTGCCGCCGTCGTCATGCACCGTATATATATATATATATATATATATATGTATATATATATATATATATATATATATATATATATATATATATATATATATATATATATATATATATATGCTTATTTAGAGAACGAAAATGTTTGAGGCCCGTGTACTTAGATTTAGGTGCACGTTAAAGAACCCCAGGTGGTCGAAATTTCCGGAGCCCTCCACTACGGCGTCTCTCATAATCATATCTCGGTTTTGGGACGTTAAACCCCAGATATTATTATTATTAGAGAATGTGTCTTCCCCAACATTCACGCGTCGCCCGCAGCAATTCATAATCTTTACGTCAAGGTATAAAATCATCAGGGCTCAGTGTTTGTCAGAAATTTGAACGCATTGCACGCTGACCCAGAGCCGTAGTCCAAGTGTCAGCTTATGATATATTGTTATTATCTGTGGGAAATCAGCCTGCATTTCTTTTCTAACTAGCATTGGGGCTACAATAGCGAGATTGTGTATAGCGGATTTGAATACGTTTGGTGCACTATATGAATGATGTGTGAGGGAGATAGAAGATAATTATAATGACGTGCAGTTCCGTCAGCTGGCCTTTGAAGGCATGGGTGAAAATAATTTCGACGCAAGAAACGATGATATTCGCCAATCCACCATGATATTAGACCTTACAAAGCGTCGAATAATTACAGGACGGCCATTCAAGTGCAATTAAGAGTTCTGTATCACGAGAGCGAAAACTTGCTTTTCGACCTGGCGTTCTATATGCAGGATAGTTCGCTATTTTTCTTATATACTAATGGGGTGCTCTGAATACATAATTTTCGTGCTCTTGTGGTGGTATTAAAGCAAAATCGACAAGAATTTTCTGTCCGTTGAAAAACGTCAGGAGTGAAAGGGTTGACAGCGCAGCTGTTTCTGCTCGCAGCTGGTCCGGTGTCGGGGACAGAGAGCTCGGCGGGTATGCGACACAGAAAGCGGGTGTGTGCCAAGTCGCTCCTCGCATAGCATAGCTATGCGTAGTATGCGCAGGGGTTTTATGAAGGGAATTGAGGATGAGGAGGAAGGAAAGGAGGAGGACAGAGGGTAAAACATGGCCTTGTATAGTTTAACAAAACTTGAAATTCGGCGAGATGATGCATAGCTGATGGGAAGCTTTGTGCGCAAAAACAAGACGATTCACCAGAACGAGAGAGAAAGGACGGGCGCTACAGATGAATGTAGCGCCCGTCCTGTCTCTCTCGTTCTGGTGAATTGTCTTGTTTTTGCGTACAGAGTTCCCCTTGTATAGTATAGTTAAGCGCCAGAGAGAGTGGGTATGCGTCCAGCAGCTCCTAACACAGCATAGGCATGCATAATATGGTATAGCAAGGGGGTGAGAAACGGAAGCGAGGGCGAGGAGTTATTTGAAGGGGAGGAGGAAGGGCAAAGCATGGCATAGCCTTGTATATTATAGTTTAGAAAGGGGACGGAAAATAGAAGTGACTGATGTAGAGAAGAAGACTGATGTATGGAAGAGGAGGAGGGAAAAGAGGAGATTAGCAAGTAAACCATAGCATGACCATGTACAGTACAGCATAGCAAGGGGTGGGAAAGAGAACGAATATTGAGGAGAGAGGGAGAATAAAACATTTATTTCAAACAAGTTGAGTCTCTAGTGGTTGTACATCCTAGTCCGGAAGACCATTGGCTCTTGCCGCCGTCCGGGCTCGGTCGACCAGGGCTTATTGCTGCCCTGGGTAAGAGCTGGACAGGGTCGCCTCCAACTCGACTCATGTAGGATTATGTTTGGCCGATATATTGGGATTGTCTTGGCACATCCAGACCATAGGGAATAAGGTGGCCGTCTGGGGACACAATTTACATTGCAGATTGTACGCCGAAGGATCTGTTTTGGACAATATATAAGGATTTGGAAAAGATACTGATTGTAATCGTCGCCACGCGACCTTATCTAATCTAGGATCAGGTGAGGGTCGAGTGTGACTACTCAGCCTAGTGTGTTGCAGGATATTGGTATAGGAAAGGAGGGGCTGGGGGCCGTCCTGGTCAGCGAGAAGTTGCGCTGTGGAGGAAGCAGCGGAGGTCCGGTGTAAGAGTTCGTGGGCGGTCGCGTGAGCAGGCTCATTGCCTCGAACTCCTGCGTGCTCTGGTACCCATAGCAACTGTATCCACTGAACCTTTTGACGAGTGGCCGCAGCCTGCTGCAGTATTGAATGCGCTAAGCGACCGACTTAACCTCTTGCGAAATTACGATACGCCGCCTGGGAATCCGTGAGGATAAAGGTGGCTTTTGCATTACGCATGGCTAAGGCTATACCGGCTTCTTCCATGGCTGTAATGCCGATTCCGGTAGCCGAGACGCAGTCCACAACCTGTCCGCTGTTTGCCACGGCTGCCGTGGTGCGGTTGTGCATGGGTCCTGCGGCATCTACAAAGAAGACATCTTCACAATCCGAATATTTGTTTTACACTTTGGCTCTGGCAGCTCGCCTGCTTTCGTGGTGGACGGGGTGCATATTACGTGGCAAAGGGCTAATACTGACTTCCTTCTGCCATTCTGGTGGTAGTGACAGTTTATGGGCGACCTGAATTGGCGGATTGATGCCGACGGCGTCTAGCGTGGCGCGACCCTCTTCCGTACGAGCGAGTCGTATAACTTGGTTAGTGCGATGAGCTTCGGAGAGCTCTGAGGCTGTATTATAGATGCCCATCGCAAGCAGTCGGTCATTCATGGCCCATGGTGGTAGATTAAGAGCTTTCCGATATGACGTTCGTAGGAGGCGGTCTAATCTGACTTCATCTTTTTACAGGATGCGCATATACTGGAAGCTATAAGTGACACGACTGATCACAAAGGCCTGTAAAGACGCAGTATGTCCGCTTCCTTCATGCCACGGTGTAGATTGCAATTTTAGATATCATTCGGGAGATATTGGTACAGGTAGTACGGAGCCCTGATTATTAATGCGTGCTCCGAGGACGCGGATGGTGTCCACTTCGTTGACCGGGGATTGAGCAAGTTGTACGTTAAAAGGAATGTGGTTGCCACGTTGCCCAAACCAGCTATTCTGATTTATTGGAGGAGCAGCGAAGTCCACATGTCCGACCGATGCGTTCCACAGTATTCGCAGTCCGTTGAAGTGCGTCTTCCATTTGTCCCATGCTCCCGGTGTTGGTCCATATAGTAACATCAGCGTATATTGCGTGCTTGATTCCGGGTATCTCGTTGAGTGCCCTAGGAAGATTCAAAAATACGTAAACAGGGGGTGGGTGCTCGAGCCG
Organism: Rhipicephalus sanguineus; assembly: GCF_013339695.2. Classification (NCBI taxonomy): domain Eukaryota; kingdom Metazoa; phylum Arthropoda; class Arachnida; order Ixodida; family Ixodidae; genus Rhipicephalus; species Rhipicephalus sanguineus. The sequence continues at coordinate 153,806,270 of NC_051183.1, forward strand.
ACGTTTCGACAAGTGGACTTGTCTTCTTCAAGGCTGGAACTGATTTGGTTCAGTTCCAGCCTTGAAGAAGACAAGTCCACTTGCCGAAACGTCGGCTCGAGCACCCACCCCCTGTTTGCGAATTTTTTCATCGCAAGCCTCCATCTTCCTGCCGTTTTCTAGGAAGATCCAGTAATGGGCGAGATTACTGCCCCGTGCGGTGTTCCAGAGTCTCCAGTTGGGATTGCGGCTGATTTAGCGTCGCCTACTCGTAAGTCAGGTGACGGTTGTGCAGGAAATTGCGCATGTAATTGTATGTACGTTCACCGCTGCCTATTCTAGCCAGGTTGGCCAGGATAGCCGAGTGCCGGATAATATCGAAAGCTTTTTCAAAGTCAATCGCCAGAATGGCAAGCTCCTGTTGCGTGGCTCCACTGGGGCGATCAATTACATCGTGCTTTAGTTGAAATAGAACACCTTGTGCCGATAAATGCGCTCTAAAGACAAACATTGTATTCGGGAAGAGGCCATGTATTCAGTGAGCCTAATGTGGAGTGTCTTCTCCATTACCTTGCCTGCACAAGAGGTCGAGGTTGTCAATGTCGATTGGCTTTCCGGGTTTGGGAATAAAGGTAATCTAGGCCGATTTCCATTCCTGAGGAAGGATACCATCGACCCAATACTTATTAATCAGGTCAGTAAAAATATTCAGCATCTCGTCACTTAAGTTGGCCATAAAGGTGGTAGTAATTTGGTCTGGACCTGGAGCCATTCCACGACGCGTCATATCAATTGCCGCTCTAATTTCCCAGCCGTGAAGTCTCGGTTCCTTTCCGGGTTTGCGAGTCCGCTGTATTTGGCGACGTGGTCAGCGCTCACAGCGGTATTGATGTATTTGTCCTCCAGATTTCGAAAGAGTTGAGCAGTGTCTCCTGCAGAAGCATGGATTGCCCACTGAAGGTTTCGCGGGCAGCTCCACGCGATTGTTCCGGGTCTATGAGATACACTGCAAACGGGTTTGAGCATTTTAGGGAGTTTGGGGCTCGACGCATAACGTGCATCCTAAAGGTACTACGCAAACCTCCTTCACAAGGAGGTTTTATTTACATCCTTTGTTAAGGGAGTGATTGCATGGAACTAACAGTCTTTACAAGGTACTTTTGGTCTTTCTATTCAATTCATTTCGGGGGCTTGAAGGGAGGGCATTGGGAGTTTTTTCTGCTTCTGTTAAGAGCTTTTAAATCCTCCTTTTGATGGCGGCCCCAGAGCGGTCGCGAGACAAAAAATTTTTTAAGCACTATATTAGAGTTTCACGAACCATTTCTGCTATTATTTATCGCTAGGACATATTAGAAAATGGACATCGATGTATTTATGCACAGTGATGACATTTACATACAAGTACGCACAACACAGGAATCGAACTCGCGGCCACACGCACTGCAAGCAAACACCATAACCATTACACTACACCGCTACCACTTGCTCGCATGCTTTTTTTGTGGGCTTATATATGTACCAATGTATGTACACAGCGGCTGGTAATTCGTCCGCGGAACTACGAACTTCTTTTCTTGTACCAAAGGCGTGTGTTTGCGCTTGAATAAGGTCGATACCTAATTTGTGGGGCGTCATGCAGGCCGACGTAAACACCTTCGGCTCCGAATTCGTTGGTTCGTCGTGTCGCGCGGCTAGAAAAATGATAAACCTGTGCCTTCTCGAGTGCTTCTCGATATATCGACAATGCTTCGCTCACCCGAAATTTGTGAATACCAGCGCGACAAAGGTATCCTCAGATGACCGAACGTATGTGCATTCCATGAGCGCATGCTGTGGAGCAATTCTCGTTATTTCTGCCGACGCGAGCTGAACGCGTCTAGAAGCGGCATCGTGTTTTGAGCTGTTGGAAGACCGCCTGGGTTCGCACATGAAAATTACACACGCAGAAAATTCCAGAGTTACAAGCAAATTGTAACGCGCTTACATAAAGTGCGTTTATTGCGCCCGTTCAGCCGCGAGCTGCACGCAGGCGCAGCGGCGCCTTCTGAGCAGCTGAGCGCTTATCTATTTTCGCAATTAGCGCTTATTCGCAATGCCCGCTTCAGCGCGGCATTCAATGATCCTCTATAATGTATATTCAATATTTATTTGCTTTCATGCTCGGATACTACCTACATTTCTTACTAATTAGCTTTTGTTGTTAAGCATCACGCCACCACGTTAAAGCGAATGCCTAACGCGTGCCCCAAGGTCAGGGACAACCTCCTCAGTTTACCAGTGACAGGTCTCCCACAAAACAAAAAAAAAGTTAATGTACTTGCACTTCTCTCTTGTGAACGTCCATGTGTACTTGGCCCTCCCCTTGCACAGATGATGCAGTAGCCATTAAAAAAACATTACCCTCTTCCTCAATGGAACACCTGTTCTTGAGAAAATATGGTTCTGTTGGATTACTTAATCACAGCAGCAGAGGTTGGCTTGCTTGCCATTCAGAATTTCACAATCCTAACACAGAAAGACGAGGACTGTGGCAAATATGCAGAAAACTAGAATAACTATCATATGTGCACTCCCTCGATCCCCTGCACACTATGCTAAATTTTATTTATACAACAGCCACCTTCAATTATGCTACTATTGATGAAAGATCATCCAATCTACGTTAGAACACAGTGATTACTTTCTGTCTAACTTTCTGTTGCCTATCTTTGTTCTGCAATGTGTCATAATCTGTGAATCATCTGTTCAATGTGTTTGGTAATAAAACACAAGCAGTTACGTTGAGCAGACAGTGTTTCAGCAATTTGTTTTGGGAGCGCAAGTTCATTTTTTTTTTTCAATTTGCATGCACGACAAGTAGCCATACTTCAATTGATACAAGAACCAGTGGTTGCAACATTTTATTGGAATCAAAACAGCAGCAGTTCTCGTGTCAATGTAAGGATATAGGTATATATTTCCATCGTCACGCATAGAACCTCCTCCCAAAAGTGAACACGTGGAACAACATATACTGTACAGCCTAAGCACTATACATAATTCACAGCAGTAAAGCAACACGAGAGTAGACTATAAAAGCTCATTATGATGCCCAATGACGTGCGCACTTCACCGTGCCAGTATGTAAGTACAATCCAAAGAAATAGCTTACCCAAGGAACTCGGTGTCAGCCTACACATGAAGGCCACTTATCTAGTACAATAAGGCTAGCATCACTTTTGAGAAATATGAAACCGTGTAGACAGGCAGTTGTACAGTTTTTTATTGCATTAGTTTGCCCTATGGCATCAAAACATGTCGCACATGGTTTTGTTGTTCAGTTTCTTACGAAAAAGCCCAAAATAACTTGTGGTGTTGACTGTAGGTCCACTTACCAAGATGCATAAAAGCATTCAGCAATGCCCACAAAATGACAAGGTTGCCTTCATATGTTGCTGTACGTATTTACTCACAGATACCTGGAAGCCATCGTAAATTTCTGGAAGTGTGCTTGGGTACTTCTCGGCATAATCACATGACTGCAATGTACCAATACTTCTAATATGCATAACTAGTAAAGCTATGTTTTAACGTTTTCATGCCAGCTAGTGCCATCTGTAACACAAACGTTCTTCATCCTTAATTCCTCACTTGATGGCTTATGTCTAATTACCACATTGAAAATAATCTAAGCACTATGGCTGCAACGTCAACTTGGAATTAGGCAATCACATGCACTAAATAAAAAATTTCCTATAAATAGTGACGGGTCGCTTTGCACATTGGATCCTAGGACTTGATATGCCATGGGGATGAATAAAAATTGAGCACACATGTATAGAGGCTGTAAAACAGTCAGGAGTTAAGTAAGTTCATAGGTAAGGAAAACGTGAAAACGAAACCACAACACATAGCAACAAAGGGGACGGAACGGCATGCTACTAACAACTGAAGTTGAACATGTGCTTGGCTTTTTTAGTCATGTTCATGCTCTTTCTGTGGATGTGTGATTGATTAATCTTGTAATTTTTTGTACTGTGTGTTTATATCATTCTGGGGTTTTGACTAAACTTCAGTTGCTAGTAGCGCGTCATCCTGTCCCCCTCATTTCTCTGTGCTGTGATTTTTTTTGCACCCTCTTTAACTATGAATATACACCAACTCGCTCAACTGCCCCTGTTAGGACTTATGTTCGCTGAATAACACTGGATCCACTCAGCGTCTTTTTAAACAATGCGAAATTTTCAAATGCACATGATATCAGAGTATTGCGCATAACACTCTGCATCAATACCAGTGTTGGCCCATATGTAATAAGATGTACGAGCTGTTCAACATAGTGTAAAGTGAGGCACAACAGAGTGTTCCCACATTCATGGGTGTCGGCAGGGGTTTGCACAAAGGGCACCTGCCCCCCTCAAGAGACACCAGCACTTGACCCCACCCAAGCTACATCAATGCTCTTCCGCTCACCAGGCCGCTACTTTAGGCCGCCTTGCACCCCCTAAGACAAAATCCTGCCGACACTCATGCCCACAATACACTTGTCTTGAACACAGACCGGTGGGCAAGCAACACTTGCTGCTTTGCCAGAAGTGTATTCCTGAAAATTACACAAAAAAGAAGTCCACTAAGACTTCTGTATCAATAAAAATGAATGTCTTACAAAGGACTCGCACTTGACTATCCTTATTGCAGACTTTTTGGGAAAACACTAAATAAATACAAAATTGAGATGCTGCTAAGTATTTCCTTGTGAGCTTTTCACTTAGTGCGCACGGGGCGAAAGCAAACGGAGGTAAAAAAGTTCGGCAGATGCCACGTACCGTGGGAGTCGATGTTATGCGAAGCATGCGGCGGGTAGTTGACAGTGGCGTAACTTTTTTTACTGAGCGACAACGTTACAAAATGACGCTAAAGATTTGTATAAATTTTATACGCACACATATATAGGTTGAAGAGCCGCATGTGTGTATATACCCAGTTGTTTACGGTTGGGTAACGCTGCTAATGGCAACGTGGGTATTACCAACACCAGAAGCGGTAAGCTGATATGTAGTGCTTATACGTGTCCCGAGAACGCATGCACGTTTCACGAACCTGTGTGCATGTGTGCAAGAAGTTCTTGACAGTTCTTGAACAAGGGCATCATCACCGTGACCAGTGAGCACCAGCAGCTGGTCATGACTTGTTATAGGATCCGGTCGTGATCGTGGTGACGAGGGGTCCATGTGTAGTGAAGTATGTGGTATAGTAGAGCTGTTGGAATTCGTTGATGCCTCTGTCATTTCGTCGACACATTGTCTGTCGACAGAGCCGGCGACATGTCGGAACCTGAAGCCACCCTTCGCGTTGGTGAGGTATAGGCCGTCGAGGCTTGTAGGCCTGGATAGTGCTACGTAAACCAACATCAGTGGGTGGTGTTTGTCGTATTCGTAGACTACCTGGGCGTATGTGGCCTATGTGGCCGAGTCTACAAAGCGTCTGTCAATCAATCTGGCATCATCCTCGGTCAGCATGAGGCCATCGCCCAGCCTCGTAAGAAATGAAGAGGACACTGCGTTGTTCTGGTGGACGAAGTGCACTTTACCATGCGGTGATGTGGATATCATATGTAACTTTCGTTATTGTATTCCTCCGGGGTCGAGCAATGCTTCAATATAGCTTGCTGAATTATAGGAATACAAACGTAATGCTTATTAGACTGCTATGAAAGCGGAGCGAACACTGGAACTGCAGATGTTAATCAGATATAGCGCCTGTATCGTAGGAGTACACATCGTAGGAGTATCATGTAATGTTTATTAGTTTCTTGTCAAATTAGATAGCCAGCACCACAACCACAATTGACGGTGCACCGGTATTACGCCTGCGTAGGCTGCTTTTCCAAACCAAATTATAGACCTGGCGTGGCTCAGTGGTAGAATACCTGATTGCCACACAGAATGCTTGGGTTCGATTCCTGCTAGGATCCTAATTTTCATTCTTTCCATTCGTTGAGTCAACGCTGCTGATGTTGGTTTTACTTAACTCTCTAGCATTTAAGTTACCAATGTCTGTTCTCGCCGTTCCTGGGTAGATATAAACTGTCAATCACCTGTGGCGCATACCCGTACACCGCGGCCCGTGGTAAACGGGTATGTGCCACACGTGTCTAGTGGAAAGGGTTTGACGACGTACGCACAGGATTTTAACGTTATTGATGTCATGACCCGGCAATCATATTCGTCAAATCTTCTTACCCTCCCATGCAAATTTTGGTCTACGCCAAGTTAAGGAGGCCATCATGAGAGCACCCAGACGTAGGCGGCTAGATAGATAGATAGATAGATACGTAGATAGAAACGCTCAAAGTGCCAGAGGTTCGCTAAGAAATGCTTCGCATTTAAAAATGCGAAACACCACCAGAAGTGTAATCTTGTCATGTTTACCATTATCTGGGCAGTTTTTTATGTCAGTAAAGTTATCATTATAAGTACACTTTAAAAGGGTTGTGAATGTTGCAAGGTCTTGATCAACCGCACCTACTCTGTTTAAGAGCCAAGATTGGGCAACTTGGTATTGAACCATGGCAAAATAAGCAGCGCACTTCTAATGAGGATAAACTAAGGCCTGGGCACAATAACAGCGCTCTCACTTTGTCAAATTGTGTCAACAGTCATGATACTATGTATTGACCTTAAAAACTATGGCAACATAATGCAAAACAGCAAACTAATGAGAGGGAATAAACAAGGTGTGTCAACAATCTTGTTCAACAGACTCAACAGCTGACTTATATCAATGCGATTAAATTAGCCTTGCACATCTCCTAATGTCTAAGAATATGCACTTGTAACCTTGGCAAATTCCACTGTTGACGTGTAACCAATGAAGTTGCATTCCTTCCATGCCATTGAATGGCCATTCATTCTTTTCTGTTTTCACTGCTTTATGATTGTCATTGTTTTCACTAGCGTAAATGTTCACCGTTTTTTATTTTGTCACTTTAAAGATCACGTAGGTGTTTTGCCTTTTAATGTGCACATGTTTCTTCTGCTTTGTCTTTCTTGTTTCTTTTTGTATGCGTATGTGTTTTGCCTTTGAATGTGCACACGTTTCTGCTGCTCTGTCTTTTTTTTTTTGCTCTACTGGGTCTTGTGCACTTCTCAAGCTACCATTGTCGCTTTTAACTTGAGGCCCATTTCCTGTATTTTGCTGTAATAAAGATTTATTCATTCATTCAATACCATAAAATGCATGTGCTTCACAATACACACTGCACTTAACAGATGTCTGTCACATAATATGGCCGTCATTGTATAGCTTTAACACGATTTATTCGTTCTAGCTAAATGAATCCAAGCTAATGATGTTAATGTACCTTGATATGCTATTTCACTGTTCCTTGATGCATATGTATCAAGGTACAGTGCTTATGTACCTTAGTATGCTATTTCAGGAGACGGGCAGAGTGCGCAATGCAAAATTGTTGCCGAAAAGTCTTTTCACTTCCTGATAACCTGTGCTTCGATGGGTTCTCACAGTTGCATGGCGGCAGAAGGATGTCCAGGGTAATTGACTGTATCCAACGTAGATGCTGCAAAACGAGAGCGCACGGTCTTGTCACATGTGAATGCACGCAAATTGACACTATGACGAATGATCAAAACAAACAAATGAAGTTGGAGAACAGAAAAACAATGTTGTCCTTTATGCACATTTCATCACGTGACAATGTCATGACCGCGGCCTTTTGCTCTAGTGTATATTCCCTGAAAGCATCATACCTCATTCATGCTTTATCGCAAGCAAGAAAATTATATCGTGCAAACAACTTTATCAGGGCGCATTCGTGGGTCGATTTACTGGTCGTGTGAAGCATGAGTTATATTCACAGGAGTTCCAAAACGTGCATCACACATCATTGCTATCCGAGTTTAATGACTTTTAAATGAGAAGCATTTCTCAAACACTTCTGCGACTGAACGGATCTATCTACCTATCTAGCCGTCTACGACTCATTGCTCGTGTGGTCGTTTCGTTAATGGTATGTATGCCAACATTGGTGTGCCATGACATGACTATATGAAGAACACAAATGACAGGTCATAACTTGAATATCGTGATATGCATTTCATGAACGACATGATTTACACGTCACTCCCTTGGTTCTGTTGCGACTGTTTCGTTAACTTGATATTTACAAAAATAGGTATTGCGTCACAAGAGTGTATGACACACATAAATGACAGTTTCATGACACGCTTGTCATGTACGGCGTTATTTTAAGAAGTCTCGGGGCGCTAGCGGCCGTTTCGCCTGCTTCATATACACCAAAATTAGTATTGCGCAGCGTGACTGTACGACCAAGATAAATGACAGCTGGTAACATGAAAAGAATGACGCGCGTGTAGTCCATACACGCGTGTCATTCCGTACACGCAGTAATGGAACAGATGTCCGATCCTGTTGTCTCGGAAGCTGCCGGGGACATCTCGCAGTCTACGGAAGTAACAGAGGATGTCTGGAGAAATTGATTTCTCTGTATAGATTCTTGTCGAAGACAGGCAATTTGATGCTTCTGTTTTTAAAATCAAATACGAGCATTATTCGCAAATGAACGAGTCTAACAACGCAGGCCGACGACTCGAAAGGTTCGAAGTGGACTGCTCTCGCTTCAAGAGGAGTCGCCATCTATGTACGGACTCCCTTGTGTGCGTTAGTGTTGAACGCTATATTCCGGAAATAACGTACGTACGTAAGAGCTCGGGCTACGTTTTCGTTCTGCACACGCGCTGTTTGGGCACGCAACGCTAGCGCTAACGCTAAATCCTCGCGTTTGCTGTTTTCCACTATACTAAAACTGCCTATGGAATGCATACGGCTCGAAGTAAGGGGACATTACTCGGCATGGAATACGTAATTGTCCTTTTTCAAGCGAATATACTTTGCCCAGCGCCTTGTCTAATGGAGCTATGGTGTTCCTGCACCTGCATTTTACCGGTACTTACCTACGGAACAGAAACCTGGCGGCTTAAAAAAAGGGTTCAACTTAAACTGAGGGCGATGCAGCGAGCAATGGAACCGTAAGGGACAAGAAGAGAGCATAGTGGGTCAGGGAATAAACTTGTGTTAAGAACATCATAGTCGAAATCAGGAAGAAGAAATGGACATGGGCAGGGCATGTAGCACGTAGGCAAGATAAGCGCTGGTCATTAAGGGTAACAGACTGGATTCCAAGACAAGGCAAACGCGCGAGGGGTACAGGAAGTTAGGTGGGCAGATGAGATTCACAAACTGGCGGGTATAACTTGGCCGCAGCTAGCACAGGACCGGGAACACGGAAGACGCCTTTCCCTGCAGTGGGCGTAGTCAGGCTGATGATGACGATGATGATGATTTCTGCAGATTCCAACGTTGTTGCGGCCGCATCATGTAGCTCTCGCACTATATAGCGCAGGGGCCTCAAACACGCGGCCTGCGGACCTCTCGCTAGCGGCCCGCGGCCCGCACTTGACTGTCTTTATCCCATTTTTCAAAGTTTCTTTATAAGCACGTTTTTGAGATACACAGGCGTGACAGCTCTAAAGCACCTGAAGTGGTGTAGCGCATTACGGGAAAGAAGAAACGGCCGAGCAAACCGACACAGGTGGACAGAGCGCTAATATCCAACTCAGTACGAAGAACCAACTCACCCAATCTTCAACACTTGAGGTCTAAAGCATATTTTTTTGTGAGGTACCCCCTGCGGTCACCATGTGTTGATACACAGCTGTGAAACAAAACTATATTTCAGAATCGGCATCCAGATTGTAGACAATTAGAGGTAGCTACAGATATATTGTTGGAATCCTGCCGCCAAATCACCTTCAGAAATGAGCCATATGAGATATTGAAAAGGTATTCTTTCAAATGGCAACGTTAGCTGACATTTTGTACAACTATTCGTCCCCCTCCCCACCCGCTCTTACCTTCGTCACTGCCCTGGCCCTTGCGGGAGTACATTTTCGTGAATGCGGCCCGCTGGCTGAGGTGAGAGTGACCCCCAGTTATACCGGAACAAGACAAAAGCTCACACGTCAACAATGTGAGGACACAAGGCAGGCTGTGCATGTCCTCGAGTCACATGACCAGCGTGAACCGTCACGGAGCCACGGAAAAAGAATGTCTTTATAGTGATTCTATGTAACCAGACTCCGCGCAGACCTTCTGTTTAGTGGACTGCTGGAGCTTTCAAGAGCGCGTTTCCCCGCTTTGTAGCTCTGTGATGGCTCTTCCGATAATAAGTGGTATGTATAAATTTATTATAATGCATTTATAACTCGATTACAGAATAACATTTCAGATACAAAATAATAACGAATGCAAATAAAGCGCAGAATAGCGAGGTGTTAACTACATAAGCGCCTGGTCTATTTACATTTAGCTCGCCCGTTTTAGATAAATCAAGTAGCCCCTTATACAACAAGGAAAAGAAGATCAGTCCTTGTCCTTCATAAAAATAGTCCAAATAGCTTACCACACCTAAAACATTCGCCGATCCCACGCCTTGTGGGAATCGGTTTTATGCGAAGCAATCAGTGAATGATTGTATATGCTGCATTTTATGGCTTTCAGCCAAGTGTTACCAAGAGGATCTACGTGTTTTTGTAAGCGTAGTAGTTGTATGCTTTGCCAGACATCGGCTACACTGGCGTTTAAAGGGCAACTTATGAACTGACGTAATGTAAGCACTCACTTTTTAGCACAGACGTCAGTATTATCGAAAGGAAGTGCACTTTACGCTGTGACGATGTGAATATCACGCGTAACTTCCGTTAGCGCATTCTTCCACGGTCGAGCAACGCTTGAATATAGCTTCCTGAATCATAGGGCTCGTTTTTCTTTGTTAGACACAATATTATTGAGAACTTACAGGCAATAATGCCCAGGAAAGTATAGGGGATGTTGTTTCTAGTAATTAGACTATAAACCTGAAGAAAGCAAAGTGGACGAAAAGATAACTTGCCGCCGGCAGGGACCGAACCTGCGACCTTCGAATAACGCGTTCAGTCCTCTACCACTGACTTACGGAGGCGGTCATCCTCCCGTCCATTTTATGGGGTATATATGTGCATTTAAACCTCGGAGTGTTAGTCAACGCCGATCGGAGCCATGGCTGCGAGTGTGGAACACTCTTTATCTGCCTGTTGGCGTCACGTAACACGTGAACTATTTACGAGCTGGCAGCTCGCCAATAATACCTCGTATACTACCTGAAGGCATCAAGCCTGCCAGAACGAGACCCTCGCTGTGAATGAAGTCAAGAAGATGGGTATTAACACTCTTTTTTCTTTGTTAGACACAATAATAACGAGAACAAACAGAAAATAATTTCAAGGAAAGCAGAGGGGATGTTCTCTGTAGTAAATAGGATATAAATGCGAAGAAAGTAAAGTGAACGAAAAGATAACGCCATGGCTCCGATCGGCGCTGACGTACACTCCAAGTTTTACATGCAGATATATACCCCATAAAGTGGACGGGAGGATGACCGCCTCCGTAACTCAGTGGTAGAGCATCGGACGCGTTATTCGAAGGTCGTAGGTTCGGTTCCTGCCGGCGGCAAGCTACCTTTGCGTCCACTTTACTTTCTTCACATATACTAATTGCTACAAATAACATCCTCTATACTTTCCTTGGCTTTATTGACTGTTAGTTCTCATTAATTTCCTGAATCATAGGAATATATGTGTGATGTTTATTAAGCGCAACCAACAGTGTAAACACAATTGCCGTTAATCCGGCAAGACGCATGTATCAGAGGAGAATACATGTAATGTTTATTGCTTTGTTCTAAAATTAGATAGCCAGCACTGCAAGCACAATTGACGTTGCACCGGCATTACGCGTGTATAGGCACTTTTTCCAAAGCACTTTCAAGACGTGGCCTGGCTCTGTGGTATAATACCTGACTGCAGCACAGAATGCTTGAGTTCGATTGCTGCTGGGATCCTTTTTTTTAATATTTGCATTCGTCGGGTCTGCGCTGCCGATGTCCGTTTTTCTTTAGATCCTCGCATTGAAATTACGAATGTGTGTTCTCGCCGTTCCTGGGAAGATATAAACTGTCAATCACCTGGGGCCTCTACCCTCTTATACTATGGGCCGTGATATACGGGTGTGTGCCACACGTGTCTGGAGCAGTGTTGCGGAATGGGCGCCTCCATTCCATTCCAATTCCATTCCGGGGAATTGGAACTTACCACAATTCCATTCTTTTCACTTCCTCGGAATGAAAAAAATTAGCCCATTCCTACTCCGGGAATGGCCGGGCAGTTCAATTCCATTCCCGTAATTCCTCAACGTAGTGAAGGCATATTGATAGTTTTATCGAGTGAAGAATGAACGCCCTATGTAGATGTCATCAGATGCATTAAGAACTGCAAAAGTACGCAGAACACGTTACCGAGGTCGAGGGACAGTAGCTTGGTGACATATCTCGTGCGTACAGCCATTCTACTAATTCCCATCGGGGCAGTTCTCCCACTACTTATAGTATTTGCATGGTCAGCATGTTTGAATGATTGGTCATCTTTTAATATTGTTTAAGCTTAAATGTGCTGCTAAAATGACGACATAGCGCATTTTTATGCTGACAAAAGTGTTCCAGAAGACTAAGCAGTTTTGCCACGCGTCTGGTGCGGTCGTGAATATGGAGAAAACCAAGATCTGGTTAATGGAGAACAAAACCCTCTAGTTCTGCTGGTATTAGGTGGAACAGTGCACTGCTCGGTCACCTTGTGCCTTTGCATCGAATACGGAATAAGGACAGAATTCTAGTAGGCACATTGCTTATAAATGTGCGGTACTTGTAATCAGCCAAGCCATTTCGAAAATATTGCTTCAATATTGCATTCCAGGCTCTGAATTACTAATGACTGAAGTTTCAAAATCAGCGCGTAGACGAAAACGTGCTCTATATTCGGAAAAACACGTAATTCCATTCCCATTCCATTCCGCGTAAAAGGCGCGTAATTCCATTGCCATTCCCTTCCTCCAAGCGTTCTCCCCATTCCATTCAGGGGTCGCGAAAATATGGAATGATTCCAGAATCATTCTCATTCCGGAGTGGCAACTCCGCAACACTGGTCTGGAGGAAAGGGTTTCACGTCGTACGCGACAGGATTTTCGCGTTATTCGTGACCACACCGTCGTATTCGTCAAACCCTCTTACCTTCACATCCCAATTTTGGTCTACACAAAGCTGAGGAGGCGATCGCGAGAGCACCTAGACGTAGGCGGCTAGATAGATAATTATGTAGATGTACTCTAAAAACTAGTAAGGGAATCGCAGGAGTAAAAAGGCCGAGTTACTCTTCAGAGCATTCTTTTACTATCGCAAAGCGTCGTATGGAGTGAAATGCGTTGCTCAGTCTATATAACAGGAGTGAGTGAAATGTTCTTGTACTCCACCTCTATCTGAGAGAGTGGAATGCCCGTATACTCTTCTGGCATGAGAGAGTAAAACGCAGTTATACTCCTGGTCCTGATGTATATCGATGTCGTCTAATGTGAGAATACGCATTATTTGTTAGTGACCTCTTGTGTTCAGACTAACGCAACGGCCAGTCTGACCGATGTACATTTTTCTACATAACATAAGCGAACAAAAAACAACTGCAGTCCTACACTCTACAAACGGAGAAGCATGTTTAATGTTGCACTGAAAACGATCCTTTTTTGTCGACAATTTACGATCCAGCTTGGCACATATTTTCTCGAGTTTGTTTGGCGCAAAAAAACACGACATTTAATATGTACCTGCTGCCAACCTTCGTTAGATTGTGTGCTGTTTTGTGCGCATGGGGTATCGAGACGCATTTCTTCTTATTTTCTTCAGAATCCCTGTCTTTTTTTTTTGGCTGCGTCTTAGACAGGCCATTGCGGACATTACGAACTAACTTCTGTGCTGTTCTTCGCAGAACATGCTCCTCGTAACCTGAACTTGTCAATCTAACAACCTGTTTATTGAAACTTCCACTAATATTTTCCGGACGTGACTTGGCCAAAGTCGCGCGCAGGCACGAGTAGGCTATTGCCATTTTTTACTGTTTTTGAGTGCCCGGAATAGTAGTTGAGCAGGGGCTTTTCTGATCGCGGACTGTATGACCAGCACACATGGTCCGGCCTACGTGTTAACGCCAAATCTAAAAACTGAAGTTGCCCGTCGCTTGGCACTTCCCAAGTAAATTCTAGCCCCCTGCTGCATTCCTTGAACACTTTTAAGATATCTCCTACCGCTCTGTCAAGCACACTGTGTTTTACAAAAACCAAATAGTCATCCACATAACGAAATATTTTCATTGCAAGGCCATTTAGGTTTGCTTCAATTTCTTGGTTCATCGAGGACATTCACCGAATTGATAAAAAGTAATTTAACTGACATCAGCATCATTACGTTGTGACATGTACATACCACGATCATATTATCTTCTTTTTTTTCCTTCTCCTTTTCTGCCCTCCTCCTCCTAGGGCCTTTCTGTCCTCACTCCCCTCCCCTATACAGAGTAGCATGTAGGCGCCTTTAGGTACGCCGGCAGAATTCTCTGTTTTTCATTAAAGAGCTTTCTCTCTCTCTATTGGTTCACGCATCCTAAGAAAATTGTCCTCAGTACTGCAGCCACCTTTGACCCGATACATATTTCAGACTTTTGTTTGTACAATTCCCCATTCCATTCCACAAAGGTTGACTGCAAGTAAAATGATAGTATTTCAAGAAATGTTCCTACTGGCACGCCACATTTGTTGACAAATTCCATTTCATCATAATCATCAGTAATGCACTGTCTTACACGTGACATTAAGGGACCATGTGGAATGCTATAATATAAGTCCTGGACATCAATGCTAAAAAAAAACGCCAGGCCTGCGCTGAAACCGCAGCACAGTCACACCGAAAGCTGGAAGAGCGGCGTTTCTAGAGCCCGTTAAGCTCTCTTGGCGCTACAATACAAGTACACTAGAAAGGTACCCACTACGCCATAAATCACAATTTTTGTGAAGTTGGGAAGCATCTACTAAGCCATTATTCGTCATTCTGCGGGGAAGCGAGGCACCAGCTACACGTCTGTAAGGCATTATGTGTACTTTGTTGACGCGACGACTGATGACGATGAAGAATTACGGCTCAGTCCTTTGTAATGGGTTGGAAGCTTTAAACAGCCCACCAGTTATGTAATTTGCATTGAGTGACGCCCGGTCGCTATTTCTCTCTCCCGTCATGCTGTATAACATACGTTGACCTGGGACAGAGAGGGGGGGGGGAGGCGAAGAACTTTACTGAGACCCCGAGGAAATGGATCATGCGCTTATGGGCTTCCTTGGCAACTAATACAAGTGCCCTTGCGAGGAACCCACTACGCTATAAATCGTAATTTTTTAGAAGTAGGGCAGCAGGCACTGTGCCATTTTTCGTCATTCTACGGAGAGCGTTGGTACCTGTTAAACACATGTAAGGCATTATGCGCACTTTGTTGATGCTGTGCCTGATGACAATGAAGAATTATGGCAGAGCTCTTTGTAATGGGTCGGAAGCATTCAACAACCTACTCGTTGCGCAATTTGCATCGTGTGACGCCTGGTTACAGAATTCGCGTTATGCAACGCTTGGTGCTTATTTTACTCTTCTACCACGCTATATTACATATGCTAATGTGGTTCCTTCCCGACATGAAGCCTGTATAGGACCTTTTTGCAAAGCAGTTTCAAGCGCCGGCATGGCTCAGAGGTTGAATACTGGGCTCCCACGCAGAGGGCCCAGGTTCGAACCTCGTTCCATCCTGGAATTTTTTTCGTATTTCGCTTTTCTTGCTATCGCATTCATTGCTTCGCCCTTGCGGCGAAACTGACATGAAGCCTGTATAGGACCTTTTTGCAAAGCAGTTTCAAGCACCGGCATGGCTCAGAGGTTGAATACTGGGCTCCCACGCAGAGGGCCCAAGTTCGAACCTCGTTCCATCCTGGAATTTTTTTCGTATTTCGTTTTTTTTTTTTCTTATTTCGAGCGATACTGGTTACGGACACCGGCGGCGGCGGCGGCGGACAACTACGGCGCCAAAAACGGCCGGTGAAATGATCTCATAACAGCTTTCGCTGTAAAAATTGCAGTTACCAGGGTTTGAGGTTGTTAAGAAGCCAACCAAAGAGTCAAGAGTTCGGTACACAGAAAAGGTCCGACACTTTCAAGGTAACAAGCTCAGTTTCAAGAAAAGTAGAAACGTTAAGATGCCATGAGTTTCTTTCTGACACAATAGACCTAAATGGAACATGAGGCTTATGTGTTTTAGCTGCAAAAAAAAAACTCAAGGTTCAAGTTGCTCGAGCGTTTCACTAAAGAAGCGAGCTGTTCAAGATTGTGGTTCAACAATAACGCGACAGCTTCATCTCTAATTTTGCTAGCTTTTTTGTTAACTCGAACAAAATTCTTTTTAACTGCCGTCATTTCCTTTTCCTGGAACAACGCTTCCGGCAAAATAACAAAACACCCATCCTTGTCTGAGATAAGGAACCGTCAGTCATTTGTAATACCATACTGTACTAATTGTCTTACATGCTGTTGCTTGCCACCGGAGGTTGCCGTCCTCGTTAATACATCCACGCATTCCGTGGTGAAGCGTGGTCGCTCTTCATCTGACACACGTCGGGCAAGGGTCTTGGTCAGGGCAACTTTGTCTGGTGGGGTGAAGGTTGGCTCGAAGCAGAACTTGGGTCCCAATCCGAAGATCCTCTTGTGGTCATCAGGGACGGCACAGTCTCCCAAGGTGATAACTCTCCCTTCCAACCTCTTGGGTTTTTTCGGCCTGGGCAAGTTTGGGCGGCTGTTGTACCATAACCAGTGCGCTACTCTGTCGGACGTCCTGTACCAATCCTTGAAGAGTTTCCCGTACGCTCCTGTTTGTTGCGAGGCGCAGGCTACTCTGAGACAATCCTTGAAATGCCTGGCTTGCCTCCACCATTCCTCATTCAAAATCCTGCAGATTCGTTTTGTGTGATTGGACGAAGGTTAAATGAAACCACACATTGCCTGTAGTTCCTTGGGGCACAGGTTGTACCTTATATGCCAGGATGCCTCTCTTGCCTTGCAAACGCAACCCGCCATCATTGAAGCCATGGTACACGGGTCATATTGGTTGACGAAGCCATAACATAGAAAAGGGCCCGATGTAATGGAAATGAAGCTCAGTAAAGTTGAAAGTTGGGCCAGTTTGTGATAGTCATGTTTACGTGGGAAGCCGTGCGCTTAGACAAGGCACGACAAGGAACGAAGACAGGACGACCGCTGCACTCGCACCTGGTTTATTTCGAAGAAAACATAGTTATTATACATACTGCAGGTGTACCACGTACGAACATGACTTTCAAGTTACAACGGTTTTCGATGATTTTCCAAAAAAGACACTTCGCTATCGCTCAGCACTACGGATGCTTGGCTGATGCAATCATCTTTTCTTTTTGTGATATGAAAGGCCTCGATCACTTCCCTAGTTTTCTTCGAAACTATGTTTTCTTCGAAATAAACTAGTTGCGAGTACAACGGTCCTCCTGTCTGTCTTCGTTCTTTGTGCCTTGTCGAAGTGCACTGCTTCCCACGTTAAGATGCTTTCAAAATGTGTTTTTCATCTTAGGTAAAACGCATTCATATGCCTCAGTTCAAGTGACGTTTGGCAAGCATGGACACATGTCGTAGGGTTCAAGGCAATCACTTTCGTATCGCGGGGACCCGGGTTCAAAACCCAGACATGGGAAGAAAATTTATTTATTATGCCTTTGGTACATACGTGCCAGCTGTAGGTGACGCAGGTTTTTGGAACACCATCTCTAGCTACACGGCTCAGTCCATACAAGCTTCGCTTCAAGAAAGAAAGCATGTGGAACTTAACATACCCAAAAGTTTGTCCGGTGTAGGGACGGTTGGCTCATGAGGTCCCGCTTACATTCCGTAAGGTTCACATTGCACAAACGGGCCGATATTTTTATGTGCGGACGGGAGAACATGAACGTTGGCAAGAGAAAGAAACCGAATCGAACGTGGTGATTCGGCGGAAAGCGTGCTGACCGTGAGCAGAACGAAGCCTCCTATAAAAAGAAAGGACCGACATTACGTCAGCGAACGGTCAAAATGCTGTGTCCATATGAAATGCTCTTCTTAGAATCGATGAGAATGGAGGACGCATGAGAATGGAGGACGGAGCGCGCATGCTCCATAATCCGAAATGTGACAGTCGTATTTTTTAAGGCGGCTGCACCTTTACAGTCGTTTAGAGCCGTTTATCGATATTTCTGCTGTAATTTTTAGTCTTTTAATGCTGCTTTGGCTCTATACACCACATGTCAAAGATTACAATATCATAATTCTTATTAGAGTTAGGTCATCATACTTTTTTGTTATCGCCGTTATGGCCCATGTGAGTGTTGGCTACATATGATTGGTGCTGCCAAGTATGCGGATATATATTGTGCGTGTTTCCCTCAATAAAGTGTCAGTCTTAAGGAAGCGCCTAATTCTCCGTGTTACTTCCTGTGTTCGTCTCGTTGGCGCTTTATTCCTTCAGTAACACGCACCAGCTTGCCCAGCGAGAAGTTCTGCTTGAACCTCAAGCACATCGCGTCCGGCGCTAGCTGATTGGTGGTCTTGAAATCACTCTTGCTTTAGATATTGGTTTCTGTAAGACGAGCGCCGAAATCCTCTAAGTGACGAAGAGGATGATGATCTGGTGTATGGATTGCATTCAAATCTCGGTAATCACCACAAGTCTCTCAGTCACCTCTTTCCTGCTTTGGTACGAGATGTCGAGGTGAAGAGAGCTGGAAAAAGGATGAAAAATTGCGTGGGTCCCTTACACTATTCCTAAAAGGACTCGAAGAAGAAAACTTGAGCGCCGCTGCACTAAAGACTGAAGCGTCCTGTCAGAATGAGACGAGCTGTTTGGCTCCTCGTGCCTTATTTTGTGCTCATCGAGCCACCTCTGGCGTTGCATATTTCTTCCGTCTACCACATATGCACATAGGCCCTGGCTCAACGTCTTTCATAGCGCGCAATATCGGCTTTCCGCTTTGCTCCATAGCCGTCAGTAGGTCGAGCCACATGGACGCCGCTTCTTTTTCTCATACTATCCAAGTAGCTAACACCGCTGAGCAGAAGCTTTTCATGAGATCTGTTTCTATTCTTTGAGGAGGAGAGGCGAATAGCAGTACAGCGCCACAGCGCCACTGTCGGATATCGAGGAATCGCTCGTGAGCGAACGCTTTCAGTGAGCTGTGAAGCCGTCAGCCGTGTAAAGGCGAGGCACTTAACTCATATATAGAGAGCAGATTTTGCAGAGAGCAGCGTCTCTATAAATGACGAATACGGGTAGTAGGAGCGTATTATCTTCCATCACTGCCTCTAGCGGAGCGAAACGAGTCTATCATATATACGAAGGAAAGCGAAGGAACAGCCACTGAGCCAACTGTTTGAAGCGGCTTAGTGAGCAGATTCACAAGGGGCGAATTGCCGCCGAGCTAGCCAAGTTAGCGGCGCTCTAAATACGCCATAGCCACCATGTTTAAAAAAAAAACCTTTGCAGAATCATGAATCAAGCCTTCTAAATTCGTGGATATGAGAGGCAATCACTCTTGGATGCGAGTTTGGACTACTGTGTACTGAAATACATACAGCTTTTTGCAATAATCATTGCGGAAAACTTGATGCTTGAATGGGCTAGTGCGCCGTTCTACGCGAATACATTCCGCTTGGGATGGCGATGACTCTGGGCGAAGCTCGTATTTTGTAGCGTTAGCTACACTTGCCTACTCGGAGCCGATATCGCGTGGTTCCTCATGAGCCGTGCTGCGCATGCGCGAGGATGAGTGCGGAGCCGGCATCTCACACGCTCTCCGCCAACGCCGCGCGCGGCTCGCCGCTGCTGGTGGCGGAGAGCGGGAGGAGTGGCGTCGTAGCCGGGCAGACAGACTGGCGCCGGCGCGCGCGACTCGCCGCTGCTGCTCTGCGCATTCGAGAGGGGTGACGTCGTAGCCATGGCGCGCGCAGCTATTCGCCTTCGCTGTGCAGTCGCCGTCTGACAATGCGCTGGTGCCGCTTGATAGCGCCTCTGACTGACGTTTGCAGGTGGGTAACGCCATGCAGAAGGAGAGCGCAAATGCTGCTCAACGGCGCAGAAGAGCCGAGAAGCTTATGTCATCGGATCCCGAAGTAGTTGCCTGGCAATTAGCGGTTCAGCGTACGAAGAATGAAGAAGCAACCTGACGTTGAGCAAAAATAAATATGCATGTGCCAGATAATACGTATACCGTGCGTGTGTCATTGGAGCAGCAGTAAGCATGACAATCAAGCTAATCCTAGACAATCTGGAAAGCTCAGAATAATCAGCTGAACCTTTGCTAACGCTACGTATATCCGGCATAGCCGAGCTAAGCCACTGCAATATTTTTTTTAGTTGTAACCGGCTATAGGCAAACTATTTATAATAGGCTAGTTCCACTGGCGCATGTGTAAATTTTATCAAAGCCAAACAACTGTCTTATGCATCAGACAGGTAACAGACTCGAGTGAATCAGTGAGCCATTCAAATGAGCCGATTTATCTCGGTGAGCAGAGTTCTTTCGTGTCACTCGCTAAAGTGGGCCATTTTGCCCATTTATGGTGCCGGCGGTGTGGTCGAAAACGAGGTACAGACGGCTGGCACGAGGGCCGATGTCGTCTGCCACCATTTGCGTCTAAGCGGCGTGCTTCCCGTCCACGAACAGGACTGAGTGCAGTGAGTGGCCTGTTTGCAAAACGATGGCGGCCCCAACAGAACTGTAGGAAATGAAGGCGGGCCTCTGTTTTCGTAAACCAAGCTCGGGGGGTTATTTTGTCAAAAGTTCGGCCGATGAAGCTATGCGGTGGGGACAGGAGGCGTACATGTGGCGTCCTGCTGCTAGTGTAGTCTCCCTGTAAGCAGTAGTGTTAACGTGGGGAATGGATATTGTTCCATAAAGTGCAAAAGTCCTTCACCATTTTTAAGAGCTTATATATACAGAGGAAGGCGATGTGTCTTTACAGCTGGGAGGAAGAGAGTAGCCTGACTTTTATAGACCAGCAATAGCAGGTCCGAAGAGAGGCAGGGAAAGGGAAGCCCAGTCCTGGGGGAGTGAGCGAGGTAACAGGCCGACAAATGCAAATACTTCGAAAGCAGGGTCACTTGAAGTCGTCTGTATGGCTGGTGGCTACTGAGTTATAACGGCATAGCAGGCAAACGCAGTTAACTCTGAAGGATCAAACTCATTCTGATTTGCTCATGTGTGCACAAAGTTTTTCCTAGCGCTTCGAGAAGCAACCTGATATATGCGAAGCAGTACCCGTCTTCTCTTTGCTTAAACGCACGTGAAGAACGATTGCTTCGCCATCACAATAAAAACCTCTACGATATTGGCCTTTCTTGCTAACGGAGAAAGATTTAACGTGACGTAACTTTCGAAGTGTTAATTTGACGGGGCGTTTTTGCTTCATATTATGGTAAAAAAATTGCAAACATTGATCTTGCAGACACAAAGCTCGGCTATATTTTGCATCGATGGTACAGATATGAAATATTCATTCTTTGACATTTCAAATGTAGATGTTGCATTCCCCGCAGGCAGGGAGAAGAATGGCGCCAGATAAGGAGCGCGGTTCAGCCTTGCACCTTTAGACCTCGGACTATTCAGTTGTATGCTGAAGCAATGGGGCATATTGCTGACGATGCGTTGGAACTCATCGCTAGCGACCGGGATGAAAATGGAGACGTGCCGGACTGTTACACCATCCTGCAGAGATGGGCGTTGGAGTGTAAGTGTGGTTTGGTATATTATTGCTTTCAATGCGTGAAATTAAAAAGGATAACGCGCCGTCATTGCTTGTTTTACGAAAAAAATACGATGCACTGATTGCGCATGACAGACGCTCATATTATATCAATAAATAAGCGCTTATTTCTGGTAGTTCCATATATTGAAAGTATTTTTAGGGAAGTAGGAACGGCTTCACTGTGTTCGTTGGTCGTATAATACCAGTTTTCATTCCGAAAGTACGCGACTCCGGAGTGGTTACCTTGTCGTTGCAATTATGCACTTATTTTGTTTGCTTTCAATAGGATTATAGGACCTTATTATAGAAAATGCAGGCGTGCAGGCGTGAACACACGAAATGGACAACGCCAATGCTGTGATGTCTTATTTTTTATTGTTATTTTATCGTGCAAGTTTTGTCATGGAACTTGTTTACTAACTTGTTCAACTTGCTGTCCTTTCGACCTCCACAAAATGTAGTTCCGATCTGAACACGCTGGAAAATTTGGTGCATAATGAAAACAGCCATCAGTCTATTTTTCACACCATTTCCATCAGCATAATCAATATTTGTTGCAAGAACCCACAATACGTTTGTTTATTCCTGCGTGCATTGCACGGGTAAACTTTTTCGATACCATCCTGAAACTACGGCGTGGGCACGTTCAACAAGTGTCCTCCGCTAACGAAGCAAAACAAGAAGCTGACCCACTTCACACCCATCAGTGTCCGTGACAATTTGATACATTATTGCATCAAACTTCTTCAACTTGCGTACAGATCAACGAGTTGTATTGCTACATCGAAACCACCCGGTGGCTGAGTGGCTATCGTGCTCGGCTGCTCACCAGAAAGACGCGGGTTTGATCCCGGCCGTGGTGGTCGCAGAACCCCAGGTGCTCGAAGTTATCGGCAGCCCTTTATTACGGAGTCTGTCATAGCCTCAGCCGCTTTGTTACGTTAATAACCATTAACCAAGTAACCTACAACATTCCACTTCATTCCACTTCATTCCACGCACTCGTGTTCGCTGGAGGTCTTTCTTGGCTCAGCTTGAAGGTCAAACGCACGCACACAGGCGTTTTCTAGGTTCGTACCGGGAGGAGTAGAGCTATCCTTCTAAAAATCACTTCATCTCAAGAGTATGAAGTTGGGCATGTTGGTAATGCATAACTGATCCTGAGAGTGTAAGATTTTCTGCGGACATATCTACTAGCGCAAAAACCACACAAAGGACGAGGTAAAGACGGCAGACAGGACGCAGCGACAGCATGGCGCTGCGTCCTGTCTGCCGACTTTACCTCGTCTCGTCGTTTGTGTGGTTTTCGCGCTAGTAGATATGTCCGCAGTTAATACGCACGAACTAGCCCAACTCGCTTCTCTAATACTAGTAGGATTTTCGCGCATGGCAGCTGTGGGCTTCTTGAATGATTTGTTTTTCGCATTTCGAGAGTATATATGTGTATGCTCCTCGAAATAAACCTTGTTAGAATCAAGTAAGTGCTCGTCTTCGTCCCTTCTCTTGTGCAGTGTCAAATTCTGCGCTACGTGATCAGTTACACTTCATGTCAGCAGATATAACTTTGGTCGCAATATGAGTTTCTTCAGGGTACACTTGCTCTACGACCTTAAGAACCGACGATATGGTCCTTTGGTTCCTTTAGGTGATTAACTTGAAGTGATGTCTGATTCACTTATATAGCTTTACTATTTTTATTCACTTGAATTTTTGTTTCATTAACATTTAATTAACTTTAGTTCACATTTCATTCATCTTGAATTTCACTTAATTTATCTTCGGTTGTATTTAATTAGCCCTATGCGCTACCTAATAATTTTTTTACCTCTCGAGACCAAAGGCATTACTGAGGGACAGTGGGAACAAAATGCATGCATACATACATCAGGCAAAACAAATACACTGGGTAATATTGTCACGTGGTCGTGACGTCGACGAAGACAGCAGTCGGCGTTTGCAGGATGAAACTGTTTATTTGGCCGAACTTGTGGCCGGAAAATGAGAACTATAACTACAGCAATGCACGCTGTACAATGATAGCGGCGAACAGGGCGTCGTCCGTCGATCAACTGACAAGCGGTCACGCGCGTCGGCTTTTATACAGGCGCTATCGAACTTTCCAGCAATATCGCTGGTGGCGGCGTAATCTCTAGACAAAGCTGGAACATTCGCGTGCGGGGCGCAATCTTAACAAACCGATCTACTACAATCGCGATGCTTCTAGAACACTACTTCGTAGACAGCGTCGAGCGTTGATAACCGTCTCTGCCGGTCAAACCCGAATACATCAAAACAAGACAAGAAGTGGGCGTGGCAATATTCACAATAAGGTAAAACAGGCTTTTATTTAATCAGATGACGTCGATAGTCGGTGACTGATGCGATTTCAGCGGGAAGGTGGTACCACTCGATTGCGGTGCGCGGTAAAAATGACTCCTAGAATATTTTCGTTTTTTAAATGCAAGAGTTACTTTATGGCGATTATCAATGCGATGGGACACATACTGCGGTTGAAGAATGAATCTATCATGAAGAGTGGAATAATAGTATATGTTGTGAAACAAGGTCAATTATACGGGCGAGTTTTCGACGCGCACCTAAAGATGGAAGGGGAAGGATGGCGTCATGGCTGATATGCTAGCAGTGCGGTTGTAGTTAGAGAGAATGGAGCGAACCGAGTTTACATGCGTAGGGCACAGAAGCAGCGTATTCAAGCTTTGGACAAATTAAGGTTTTGTAAAGTATTAGCTTACAAATGGCGGAGAGGCGGAAAAGTTGCGACGTAGATATCCTAGCATACGGTTTGCGTTGTACATGTTGTATTCTGCGTGCACTGTCCAATTCAGATTACATGGGGTGTGAACACCTAAGTATTTATAGTATGTGACAAATTCTAATGGAACACCGTCCAGAAGATAAGAGGGGGAGGATTGTTAGCGTTTCGGGTGACACGTATATTCGATTATGACACACATAATCATTTCCGTTGGCACGCAGAACTATCACATGGAATCACATGGGATACCCTTATGGCACCAATTTAAGCAAGACAATTTGCTCTGTGCCGTCCTGCACAGTTCCACATATTGCGGGACTGGCTGTTCTTTAGCTGCTCGTTGGCATTACGGCTCCCTGTGCTACTCTTCTTTGATGCCGTATACAGTTATAGCACCATTAGCGCCATTGTAAGAGCAAAAATACCTCTCCATATTTAATACCTGAACTTTCTTCATCTAGATTAGTGAAGAATCGGGTTGAACAACAACCAAATTATGTCAGCACATTGGTAGCGAAATAAAGGGGCGCAAGAGGAGTGAGCTTGAACGTTGTGACTAGCCAAAATAGAGCCACACCGGGACAAATCAATTAGCATCGAATGTAGTGCAAAATTTTTCGAAACATGCTGAAGTCTGCAATTCAATCGTACGTTAAGAATGGCCCTGTGCAGGAACCTGTGCATACGAAAACATGTAGAGGCTTTCAGCAGTATGAAAGTCGGTAGCACCGAAAATGTCACATAATAATAAGTGTATCAAGCAAGCGTAAAAAGTTACAATTTGGAAAAGCGACACGAAATATGCTATACGTAGGTAAGAGTATGGCGGTTGAGAATAAGCATTTCAACTGATATAATTTCTTTTCTTTTCTGCAGCCGTCATGTTTGTCTCTCTGGACAGGAGACTGGGTCTGCTAGTTAATCCGTTGCCGCCGGACTCGGACGCAGCTGGTATAATGAAAGGAATTCTTACACTATTTTCTGACATGGACAAACTCGTCACAAGATTTCCGTACTACCGGTATTTTCCTACGCCTACCATAAGGAGCTTCCAACGTGCCGGGGATTACCTGGTCTCGTAAGTACAGTTTGGTGATTTGTGTGTGTACGCGGGCATGTGCTTTTACAATGCGCGGATGGCGCAATTTCCGTATTTTATGAGAAAACACGCAGAACAAAAAAAGAGGTGATATATGCCTTAGCTATGCGGCAATCACAGCAGTGAAGATATTTAACCCATACAGCAGGGGTCTCAATCCCGTCGCCTGCAGGCCTTTCGCTAGAGGCGCGGCCCGCACATGACTGTCCTCGTCTAATATTTTTTTTTATTTCTTAATAAGCACGCTCGTGAGCCCTGATCCCGCAACGGACAGCTGTCCGCACCAGAAAGTAACTTGGAGGACAAGGCACACGGACAAGTTTCTCTTCGAATGTCTTTGGCTCAGGTGACTTCTTAGTGGCCCATGGTTGCCGAAGGTCATTTTGCTCAACGCGGAAGCGACTCTACGTGGTGACGGCCGTCGGTTTCGAGATGCCCGTCCACACTTCAGTCATTCTGGAACTCGGCATCGATAATGTCATGTAGTTGGGACGGCTAAAAAGGCTCCATCAAGACTGGGAAATATGGTACTCTTTATCTGGCGAACTTGTGCCGAAAAATGAAAAGTCAAGCTACAAGCAATTCACGCTGTACACTGATAGCCGCGAGAACTGTCGTTGGCCGTCGAGTAATCTGATCATTTGTGGAACGCGTCATCTTTCATACATCAGTCAACGAATCTTTCAGCGCTATCGCTGGAGGTCGTGTAAGTTCTCGAATAAACTTGACTATTCGGGTCCTGTGCGTAATCTTAATAGAATTATTTCGAACAATCGCGATGCTTCCCAAACATTGCGGCGTAGTCTGCGCTGAAGGCTGCTAGCGGTTTTATTGCGACAGCAATTATATGGACAGTCTCGACGAGTTCTTGCCGTCGCCGTCGCCGTCATGTCCTGGTATGAAGTCCAAATTGATAAGACCGCCCGCGCGAGCAGGGGCGACGAACGAGGCCAAAGCAGAGATCAAACGAGCCGGCCCGTTTCCGTCGCTCGGTGGGTGCATGCGATAACATCACCTCGCTCAGGAGGCCTGCCGTCAAAGCACACAGGAAACGCCCCACCGTCTTTAAAGACCATAAAAAAAGATGCGAGGTGGGGAGCGGGGGCAGCTGTCGCGCGAGCAGCCACTGCTTTGAACTTTGGTTTTAAGGGCGCGGTCGCGATCGCTGGCGCGCGCGCTATCGCGAAAGCCATCACAACGGCCGGCTCTTATACCCTTCTACGTGCTGCGCTCTCAGTGCGATGTGACTATGCGGAGATTATCTCGCCCTGGAGCGGCCGTATTCTCTTAAGAGACACCAGCGTTTTGTAGTTACGCGGAAACCGGATAAAAAAACAGTTAGCTGCCAGCCTCACTTCGTTTAATACTACAATTTGTTGCTATCGCATTGATTGCTCCGCCCTTACGGTGAAACTGTGACTTTTTATGGGTGACACCTGAGTACATGAAAATAAAGCAATAAACGCGCGTGGCAATATGTATATCGAATCCTCACGCCAAATGCGCTTCAGAAATGAAATATGAGAAAGGCCTCCTTTAAAATGGCAACTTTCGCTGACACTTCGTTGAATCCCCCGACGCTCCAAGCTTCTTCAATATCACGGCCCTTGCGGGACTAAAATCCGTGACTGCAACCAGAGGCGTAGCCAGAAATTTTTTTCGGGGGGGGGGGGGGGTTGAATCATAATTTATGTATCTTCGTGCGTGCGTTTGTATGTGCGCGTGTACATATACGCCAGCAAAATTGAAAAATTTCGGGGGTGTCTGAACCCCCCCCACTACCCCCAACCCCCCTCCCCCCTAGCTACGCCCCTAACTGCAACTGATAGAGGCTACTTCACATCATAGGATACCTCACTTGCGACGTCCAAGGTCCGACAAAGATGCAATAGGCCCTTTGTGAACACAATTTTTTTGCGCAGACACACCTAACCTCCTTACGAATTCGCGCACACGGCGTGGACGGGGAGACAAAGCGAATACTGAACATTATACACAGGAGGGTGGCCCAACTGCTTATATTTTATTATTGCGATAGCAACAATATGGACACTATCGGCGTGCTTTTGCCGTCACCGTCATGCTCCGCATAAGGTCCAAACCGATAACATTGCCCCGGCCATTGTATGTTCTATGCGCTAGTAAAAGCGCACGATCGCTAGGGAAGAGTGCAGCTGAAGCAGAAATGAAAAAAGCCGGCCGCCTCTGTCGCACGAAAACCACATGCGATAACATCACAAAGCGTGCAAGGCTTGCAGTCGTACACCGCCGTGCAGTTGTCAGCTGCTCAAGTTCGACAGTTAGAGTGCGGTCATCAGTACAAATTTTCCTTTTCCGCCCTTGCTTTTGTATATACCTCCTCAAATGAAGAAGCACTTACTACTCCGCGGTTCAAATAGCCACCTCTTGCGATTCTCTCTTTTAAATTTTTTGGGGTTGGAGGAGGGTTAACAAGCAGAATTGCAATTCGGCCTAGTTGCAACAAATTCATCCTTCGCTTAGTCGCGCAAAACACACAGGGACAAGAAGAGACTTACGAGGACGTCCTCGTAAGTCTCTTCTTGTCCCTTCGTGTTTTGCGCGATTAAGTGAAGGGTTAACAAGGTGTA
This sequence comes from Rhipicephalus sanguineus, assembly GCF_013339695.2. Classification (NCBI taxonomy): domain Eukaryota; kingdom Metazoa; phylum Arthropoda; class Arachnida; order Ixodida; family Ixodidae; genus Rhipicephalus; species Rhipicephalus sanguineus. The sequence goes on from NC_051183.1 coordinate 153,834,562, forward strand.
CATGAACACATTGCAGGCGGTTGCTGCCCTGACGAATAAAAGCGGTCTTCTCGAAACGTCGACTCCAGTGACTTTCTGAGTCCTACGATCTTTCATTACTTCAAGCCTTGATCTTTCCGCAAGCATCCCTACTGCTTGGGTATGCGTTACAAGGTTCAAAAGGGCTTCCACTTCGGCTTGTTGGATCATTAGGACGAGTGGTGTTGCGCATAGGACGGGACAAAGGGAAGAACACGACAACACACACGGGGCACAAACAGTGAACAGTTTATTGACGACAGTAAAGGCACTCTTTGACACATTTCCAGGACAACATTTCGCATTGCAGCAGTGAAATTTAACAAAAAGCTTATGACAGCGGTGCACATTCAAATCACGAAAACATCACCGTAAACGTGGTGATTTACCAACAACAACGCGCATGACAGCGGTGCAAAATAATTGCAAAAAATATCAGCGTACACGCGCCGTGTCTCTCAGGTACGCTAGTTACTTCTTAGATAAGGAGATGGAAGCTGTTCTAATGCATCGGCCGTTTAGACTTGCGAAGGTGTGGGCTTCGATAATGTGGAGGGTCAATTGATCTTTGCTTCTCGTAAAAATTATGCACTGCTAGAGCTTTCGCGCACAACCGCACTTGATGCAGTGAATTGCTAGCCAGTCTTGTCTTTTACGTTATTCGCGTGTGCACGAAGTCGGTCATTAATACGACGACCTGTTTGTCCAACCTAAAAACGGTTGCATGTTAAAGGTATCTGGTAGACAACGCCTTCGGCGAACTTTGCAAAAAAGATTACATGTTTCTTGATGCATGCTTTACTTGCAAGAGCATTTGGGTTCGTCATTTTGCAAGTTTTTGTGGTGCCGAAAACACGACTCGAACATCGGCTCTCTGAGTGATCTTTTTTATGTTGTGTGAAAACCTGTGGATGTAGGGAATTACGGCAAATTTCGTTTTTTCTTGTTTGTCACTTTCTTGGTTGTCGGAGCGTGCGTTATATCCAAAAGTTCTCACATTCCTAAGAAGTTTTATCTGCGACGGACGCTAATAAGGGCTTAGGGTAACCAGGTTCTGAGAGGCGGGAAGTTTGTTCACTGACACTTTGGCTCATTAGGTGGGAGCAAGACTTATCAAGGGTGTTTCTTAGGAAAAGATTGACAATGGCTCTTTTTTCAGTTTTGAGTGCGCCTAGTGGAAAGGGAGGATAGGTCTGGGTTCATAGAGCCAGCCCACGTGGCTCTCTTTCAAAATGGGCGTGACGTGAAGAAAGCGAATGCTCTCTCCACTGGGCAGTTCATGGCTGACCTGCAAGGGTTTCAGGCTTTCCCTTGCAAGAGCCAGTACTTTTGTGCTTTCTTGGCTAAAGAGTGCCGCGTTGCATTCTAAAAGAAACAAGTGGTCGTCTACAAAGCTTAAATATTTAACCACTTTAGTGGATCTAAGGTCAGCGGCAAGAGTAGTGTCTAAGCGTGATAAAAACAGGTCGCTCAGGATGGGTGCAACGCACGAGTCGATGCATATTCTTTTCTTTGCTAGTAGGAATTTGTCCTCCCATTTGAAAAAGGTGGACTTGAGGTAGAAATTAAGTAGTTCCAGAAATTGTCCCCTCGAAATACCGGTTTCGGTTTGATAGGCTATTGCACCAAATTCATCCATAGCTTGTTCGACACAGCTTAATAAGCCATTATGGGGTATACTGTAACATAAGTCTGTGATGTCTGTTGAGAAACCTTCAAGGTTGTCCATCTCGTGAGAGCTAATAAAACGAAGTGCGTCGTTTCAGTTCTTAGTAAGCAAGGGATCTTCAACGGGTAAAAGTTTTAGTTTTTCTTATAAGCATAGTGCTATTGACTTCTGTCACGCGCCATTATCGGCAACAAGGACCCTATGTGGAGCATTCAACTTGCGGGTCTTCATCGTGAAGAAGGTGATCCTTGCCACTTTTGTCTATGCTTTTTTTACATGCGCCAGGTTCAACCGCAAGCAAACTTTCTTAGTATTTCTTTTTTGTTTTTTTTTCATTGAAATTTCATCGCGCCTGTCGAAGCACTTCATTATCGCCTCAGTCGCTTTTCTGTTCAAAGTGCCGGAAGGTAAAACCGCGAATCCATCCTTCCTTACTGAAAAACCAAAAAGACGCGTACCATCACAGAAAAAAGTAAGGACAGGACAGAAAGGGCGTCAACTCGCAACTAACTTTATTCCCAGAACATCAGCGTCATATATAACCACAGCGACCCTGCATGTAAGCATGTACCAACTAGCCCAACAAAAAGTTCTATTAAGTTCCATCCTTCTTTATCAGCCTGCAACGCTCATAACTCATGGTCCGTTAAGTAGCGAACAACGCGTTTCACAGGCAGCGGAGGGTTAGATTGCTAACATTTGCTTAGAACGTCCACGCCTTGGGCAATACAGCTGCTGGCTTGGTCGTCGGGAGCGAAGTGGGAAACCTGGCGAATGTAGGGGATAAGTTCTGGGGGGTTTCCTTTGTCCCGAAAAGAAAGTTTTGCTACTAGGGCTGGCACTCGATATATGGTAGAGGCACTTCTTCAGCTAGACGGACGGGGCACCTCGGTGTGCGATTTACTTTTCGAACATCATTTCGGAGCTGTCTTAGTTGTAGTTTCCACACGAATTCCGTGATGAGGCCTCCATATTTTGCGCTCTGTTTGTGTTATTGTGTTCCTTCCTTTGTGCCGTCTTATGCGCAACACCACTCATTAAAAGGTGTCACGCTTTTTCACGTTACGGGCGCATATCTTCCTCAAATTTGTCAAAGTACTTGCCAAAGAATGATTACGCATTAAAAATCTAACAACAGGGTAACGTCGCACATCAGGGGGCGAGAGTTGATGCCTGGGTGGAGACAATTTCTTTTCGGAGCCATTTATTCTTGGACAAAGTGGCAACGCTTCTTGGAAACTTGTGCGGGAATCCTCTTTTATTAAAAAAAAATAGTCTGATGTATAAGCGAGCCGTGTGCACATGGCTGAATATTTCTTTTTTTTTGCGCAACCGCCTTTGATATACACGCGGTTACTTTGTTCATTAAGTGGACTTCCTGTTATTGAACAGTTATGAGTAGAGCCTGTCATAGTCTTGGTTGTCTGTGTTCGTTGTCATTTTTTTTTTTTGCGCAAACTTATAATATCAGCAATACGAATCCCACTACCCAGCAAAACATTATTCTTCTCCGGCTAGTTTGTGGTTTACAGCATTGACTCTAAGGCACGAAATAACGAAATCTGAATTACAGCAATTATTTAATTTGTCATTTCGATTCCCAATAATTCGGCCACTTATTTCTGAACTTCGAGGCGAAAAATAGGGCTGTATGCAACCAATTGCCTAAAAATATGGAGGACCTCGCGGAAGCAACCAGCCGCCACTTTATTTATAAAAATGTCCACGTTGTATATTTACATTGCGAGAACTGCATGAATTCTAGCAGCAGATACTACGGCACCGGTCAATGGCAGCTTAATGGCGTTGCCAGACCATACATGTAAAATTTCTGCGTGAAAAGCAGAACGAAAAGACTAATAGGAAGCATCGCGACAGGAACTTGGCTTAGAACAGTGAATAAAAAAATAAATGAAACGAAGTTTTCCTTCGTTACCAACTTGCAAATTCACCAAGCATCGTAAATATTCGCAATGCGAAGCTAGCGAGTAAAGAACGTGAAATTTTGTTGAGCTTTTGCTTGAGACTTGCTTCTTCTAACATTAAAAAGAGACGTTTTTGACAAAGCCTTCCATCAATTATACCCAAGCTATTGGTCTCGTATTTCGTAACCTTCATCCCATTCCCTCGCCTCATGCTTTCTATTGTGATTTACGTCACGACATTATTGAACTTTCTGGCTTTTTAAAGTGCGAGTCATTTGTCTTGCAAAGCTCTTCGCAAAGTGATTAAACTCCAGCTTGGACTGAGAAGATCTGCAGCATATTGACACAAATAAAAAAAACATTGCCCATCCCTCTGCCATAGGAATCGGTATAACACGAAAGTAAAACGTGTCTTCACAGACGTAGTTGAGCGTTTGTTGTGCACTGTTTCGCCCCGAGGGCGAAGGAATGAATGCTATAGCAGCAAGTTGTTGTCACGCGAAGAACGGCAAGCAGCTCGAAACTTCCAACGCGTTGCTCAAGCAGAAAGGACGCACGGAACGAACATACACAGGATGAGCGCGAACTAACAACTGTTACAGCTCGACAGTAAATGCGCGCTGGCAAATACAAAGGAGGACGAACGAAACGAACGCACAAGTATACACAGGACGAGCGCGAACTGTGACAGTTGTACTTTATTTCTTTCTGATCAGCGCGCTCCTTTCGCAAAAGCGACCGCTGAAGTGAGCGAAGTGACCTTCGTGCTCTCTGTAACTTCAACGCAAACTTGCGGTGAGAGCGCAAGACGTACAAGATAAGCGCGCGCGCACGAGCGACCACGCCCTGTAGAGGCGCACGCTCAGCTCAACGCGTCGGGCGACGACATTTAAAGCGCGCCCTTTGAGCCCTTCGCGCCATCTCGCTAGTGATAATGAAAACACGCTGATGTATCACCGATCTCTGAGTACCGCCACCGGCAAATGGTGTATATAAATAGCACGCCGTTAGTGTGACGAAGAACGTGCTGTCTGTGGCGGAGTTGTTTCGCGCTGCGCGCTGGGGTTCGAGGGGTCGTAAGTTCGACTCCCGGTGACAGAACTTCTAGCTTTTTCTTTACCTTATGTTAGTCTTTATATTGTGCAATGTCATATCTATGACGGAAATGCGTCGGTGGAGCCGTGGTGGACCCCGGCATAAAACACTTTCGTGTTAAAAAATACTTCTTTATCAACGAAATACAACCAATTGTGGTATTCCTGCTCAAACGACATAAAACGAAATGAAATGTAGGACATGAAAGTACGTTAGTGAAAGAAAGACGAAATTGATGAATTGATTCGTAGATCTCGCGCATTTCTCGGGTTCGACACGGGTAGCATAAATGCTTGCCAAGTACGAAATTCAGACACTTGATTGTACAGCGACAGCTCGACGCACGTATAACTTCCCGTAACGTAACACAACCATAGTGCTTCGTAGGGCTATCTGGGATCGAAGACCTGGCCTCTCCTTGAAAAATTTCGTTGTGCGGGTTTCCGGCAGCTTCCATTGAGTGTTTGTCTCCGCTCCTTCTTATCAATTCGACTTCTTATTAAGATAACAATTATATGGACACTCTATGTGCATTTTGCCGTCGGAGTCGCAGCGATGTTCCGTATAAACGGCGTGCGGGGCGATAACATCTTCTCGCGCGTCGTATGTTCTATGTTCGAGTGGAAACGTGCAAGGGAAGTCGACAGTATCGACCCAAGCAGAGAGGAAACGCGCCAGCCACCTTCTATCGAGAGGAAGGACCATGGGACTGCGGCAGGAACTGCGGACTTTCAGTGACAGTAGAAGAACTTGTTTTTGGGCTAGTTGGTGTCTTAGTTTGCTGAACATATCGTAAGTGGCGCGAAGCTAGGAACATGAAAAAGGGCCGGAGGAAAGAGACAGAAGAGCGCCAAACTACCAACTGTTTATTGCCAGCGCAGGCTGAAAAACAGGTAAACTTCCACACATGCGCAGTGGAGTGGAAGAGTTACCCCGAACATGACATCACGTGAGCAGTTCCTTAAAGAAGGACAACTCAGACGGAAAGACAACAATGGATGTGTCACTGACACAAGCGGACCATTTACTTCTAATATGATACGCCTCTAGCAATTCCCTTGCTGTTTGATCTCTGCTTTTGTCGATAATCCTAGCTTGCGCAAAACGTGGCACACACGAGCATGACCTGACATGTGCTGGAAGGTGCGCACCATCACTCTTACCTATGCTGTTGGCATGCTCCCTGAGGTGGTCGTTGATACACCGACCCGTTTGACCGATGTAGGTCTTGCCACAGCTCAGGGGAATTTCATATACAACCCCTTCGGCACAACGCCTGAAAGCTTTTACCTGCCTCTTTTGGCACCCTTGCTCCTTAGCACGAGAGATTCGTCGGCGCAAGTGCGCCAGTTTATTCGGAGCGGAAAACACAGCAGGGATTGCGAACCTAGCGGCCACCTTCTTGAGGTTGTGGCTCAACTTGTGCAAGTACGGCACCACCTGTGGTTTGACGCGCTCCTGTTCTCTCTAGTGCTCTTCCCGAGTGCTGAAGTTCAGCTTCCGTAGCAGAGATTCGGCAACGGCATACTAGACCGCCCGAGGAAAGCCAGCCTTTTCCAGTCTGCCAATCTGATTACACAGGCTGGTCTGCATCATGTGCGGACACGATCTGCGCAGCGCGGATTCAAGGCTATGCTGAGCAATACTACGTTTTACAGTCTTAGAATGCGCGGAATCAAATGGCAAAAGCTCTTTTTTACTGCGTGGCATGTAAGCACAGCAAACATGATCGCTTTTCACGGCCAGGTTAATGTCTAAAAACTGCAAAGCATTGTCGGTTGGAAGCTCATGAGTGAAGGTTAATCCTTTGGAATTTGTGTTAAAGGCATTTAAAATGAAGTCCACCATTTCATGGTAGGGCACTGTGCACGTCTTGTCTAAAACAATTAAAAAATCGTCAACATATTTAAAAACATAAAAAGGATGTGATGAATTAGAAACACATTGTAGTGCCTGGTCAATAAGGGATAAAAAGATGTCACATAAAATAGGTGCTACACTTGACCCGATGCAAATGCCTTTCTTTTGCAAATAAATGTTTGCTTCAAAAGTAACGAAAGTACTCTTGAGGTACGCTTCCAGTACAGACATGAAATTAGTTACCGACATTTCAGCACAAGCAACAAAATTAGCCTCACCGCTTTTTTCAATACATAGCTTAACAGCAGCAAAGAGCTCAGGGTGTGGAACTGAATAAAATAGATCAGTCACATCGACAGAAAAAAATACCCTGTGTTCACTTTGCAGCGAAAGAACTCTACAACTTCCTCAGAATTTCTTATTAGAAAAGGGTCATTGATGGAAAGGCACTTGAGCGACTTTTGCAGAAAACTACTGACATGCTGTTGCCACGCACCTCGCTCACTAATTATCGTTCGGAAAGGAATGTCCACCTTGTGCGTCTTCGCGCTGAAAAAAGCTATCAAGCTATCCGCTTTTGACTTGGAAATCTGCTTAGCCAAACGTTCAGCGCCGACTTCCTCACAGAGTTTGCTAACATTCCTCTTCACTTTTGCCAAGCTCACTTTAACGCTCTTGAAATTCTTATTAACAGCCTGCAAGGCTTTTTCATTAAAGACAGATGTAGGTAAAATCACAAACCACCCTCTTTGTCCGACTGCATTAACCGTAAGTCATTGTCTCTGAAAAACGACACAACACGATTAAAAGCGCGCACATGGTGTTCAGTTCCTGGTCTTGGAGCACATCTCTGAAGACAGTCGACACCGTCCAGTAAACATCGCTCACGTTGCTCCAACGAAGCTTTGCCTGCAACTCTTCGGTTTACAGCGGTACTGATGTCGGCGCTGAACGTTTGGCTAAGCAGATTTCCAAGTAAAAAGCGGATAGCTTGATAGCTTTTTTCAGCGCAAAGACGCACAAGGTGGACATTCCTTTCCGAACGATAATTAGTGAGCGGGGTGCGTGGCAACAGCATGTCAGTAGTTTTCTGCAAAAGTCGCTCAAGTGCCTTTCCATCAATGACCCTTTTCTAATAAGAAATTCTGATGAAGTTGTAGAGCTCTTTCGCTGCAAAGTGGACACAGGGTATCTTTTTTCTGTCGATGTGACTGATCTATTTTATTCAGTTCCACACCCTGAGCTCTTTGCTGCTGTTAAGCTATGTATTGAAAAAAGCGGTGAGGCTAATTTTGTTGCTTGTGCTGAGATGTCGGTAACTACTTTCATGTCTGTACTGGAAGCGTACCTCAAGAGTACTTTCGTTACTTTTGAAGCAAACATTTATTTGCAAAAGAAAGGCATTTGCATCGGGTCAAGTGTAGCACCTATTTTATGTGACATCATTTTATCCCTTATTGACCAGGCACTACAATGTGTTTCTAATTCATCACATCCTTTTTATGTTTTTAAATATGTTGACGATTTTTTAATTGTTTTAGACAAGACGTGCACAGTGCCCTACCATGAAATGGTGGACTTCATTTTAAATGCCTTTAACACAAATTCCACAGGATTAACCTCCACTCATGAGCTTCCAACCGACAATGCTTTGCAGTTTTTAGACATTAACCTGGCCGTGAAAAGCGTTCATGTTTGTTGTGCTTACATGCCACGCAGTCAAAAAGAGCTTTTGCCATTTGATTCCGCGCATTCTAAGACTGTAAAACGTAGTACTGCTCAGCATTGCCTTCAATCCGCGCTGCGCAGATCGTGTCCGCACATGATGCAGACCAGCCTGTGTAATCAGATTGGCAGACTGGAAAAGGCTGGCTTTCCTCGGGCGGTCTTGTATGCCGTTGCCGAATCTCTGCTACGGAAGCTGAACTTCAGCACTCGGGAAGAGCACTAGAGAGAACAGGAGCGCGTCAAACCACAGGTGGTGCCGTACTTGCACAAGTTGAGCCACAACCTCAAGAAGGTGGCCGCTAGGTTCGCAATCCTGTTGTGTTTTCCGCTCCGAATAAACTGGCGCACTTCTGCCGACGAATCTCTCGTGCTAAGGAGCAAGGGTGCCAAAAGAGGCACGTAAAACCTTTCAGGCGTTGTGCCGAAGGGGTTGCATATGAAATTCCCCTGAGCTGTGGCAAGACCTACATCGGTCAAACGGGTCGGTGTATCAACGACTGCCTCAGGGAGCATGCCAACAGCATAGGTAAGAGTGATGGTGCGCACCTTCCCGCACATGTCAGGTCATTCTCGTGTGTGCCACGTTTTGCGCAAGCTAGGATTATCGGCAAAAGCAGAGATCAAACAGCAAGGGAATTACTAGAGGCGTACCATATTAGAAGTAAAGGGTCCGCTTGTGTCAGTGACACATGCATTGTTCTCTTTCAGTCTGAATTGTCCTTCTTTAATGAACTGCTCACGTGATGTCATGTTTGGGGTAACTCTTCCACTCCACTGCGCATGTGTGGAAGTTTGCCTGTTTTCCGGCCTGCGCTGGCAATAAACAGTTGGTAGTTTGGCGCTCTTCTGTCTCTTTCCTCCGGCCCTTTTCCATGTTCCTAGCTTCGCGCCACTTACGATATGTTCAGCAAATTTCAGTGACAGGGCACGGTCGCCCTATCTTGACAGAAATCAGCAAACGGTTCGTACCGCTGGTTGTGCGATGTTCTCACCGCTCACTTTGCGTTGAAGCAATAGACAGCATGGCAGTCGGATTGCTCGCTGCAGCGCCCACGTTTCCTTACTTGTTTAGGTATGCCATGCCAGGTGCTCAAGGAGTTAACTGCTTGCCTTAATTTGTGTAACGTCCCAACTTGCTGCTCTCGTATTCTTTGCTTCGCCTTTGTGGCGAAACTGTGACTTTTTATCACAATGTACTAGCAAAGTGCAAAATGAATTATATAGACGAAATAATAACTCTACTACATACTTGCCTTTGGACGTTAGGATTGTAAGATATTACCTAGTCCGAACGCTCGGCGCTTCGTAGCGCAGAACAGTCGATATATAATTATAACTTAATTAACAGAGGATATATATTTATAACTTAATTTAAAACTTCTCAAGATATTCCAACTTCTTTCTGTAAGAATAACATTCCTTACCTATAGACTCCTGTTTTTTTTTTCGCCCTGTTCATTAAATATATATTCATCGCGCAGCACGTGTCAAATATTTTCATGCGAAAATAATACCGAATCTAGAGAAAGAAATATTCAGTAAACATAAACACACCAGAGTACAGTAGCTAAAATAACAAAAATAAGAAATTTAACGTGACCAAATCCAAAACTCTGCCTCCTCACACAATTAGCCTATCGTGGTTGCCCGTAGTCGCGCGCGCCGTATCATTACAGGGGATCAGCCGACGGTTCATGCCGTTGTAGATGTTCTGTCCTCATCGCAAAGTTGGCGTTGAAGCTATAGACAGCACGAAGGTGGCTTCGCTCGCTGCAGCGGTCACGTTTGCTTACGCCAAAGTTTTGTTTGAGTTACCGCAGCTCATGTGAACGGAGGCCCCGCCACGGTGGTCTAGTGGTTATGGCGCTCGACTGCTGACCCGAAGGTCGCGATATCGAATCCCGGCCGCGGCGGCTGCATTTTCCACGGAGGCGAAAATGTTTGGGGCCCGTGTACTTAGATTGAGGTTCGCGTTGAAGAACCCCAGATGGTCGAATTTTCCGGAGCCCTCCACTACGGCGTCTCTCATATTCGTGGTTTCGGGACGTCAAGCTCCAGACATTATTATTATTATCAGCCTTAGTATAGGTTGCCCCACCAAAGTGATGTTTACCCAAAGTTATCTTCGTTTGCACTGCGTGTGATATTTACAGGATTTACTTGTTAATTTATTCCTCGACCGCACATTCCCATTTGCAGGCGCATGTTTCACATGATAAAGAAAGCAGCAGAAGAGGACAAATCAAAGCACGATAGCAATCAGAACTGCACCATCCTCCGGCACCTCTACAATCAGCAGAAAATGGACTTCAAGGAAATGTTTACTTTCCTCCACGACTTTGTTGTTGGCGGAACGGATACGGTAGGGTATTCTTATTTACGGTCATTTCTATTCTTCTCATTATATGTGCAAAAAATACATTTTTATAAGCGCTTCTTTATGTAGAAGGTAATTTCTTTTTTTTGAGCACGTGATACGTTCGGCTTTCCTTATCTTGTCATCGTTGTATTTATGCGTTTTTTCCTCAGATGAGCTCTTCAGGCGGCATTTTTTCTAAGGCTACAAAGTTTCCTTCAAGAAAGCGTTTCATTGATTTCTTTTGCAGGTATGATGTGGATCACAATTCTCTGTCCCATTGTAGCGCTGTTTACGCGTCGTTCATAATTTTAGAGCGCAGCTCTTAAGCATCCGTTCCTGGGTTGAGCGGCGACACCGTCGCCGTCGGTAGCGTAACCAACAGACACGAAACAAAAACGAGAAAGAAATACCCAGGATCGAATGTGATTTGAATCCGGGCCCTCTGCGTGGCAGTTAAGTCGGTTAAGTATTCTACCACAGAGCCAAGCTGATGCTTGAAACTCATTTGCAAAAAGATCCTATACAGGCGTCATGTTGGGCAAGGAATCGCGTTAATATACGTTGCCGAAGAGTAAAATGACAAGCATTCATCACACAATGGTAACTGCGCAACGAGTGTGTGGTTTATTGCTACCCACCCACTTTAAAGTGCTCAGCCATAATTCTTCATCGTCATCAGCCACATGCACATCAACAAAGCGCACATAATACCTGACAGATGCGTGGCGAGTACCTCGCTTATCAGCAGAAAGAAGAATAATGGCGTAGTGGAGGCTTTCCTACTTACAAAAATTATGATCTATGGCGTAGTCGATACCTTGCGGAAAGCCAAATCTTGGAACACAGTTGGCCTTGCCCCAAGAAGAAGCTGCGCTCAGAATTCGCATTTGGCAGTATCGTAATCGTCGGGTGATATTTTTTGCTCTCAGGTTTCTTTCTTCTCAATTGCTGTGCTAGTACACGTAATACGATGCATTCTGCGAGAAAAGACTGCAGTAACTTTTAAACTGTGTGCGAGTAGTGAATTTCAGAACTGAATCGCACACGAATCGAATAGTACAATAGGGATGACACCGAATCAATTACGAATGCAAAACGGATACTGCTCGAATGGTTAGGCAACCATTTCAAAAATAGCGCCAGAATTTCACATTTTATTTTAAACATTCACCAAGCTTTAAGATGGGAATATTATGATTAGCTTTAACCAACATAAAATAACACCATTACATAAAGTAAGGTAAACTAGCATACAGTAATGACCAGAGCCTTCGATTTATTTTGCAACTTTAGATTTAAATACAGGAGTGACTACCGTATTGAAGATAGTACATTGTTACAGCCATTTGGATAAGACTGACACGATAACTAAACAATCCTCAGCCGATCACCACACACATAGGCAAATATGTAATGAAACAGATAAACCAGTTATCACAGCGTAGGCCTTTGCACAAAAAGTAGGTAAACATCAGTTTTGAGTAGTGTATCTGACCCAACAATTTACACAAAAACAACACTCGCAGCTGTTGCTATCGTAGGAAAACCTTACGCTCGCCAAATTCAGCAGAATATCAAAATTATTTCATACGACGTGTCTGTATAGCCTTCTTGCAATGGCACGGCAGTTGGCGCCAGTATCCAACTTGCACGTGATGGGATGGCCCTCCACAATGTAGACCATTGCGCTGCAGTGATCAGTGGTTATCGCACCGACAGTCAATGTTTGCAAAAAAAAGGTCATCGTCTTCGGCTCGTAGCTCTCGTAATTGTTGGCTGACCTGTCGCGGAAACGTGGGCGACCCGCATATTCTAGCGCAATTATTGAGCCTTCCGCCCCTTCGGCGTGTTTTTCCTCTTACTGGGCACTGTGATGTGTGGTGCGCGTTCGAAGTGTGCGCCTTTCAAAAGTGCGCAACATGAAAAGAATAGCGCGCGAAAACGGTGGCCACATGAAGGACGACGACGACGACGAATACCTTCATGAGGGCACGAGGCACAGGTTCGACGGACAAGTGGCCCAATAGGAATTCACCACGGAGATTCCAGGGGCCAATAGTTGGGCACCACGAAACTTGAGCATCGCCAATCGGGACGGGACATCTTTACCCGAGACCGAGGAAAAGCCTGGGTCGAAGAAGAGCCAGGGAATTCGAAGGGAACCAGACAAGTGGAACGTTGGCACCGGACCGGGCGCTGAAGACAGGCCGTCGAGTTTCGGACCCGAGCCTCCAGGACTTGAACCGGCCGGAGCCTCCTGCCGCCGCGTTCCCGAGCGAGGGCACCAGAGCCATGGTACGCGAACTCCTGCCCAAGGCCTGCGGACTCCATTGCCGGCAGGCATTATAGCAGCAGCAGTTGTTGGGCTACGGGCCCGAGCTGCGCATCCACGTGCCTGGCCAGCTTGCCCCTGGCGTCTCATCGTGCCGGCCAGCAGCCACCGTTTCCTCTTCCTCCCCAGCCAGCCCACATCAACTGAACAAGCCTGAGCCACCACGTTCCGGTTGCGTTTGCATCAAACAGCCCTGGTGAGACCGAACTCTCATTATTCCCCGCTCCGCTGCTCAGCCGCGTCAGAACTCCACTGTCTAGTTTAGGTCTTTGAACTTGAGTTTTGTGCGTCGTAGGAAGTGTTTCATCGCGTGCAGTGAACGTTTTGTTAAGTGTTTACTTGTGTATATTATTTCTCCTTCAGTGTATAATTAAACGTTTTGTGTGTTGTTTGGTGAACCAACGGCTTTGTCCTCAATAAAGCTCTCCTAAGCTCGGTCTTAGAGAGCTGTCGTAAACAGAAAAAGAACCTGCATCACAGGCACATGTTACACGGTGCACTGGACCACCAAATTTGTAGCAAACATTTTTTTTTCTGTTGCTACTGCGTTTACAGTAGCGTCTTCCAGGGCTGGGCAAAGATACTTTGAAATTGTATCGCGATACGATACAAGATACTCAGGCAAGAAGTATTGGAGATACAGATACAAGATACTACCGCAGTAATTGTATCCGATACGATACTTGCCAATTGTATCTTAAGATACTTCGATACATTCGCAAATTTGTTATTAGAGACCCCCTAATGTAGTAGCGAACGCATATGCACGAAAAGGTTTGCTTGAAAATTTCTTTAATGTGACCAATTTTGTTTAATTTTAATGAAATGAGCGTTAGTATTTCAGAAGTATTGTCCTTCTTGCTGCAAGTGCATTAGTTTACTTCCGACAGAACTTTTGGGGTCTGTTTTGGCTGCTTAACAGGACAGCTCTTCATTGATAGCGGCTCTTGCTTGTCATTTCTGTAATTGATGGGAGTCACTGCTCAGCTTGCCGACCAGCTAGCGGGTTGCGATCTAATCACAAGAACTTCAATACGAAGCCTTCGCACGATGGCGCAAATACCGGTGTGGAGTTTTACCTTCTCTGTAAAAGACCGTTCACGCAATACCGAACCACCGGTGTACAGTATAGTAACAACGTTGCTGGCGATATTTTTCGTTACGCACTGTGTATGCGTAGAGCTCATAAAACTGCAATGACTTTTCATATTCTGCTTATCTGCTGGCGTAAAGGGTTCGTTATCAATATATTCACTAACGTGCAATCTTCTAACTATTTTTCTTCAACGAGAGAATATGTTCACCCCAGAAATGCCTAATACCTATTGTATTGTCACGTGGTGGTAAGGATAAAGAAGGCGGCAGTCACTCTGGTAGAGACTAAACTGCTCACTGGACAAACTTGTGCCCAGAAAACTAAGCAACTCACAATACAAGCAAAGCACTCTGTACACTGATAGCGGCAATAAATGTCGTTGGCCTTCGGTATTCTGATCACAGACGGAACGCGTGGTCACATCTGCGATCGAACCTTCCAGCGTTACCGATGGTGCTCGCGTAAGCTCCTGAATGAACTACAGTGCTCGCGTCCTGCGCATAATTTTAATAATAATTGTTGCAGTTTTACATCTCAAAACCACGACATGATTATGATGGACGCCGTAGTGGAGGGCTCCAGAAATTTCGACCACCTGGGGTTCTTTAACGGGCTCCTAAATGTAAGTACAGGAGCCTCGAGCATTTCGCCTCCATCGAAATGTGACCGCCGCGGCTGGGATTTGCGCGTAATCTTAACAGAACAATCTGAAACAACTGCGAAGCTTCCGAAACATCGCGACGTGTCTTGAGCTGACCGCTGCTAATAATGTTTTTGCAGTTTAAACCCGTTCCCACCAAAATAAAGAAATGAGAGCGCGTGGCAAGCTGCACAAACCGTCGCAGCACAGCGCTGCTATTCACGGTATTGCCACCTATATGTCCGATTAACTGGCGTAGTAATAGTAAAAAAATTAGGGAGGCCTAAAAAAGGAAAACAAATCAAATATATCTAAATAAAATGGAAAAGTCGTTCTGTATCAAACATTCATCGCGAATAAGTATTGAAACACAATACAGGCGGCACCCTTAATAGCTATGACAATTAATCGTGAAGCATCTTGAACTTACTTGTTAATGTAAGACAGTAAAACATTTGGTGCCTATCAAAATTGACTGAAACGGCTCGTTGGGACGCTCATGAGAAAAACGGATCATTTGGTATAGCAATGTTTCTCGAATACCCTTCCTAACAACTTGAAGATGGCTCATAATTATTTCCATAATTATAATGCAAACTCAATTTCGCTCTTTCACTAAGCAGTAAGCAGGATGTTTGGTACTGCATACTCAGTGCGCGCCCACATGATTACATATTTGTTTTCAAAATCACCTCGCAGAACAGTAAGCTAAAGCGAAATATAAATGTGCAAACAGTAGCAGAAATAAAGCAGACAGTTCAATGTAAGAGTAAAGCAGAGAACTTATTTTGGCAGCACGTTACAAGAGGCGTATTTGTGCGACCAGACCGGAAAAAAAAGGCTAGATCCCCAGGTAATGTACGGGAGGCCAAAGAAGGACAACTAAGAAAGAACTTGTGCTAACGATCAAATTATGATTTCAAAAGCTCTTTGAATAAAGATAGCAGGAAGATAATAATAATAATTGTTACGGTTTAGCACCCCAAAACCACGATGCGATTATGAGAGACGCCGCAGTGAAGGGCTCCGGAAAGTTTGACCACCTAGAGATCGTTCAGGTGCACCTAAATCGAAGTACACGGGCCTCAAGTATTTTCGCCTCCATCGAAAATGCGACCGCCGCGGCCGGAATTGGATTGACAGCAGGAAGAAAAAGATACGGTACACGAACATATATTCTGTTAGAAAAGCGCTTCATCTATTAGATCTAGCATCGGTACTAGTGGTGCTACAGTTAGGATCTTATTTGCACATAAGTCAATCGCATGTAAGTCGAACTTACATCCACAATATCCTTCATATCGGTGATGTATGAAAGCCACGAGAAGCAAAGCAGCCCTATGCTTCAGATTTCGTAAGGAAGCACTGCGCAGGGGAGCGGCATCAGAATTTGCGCGATAGTCGCCGCACGCATTGTGGTACGCGGCGCTGGACAGTGGATAAGGGTAAGTATCATGACACTGGCACACGAAAAAAGAAAAAAAATTCGAGAAAACGAAAGGCACGTGAGCTAAGCTGGACGTTCGCGCGCTTGTTCTGTCGTGACTACGCGAGCGCTGTCAAGTTGCTCTGCTCCACCAAAACGGACGCGCACACTTCATTGCCTGCCTTCACTGGTGGACTTCGTCGGAAAAATAAAATTATGTCACTGCGCTGAGTTTTACTAAGGCGTTTTAGTAGCACCAGTACCAGCTTGAGAAGCGGATACTATAGGAGTATCTTGTATCTTAAGATACACGATACATTATTGAATGTATCGGAAATACAGATACAGATACTCGTCTTGCGAGACGTATCGCGATACAGATACAAGATACCCAAAGAGTATTTGAGATAGTATCTAAGATACATGTATCTTCGATACTGCCCAGCACTGGCGTCTTCGATGGAACCTGTAGCTCCACTTATCTTTCAGAAGTGTTCTTTGCCCTGTTCATGCGCACCACTATCAATCTTTGCTGCAGGCTCTTATCCTATGTGCCCAAAATGATTCGGGTGCGCAACATTCGGTCTTCCCAGTTCCAAATTCACAGTTCTTCCTTCACACCCGCACTTCCGTTAGCCACTCGTAAAGCGTCTCGCCTTCTTTTTGTGTCCTTGAAAGAAAACGAAAATGTTGGAATGTTAAGTTCATTGCAGGCCTGTAGTGCTGCTCAAATTTGGTAATCAAAACTTCGACATCACATCTCTCCTCCGCTTCCTCAAACCTGAAGGTTGAAGGCCCCGCCTCCGCTCAGGGGGGTCAGTGAGCCGTAATTCGCACGACACAAGCCAGCAACGCTGGGAACAAGAACCGTTTTAATTCACGACTCAAAAGAATCACCACCGGCCTTCCAGACCGGCACAACACGGCACTAACGTATACAGGAGAGCCAAAAGCCCGGAACGAACAATCCCCGCCGACTGGCGGTCAAATGGGACCTACGCGCGAAACATAACGGCAGGAAAGCAAACTCACGCGCAACTCGCAGTAGAAGACGAGCCAACGACTCCTATTAGCGGACGTCCCAAACCGGCGTGGCCTCTGCTCTGCAGCACTCACGGAGGAAACCGTCGCGCCTAGTGCGACCGTCGCGGCATCCCATCGTCCTGCCGCCCACCAAAGAAGCCCCCGGGCTTGTCTCACCTCCCTTCTTATCCGCCAGCCACCTTCACGCCCCCTGTGGCTTTCCGCCGCTGCCGCTCGTCACGCGCATGGGCAATGCGCGTGTGGTCTCCTCCCCCTGCTTCCAACGTGCGTGCTGCAGATAAGGGCCTATCGGCCCGACACTCCCCCCCACACAAGAATGGACACTCCAGTGAGTGTCATTTTCCACCGACTACTAAGGGCAATAATCAACACCACAGAAAATAGAAAAAGGGGAAACTGAGAAGCAGTTCTGCATTAGTCTACACAGTTCGTCGGGCACCACAACAGTTCATAATGTGTCGCATATCCTTGTCTACACAGTTTGTCGGGCACCACAACACATCACCGTTCGTCGCATGTCTTTGTCCTGCTGTCGCATGTCCTTGTCTGCACAGTTTGTCAGGCACCGCAACACATCACCATTCGTCGCATGTCTTTGTCCTGCTGGTTACACCGAACGGAGCCGGCCCACACATCACACCACATAACCATTCGTGCCCTGTCTTTGTCCCACCGGTTGCACCGAATGGAACGTGCACGTAGCGTGTGTCGGCGTTCACAGCAGCCTGTGTCGGCGTTCCGTGATGTGTGCCAGCCTTGTGCTTTGTCGCAGGCTAGTTGGCACTGAAGTTGCTGCGGGGTGTTCTGCGAAAGGCAAGGTTATTACAGTGGAGCAAGGTTATTACAGCAGGACAACAAAAGGGCACCGCATCCTGATTGACAAACAGCGAATACCCAGGACAGCAATGTCGACGGCAGCGGGGGAATGTGTTTACGCGTCTAGCGGGCGCTCGTAGTAAGCTTTGAGGTCGCATACGTTTACAGGGCCTGTTACTCGACCACCGCGTTTGTTTTTGAGAAGGTATGCTAACCTAGAAATTTGCTTTGCAATCACGTAGGGACCGTCCCATCGTGGTGCGAGGGAGGCAGCAAACCCTTTTGCTGCATCACTGAGTGGATGCGTGCGCCGGAGCACCTCATCACCAACCGCGAACTCTAGGGGTCGCCTGCCCTTGTTGTATTGATTGCAATGTTCCAGGCGGGCTAGTTCCAAGTTCTCTCTGGCCTCCCGCAATGTTTCGCTCCAGCGACTGGAGAGATTTTGCGCGAACGTCGCGTAGTTACAGCGCGGTGATTCGGAGTCATGGGTGAGCTCATGTTCGATAGGAAACTTGAGCTCGCGACCTAATAGAATGGCCGCCGGAGTAAAGCCAGTTGAACGATTCACTGTTGTTCGCGTGGCGAATGCCATTTCCTGTACGCGGGCATCCCAGTCCCTGTGCCGGTCAGTGAAAGCCACCAACATTGTTTTAAGGTTTCTGTTGACGCGCTCAGTAATGTTGGCCTGAGGGTGGTAAGGTGTCGTTCTTTTGTGGTGTACACCAAGAACTTTGCAAGTGTCCGCAAATATTCTGCCTGTGAAATATGTGGCATTATCTGTTATTAGCTGCTTTGGAAAACCGAAGCGAGTGAACGTCTGCAGCAGACAATCCCAGATTACTTTTGAATCCAGCCGGCGTAACGGGTACAGCTCTACCCATTTCGAAAAGTGGTCAGTGAGTACTAACAAGTATCGACACCCCTTAGCTGATCTGGGGTACGGGCCCATTGCATCACAGCAACGATTTCCCATGGGTACCTGCTTTCCACAGATTGCATGAGGCCCGGTGGTTTGCCCCCCCTCGGTTTTGCGGTCTGGTAGGCAGGGCAAGTTTGGACGTATGTTATGACGTCCTTTCTCATGTGTGGCCATGTGGCGACGCGACACAACTTTTCAAAAGTTCTCTTGCCATCACTGTGACCAGCGAGGCGTGTGTCATGAAAGTATGCCATGAAAGTTTTGCGTAGCGTCCGAGGAATGAAAACACGGAACGGGGACTCGTCATCATGAGTCTCAAGTGAGGGGACGTAACGCAAGAGCAGGCCGTCCTCGGCTTGCAAGTAGCTGCCATAGGTGTTTGCGAACCGTGTGTTCCCGGTGGAAGTAGCAGCGCCCAGGCCACTGCATATCTGTTTGCACTGGTCGTCGCTTCTCTGAGCGTCGAGGAGCTGCTGTCGTGAGACCAGTGTTCCCCAGACTTCTTCAGGCACTGTCACAACCAGGACCTCGGCGGCTGGTTCACCATCCCCTGACAGTGGCGCTCGGGAAAGCGCGTCAGCCACTTTGTTGCCAGTCCCTTTCCTGTACTCCACTCTGTAGTTATTTTTCTGAAGAGAAAGGGCCCACCGGGCCAGACGACCGGATGGGTTTTGTAGCTTTGACAGCCATGACAGCGCCTGGTGATCGGTTTGAATCGTAAATGCAGCTCCATCGAGATACATGTCGAATTTCTTCAGTGCGAATACGATTGCAAGACATTCTTTCTCTGTTACGGTGTAGTTCCTTTCTGCGCCCGAGAGCGTGTGGCTCGCAAATGCTAGCGGGTAAAGCATCCCTTGATATTCCTGGAGCAAGACTGCTCCAAGGCCATAATCGCTTGCGTCGGTCTGTATTGTGAAGGGTAAGTTTAGGTCAGGGAGGCGCAGCCGTGCTGTATCAGCAATAGCCTCCGACAGAGCCTGGAAGGCTGCCTGCTCCATGTTAGTCCAAGACCAATGGGCACCCTTGCGCAGGAGCTGGTGAAGTGGTCTTGCCAGATCGGCGCAGTGAGGAATGAAGTGACGGTAGAAGCCCGCCATACCCAAAAACCGTTGCAGGCTCTTAACGCCCGTTGGTGGTGGAAAATGCAGGATGGCCTGAAGTTTCTGTTCGTCTGGCCGTATTGTGCCTTGCTCGACAATGAAACCTAAGAGGTTGATCCTGTTTGAGACCAACTGAACTTTCCGGGGGTTGACGGTGATGCCTGCGTCCTGCATTCGTTGTAGTACAGTGGTTAGGTGGCTCAGGTGCTCGTCGAAGGTTTGCGAAAAGACTACCACGTCGTCCATGTAAGCCATTGCGTAGTTGAATTTGGCATCTCGAAGCACAATGTCCATGACGCGCTGAAATGTGGCCGGTGAATTGCACAATCCGAAAGGTAACCTCGAAAACTCGAACAATCCCCTGTGGCAAGTAAATGCCGTTTTCTGAGCATCGCGCTCTGCTAACGGGATCTGCAGGAAGCCTCTGCTACAGTCAAGGGTAGTGAAGAATTTGGCGGCTCCAAGGGAGTACATAACAGAGTCGATTGATGGGAAGGGGTACGAGTCTCGAACCGTGACGGCGTTTAACCGCCGGTAGTCAACGCACAACCGCGCAGAACCGTCCTTCTTTGGAGCTAAAACAACTGGAAACGCCCAGGGACTGTTGGACGCTCTTACAGCACCGGTGACGAGCATTTCGTCGAGGGCAGCGTCCAGAAGTTCACGCTTGTGGACGCTCAGGGGACGAGGATTGAAACGGATAGGGCGGACGTCGCCTGTGTCGATCCTGTGTTCCAATACATTGACCCTGCCCGGAGCCTCTGTGAACATTGCCGCAAAGGGCTTTAGGGCTGTTTCGATTCTAGTTTTTAGCTGTGATGGCCCTTTGAAGGATTCGATAATAGTAAAGAAGTCCTCCCTGGCCTCGAAGAACGGATGCACATTTGTTGCAAGCAGATCAGACTGGGGTTGTGGCGAAGTAGTCAAAAACGCGAGTGGTTTTGCATTGATGCCATGGCTGTAGGTGCCCGTACGGACATCAAGCACGATTCCCGACTTTGCTATAAAATTGCGTCCCAAAATTACGGGGCAGGAAAGTCCGGGTAGGTGTAGGAAACGTTGCCGAAGTTTTCGCCCGTCGAGTCTAACCGCTAAACGAGCTGCAAGCGTAGCCGGGACAACATGAGCAGAGGCCACGCGCAGATTAGTGCTTACCCTTCGCAAAGTTAAGCCTTTCGTCTCGCAGGCATTCTTAATACGATCCCCGAAAACGGAAACAGCTGAACCAGTATCTAAAAGAGCCGGGACCTTTACTCCTGCCATGGAAACCATCACTAATGGTGCTTTATCGGCGTGGGCAGCGAGACGAGTGAATGTAGACGGACGATTGCTCACCGTATTGTCGAGTACACCATGGCTGTTATCGGGCGGAGAGCACTTCGCAGGAGCGTTGGTTGCTTGGTTCTCTGGCAGTTGTCCGAGCGGGAAGGGATGCGGCCTTGTCCCTTTGGGCGTGCGTTGCTTTGTCGAAGGTTTGCCGCGGCTGTGATTCCTGGCGGCTGGATGATGTGAAGACCAAAACACCCGGTGGCCAGGCCTCTGCAGCGCGGCTGGCTGCTCTTGAAGACGAGTCGTAGACCACAGATGAGCCGCAGTAGTTCCACCAGGACCTGCGTAAAGTGAGATGACCCCGGGGGGCGGTGGAATGTTGGCCGGCGATTGGCATGCGCTCACCATCGCCGGCCCCGATCGTTTCCCCGGCGGCCAGAACGTGGTCTGCTTGGACACTGGCTCCTATAGTGGCCCCGACCTCCACACTGGAAGCATACCGGAGGGTTCCTACTTGTACCTCCGGCACTAGGATGGGCGGCGACCGCTACGGGCTGGCCTTGGGTCGAGGCGCCCGGTATGGGTGTCCCACGTTCCTGGGTAGTTGACGGGAAGGCGGACGGAGCAGGCAGATTGTGGTGGCTGAATGGGTCTAGAGCCCTTGGTGGGGTCATCGGAGAGGCCATTGGGTTGGAACGACCGTGCCACGCACAGGATGGCTCGAGAGTGGATTCAGGCGGTGGCGGTGGTTGGTACGTGAGCTCCGCCAACATCGCGGCCTGAATATCACCCGCTGCTGTAGCGAGGACGTCGAGTGAAGGGAATGAACGACCCCTCAAATACGCCTGAAAACGCGGATGCGACTGCTTAATTGCCCGAATCACTCTTTCCACTTCAGGTGCCGAAGGGTCCGCGCGGTCGTAAAGCTCCTGTAAGGACCGTATGTATTCTTGGAGGCTTTCCTCCTCAGCCTGTGTACGGCTGCGAAGTTCATCTTTCATGCGAACGGCGTAGTCGGGGGGCAGAAATTCGGCACGGAATAGCTGCTCAAAGTGAGACCAACTTTCGAAAGACTGGCGACGACGCCAACGTGCGGCAGAGCCAGACAGGGCGACGGGCAGAACGCGTAGCAGAAGAGTCTCATTTGGGAGGGCTTGCGCGTCGCGATAGTCTTTTAAATCTTGCAAAAAGTCTGCGACCGATTTCTTGTCTGTGTGTCCCTCGTACGTAGGCACGGCCAGCGGTAAGCGAAAGGTGTCGGCTGGTGTAGCCTGGCGTTCTAGCAACGCGGTCAGCTGCTCGACGATACGAGGAGTATCTGGCGCGGACGCGTCCTGTTTCCCCTTGTCGGGCATTATATTAGACTTGAGGTCCGTAGGGCTTTCACCTTCGCGAGCTGTAACTGTACCGGAACGCAAGAGCATTGGAATATGCGCAAAGCATATCGCGAGTGCGATGGGCCGGCAGGACGGGGGCCTAATGCGTGCGGTTCTCGCGGTGCGAAAGCGAACTCAAACGAAAAGAATAATACTGCATGAGGAAACCACGTTGCAAGGAACGAAAGGAAGGTCAGCTACGTGCGAAAACCACGTTGGGCGCCAGATGAAGGCCCCGCCTCCGCTCAGGGGGGTCAGTGAGCCGTAATTCGCACGACACAAGCCAGCAACGCTGGGAACAAGAACCGTTTTAATTCACGACTCAAAAGAATGACCACCGGCCTTCCAGACCGGCACAACACGGCACTAACGTATACAGGAGAGCCAAAAGCCCGGAACGAACAATCCCCGCCGACTGGCGGTCAAATGGGACCTACGCGCGAAACATAACGGCAGGAAAGCAAACTCACGCGCAACTCGCAGTAGAAGACGAGCCAACGACTCCTATTAGCGGACGTCCCAAACCGGCGTGGCCTCTGCTCTGCAGCACTCACGGAGGAAACCGTCGCGCCTAGTGCGACCGTCGCGGCATCCCATCGTCCTGCCGCCCACCAAAGAAGCCCCCGGGCTTGTCTCACCTCCCTTCTTATCCGCCAGCCACCTTCACGCCCCCTGTGGCTTTCCGCCGCTGCCGCTCGTCACGCGCATGGGCAATGCGCGTGTGGTCTCCTCCCCCTGCTTCCAACGTGCGTGCTGCAGATAAGGGCCTATCGGCCCGACAAGGTATTTTACGACTTTCAAGCTTCTTCGCCTACGATAACTAGCAACGCGGCTGCTTGAACATCCTTTGGCTGCTTGTTGAATTTTGTAGCAGTGGAAAAGGAGCAGAAACTCTCTTTTCCAAGTTTTTCACGTAATCCAAGGGTCGTGCAACGCCTCCATGGGCTTCGCGGGCGGAAGTAGCACAGACGCCATCGATGATAAGCTGGGTTTCGCTGACACCATGCAACCAGGCCAGCAGTCGGGTGAACACCAACGTTATTGCGCTTTTTGGTCAGTGGTGTATGAAGAGAAGAAACAGGACGTTGCAGGTCACGTGACAATGGGTGTGTAGCGCCTCAGAATACGGCGCTCGTCAAGGAAGAAGAAGTTGGCATTCGGCCGCGCGGCGGGTGCAGCGCGATAATAAAAAAAATCAGTTCGAAAACTGAACGCTGTCAGGGCTGGATCTTTCTCGTGTTAGCTCCGACAGTTAATGGTGACCCGATAAAGAACACACAGCCCCGATCATCCTGCATGGATCCCGCCGGCTCTGCCACCAATCCTACCGGTCCTGACGCACAAGAAGACGCCAGACCTAGCGGTGCTGCGGTCGCTGCGATCCAACATGTCAACCTGCCACCATTTTGGCCCAACAGACCCAGCACATGGTTTCTGCAGGTCGAGGCGCACTTCTGTCTACGGCAAATCACCAGCCAACAGACCAGGTACTGTCATCTGGTGTCCTGCTTACCTCCGGACGTAGCCGACGACTTAGCTGATATTTTAGCGTCGCCGCACCCGAGCCATCCCTACGACACGTTGAAGGCAGCTATCATTTCCCGCAAGTCTGAGTCCGAACACAGCAGACTCCAACAGCTCATCACGGCTACAGAGCTCGGTGACCGTCGCCCATCACAGCTCCTGCGACGCATGCGCCAGCTCCTTGGCGGCCCCTCCGCCCCTCAAGAGGAGAAGCTGTTGCGTGAGTTGTTCCTCCAGCGCTTACCGCAGAGCATGGTCCCGGTCCTCGTGGCTGCAGGAGATGTCCCAGTAGACACACTCGCTGAAATGGCTGACCGAGTGGCAGACTACTCGCGGGCACATAGCCTCAACGCCGTTACCACACCACCACCGGCCCCCGCTGCAGACCCGGCGCTTGCGAGCATCGAGAACCGTTTGGACGCCCTTGTCAGGCGCCTCGATGGCTTTGTACCTGCGCATCGTCGACCGTCATCCAAGTTCCAGATACACAGTCGCACGTCGACGCCCCCACGTTCTCCGGAACTTCGGCCAACCGACGCGCCGCGGGACGTCTCATCCTCAACCGTGTGCTGGTACCACCGCCGATTCGGTGCCTCTGCTCGCAAGTGCACTCGCCCGTGCTCCTGGTCGGGAAATGCGACGACCGGCCACTGACGGCGGCAAGTGGTACTGGTCGAAAGTCGTGCCGCCTTTTCTATGTTTCTGATAAGGTCACTGGCGCTTGCTTCCTAGTCGACACAGGAGCCCAGGTTAGCGTCATACCGGCCTCGTGTGCAGATCGCCGTCGCAACGAACAGACCTGCCCACTCCAAGCGATCAACAATTCCGCCATTCGCACATACGGCCAACGCTCTCTTACACTTGACCTTGGACTACGCCGTACGTTCCGCTGGATTTTCATCCTCGCTGACGTCTCGCAAGCTGTTCTGGGAGCTGACTTCCTCAGTTTTTTCAACCTTGCTGTGGACATGCATGCTCATCGCCTCATTGATCTCAACACCCGCCTCTCCATCAACGGTGTACTCTGTACTTCCTCCTCAACGGGACTGCGAGCTCTCACACCTGCTTCGCCGTATGCAAAAATACTCGCCGACTCTCCCAGCATCACGAAGCCGCACACCAGAGAGTCACCGGTGAAGCATTCCATCACTCACCACATTGTGACCACTGGACCTCCCGTTTTTACACGACCCCGTCGACTATCTGGAGAACGCCTCGCCATCGCCCGCCGTGAGTTTGAGCACATGCTTGAACTCGGCATTGTGCGGCCTTCCTCAAGCAACTGGGCGTCGCCGCTCCACATGGTGCCGAAGAAAGATCCTGGCGACTGGAGACCATGTGGGGATTACCGCGCTCTCAATGCCCACACCTTACCAGACCGCTACCCACTTCCTCACATACAGGATTTCACATCAAATTTGGCTGGGCGCACAATCTTCTCTAAGATTGACTTAGTGAAGGCTTACCATCAGATTCCTGTAGAACCCGCCGACATTCCGAAGACGGCCATCACCACCCCATTCGGTCTGTTTGAATATGTGAGGATGCCTTTTGGATTGCGCAACTCTGCACAGACCTTTCAGCGCACTATCAACGAGGTCACGCGAGGTCTCGATTTCGTATTTGCCTACCTTGATGACCTCCTTGTAGCAAGCTCATCCGGCCCTGAGCATGAAGCCCATCTGCGCACCCTGTTCCCTCCGCCTGGATGATTACGGTCTCGTAATTAATCCCAATAAGTGTCTCTCGGCGTCGGTACAATAGAGTTCCTAGGCCACCTTGTCACTCCACAGGGTATCCAACCACTCGCCAGCAAAGTGAAGGCTATTCAAGACTTTCCACCCCCGACTTCACTGAAGAGACTCCGAGAATTTCTGGGCCTACTAAACTTCCATCGCCGCTTTCTTCCAAAGTGTGCCACATTCCTAAAGCCCTTGACCGACCTATTGGCTAAAAAGAAAGACCCGGCTGCGCCACTGGAGTGGACCGAGGACGCTGCATCTGCCTTCTGCACTGCCAAGAAGGCTCTGGCAGATGCCACCATGCTCATACATCCCGTCCCTGATGCCCCAATTCGTCTCATCACCGATGCATCAAGCGTGGCAGTTGGCGCCGTTCTCGAGCAGCACGTATCCGGTTGGCAGCCCCTTGGTTTTTTCTCGCAAAAACTGAAGCCACCGGAAGCAAAATACAGTACATTTGCCCGGGAACTCCTCGCGGTATACCTCGCCATCAAACATTTTCGCCATTTATTGGAGGGCCGGGACTTTTACGTCGTTACAGACCACAAGCCCCTGACGTTTGCCTTCCATCGCAATCACAGCAATTACACTGCACGGGAGATCCGTCAACTATGCTTTATTTCTGAGTTCACTGTGGATCTCAGACACGTCCATGGGCCGGAAAATGCTGCTGCTGATGCACTATCCCGCATCGATGCCTTGTCGACCCAGCCACCACTAGACATGGAAGAGCTTGCAGCTGCCCAAAGCAACGATCCTGAGCTGCATCGTCTTCGCTCTTCATCCACGTCTCTATCGTTTACGGAGTGCCCGCTTCCATTTTCTACTTTATTAATAACGTGCGAAACGTCTACTGGTGTCCCTCGGCCCTTCGTGCCTTCAGCTTTCCGTCGGGCAATTTTTGATCAATTGCACAACATGAGCCATCCTGGTATTCGTGCGACCCAGAAGCTAGTCACACCTCGTTTCCTTTGGCCAAGCATCAATGCTGATGTCCGACGCTGGGCGCGAACCTGCGTTGAGTGCCAGCTTGTTAAAGTTCACCGTCACACCGTCACGGCAACATCCCCCTTTCGGCCTCCAGACGCAAGGTTTTCTCACGTCCATCTCGACATCGTCGGCCCTCTTCCGTCATCGCAAGGAGCCTGTTACCTGCTGACATGTGTGGATCGCTTCACCAGATGGCCGGAAGCGTTTCCCATTTCCGACATTACAGCACCAACAGTTGCTAAGGCTTTCACAAACGGCTGGGTGTCGCGCTTTGGATGCCCTTCTGTCGTCACCACTGATCGAGGTCGTCAATTTCAATCGGCCCTTTTCACCGCACTTGCCAATATCCTGGGTATTCGACACATCCACACAACTGCCTACCATCCTTCCGCCAATGGCATGGTCGAACGGCTTCATCGACAACTGAAAGCTGCCCTCACTGCTCACCAGCCAAGGGAACGTTGGCTCGACCACCTCCCCTTCGTACTTCTGGGCATCCGATCAGCATTGAAAGCGGATCTCGGCTGCTCATCAGCCGAACTAGTCTATGGCGTTTGCCTGCGTCTTCCAGGAGAATTCTTCGAGCCATCATCGCCACCTTCCACTCACGATGCCTCCACGTACATTCGAGAGCTGCGCACCACGTTTCGGGACCTTGCTCCTGTGATTCCTGCCGACCGACACCCCAAGTCTGTCTTCGTCAGCCAGGATCTGCATGACTGCAGTCACGTCTTCGTTCGGCGCGACCAAATACGGCCACCACTCACACCAGCCTATGATGGCCCATTCCGCGTACTCCATCGTACACCTAAGACGTTCACGCTGGACATCAATGGCCGTGAAGACGTCGTGGCTGCCGATCGACTGAAACCTGCGTATATCGCCGCTCTCGCGTCCGCGGGGCTTCAATCTTCAGTCTGGATGCCCACATCCAAGCATGTTCACTGGGCGACTCCTATGGCTCTAGTTCTACGGGGGGGAGCCCTGTAGCGCCTCAGAATACGGCGCTCGTCAAGGAAGAAGAAGTTGGCATTCGGCCGCGCGGCGGGTGCAGCGCGATAATAAAAAAAAATCAGTTCGAAAACTGAACGCTGTCAGGGCTGGATCTTTCTCGTGTTAGCTCCGACAGGTGCTTGGTTTCGATACCCGTAAGGCTTTAGAAACGTCATATTAAAAAATTCGGCACATCCCATGCCTTCTGGCAATCGGTTTCATGCGAAGCAGTCGAAGGGTAGTTCTATGCTGAATTTTAGGCTTTGAGAGTTACGAGGTGGGTCGACGTGTTTTTGTAAGTTTAGTAGGTGTGTGCACATCGTGGGCTTACCAGCCACGTCGGAAACACTGGCGTTTCAAGGGCACTAACAGACAATAATACCAAGGAAAGTATAGGGGATGTTATTAGTAGTAAATGTAAGGTAAATGGGAAGGAAAAAAAAGTGGACAAGAAGATAACTCGCCGCGGGCAGGGACAGAACCTGCGACCTTCGAATAACGCGTCGGATGCTCTACCAACTTCGCTACCGCGGCGGCCATACTCCCGTCCACTTTATAGGGTATATATGTACATTTAAACTTGGGCAAGTCAGTCAGCGCCGCCAGTAGCCATGACGGCGAGTGTGGAACACTCTTTTTCTGCCTGTTGGCGTCACGTAGCGCGTGAACTTATTACGAGCGGGCAGCTGACCAATAATCCCTCGCATAATACCTGAAAGCATCAAGTCTACCAGAACGAGACCCTCGCTATGAATGAAGGAAAGATGTGTTAATTTTAAGCGCTCGTCTTTTTCTTTTTTATACACAATATTAATGAGCACTAACAGACAATAATGCCAAGGAAAGTATAGGGGATGTTATTAGTAGTAAATGTAAGGTAAATGTGAAGAAAGAAAAGTGGACGAAAAAGATAACTCGCCGCGGGCAGGGACCGAACATGTCCCCTATACTTTCTTTGGCGTTATTGTCTGTTAGTGTTCATTATTAGCTCCAGGTATGGAAGCGCCGTTTTCTTAATGGGAGCGACACGTGCCTTGGAGATCAGCAAGATTGGTCGTTCAGCCATGGTAGTAACGGCATAGATCACGGTTCCGTACGCGGCTGGGCTGGCATCGCAGAAGCCATGCAGTTGCATTTCACTTGGCAACTTCCTTCCTCCGCCGAGATAACGAGGAATTCATATTTCCTGCAGTCGTGAAAGCTGGCGAACTTTGAACTGGTGAAAGCTGGCGAACCTTTCGTCTCGCAGGTCGTCGGGTAGTCGCTCGTCCCAGCTTATTCCGCGGGTCCACAGTTTTTGAAACAGTATTCATATGGCAATAGTGTACGGTCCGACGGTTCCGAGTGGGTTAAATACTCTCGACGTCGCATGTAAGACGAACCGCTTAGTGTCTAGCTTCTCTTTCATAAAGTCTAACAGTCGGTCGGCAGAAGAACTGAACTCGCCCTGTTCGGGATTTTAAGCAAGTCCACGAACTTTAACCGATTTCCCATGAAGGAACGCCATTTCTTGAATAGCACACTCCTGCTGGCGTTCCAAGGCAACCTTAGGTTGGGTAAATTTGTGGACCATTTGCGTAGGACCATTCCAGCTGCCTAGGAATTTCTAACCGAGCTTATCCCCGTGAAATTATCATTGTCAGGCTCTTCCTTCTAACAACCATATTTCAGCGAAACTTCTACCTCCTTTCTACCCTTTGACGCGAATGCAGCACCTCTCCCCCTCAGCTTTCTTTCATATTCACGGACCGCTTTCCTCTTTCATATTGGGAGATCGATATTCCTTTTTCCTTGTGAATCGCCCAATTCAGCACCCAGGCCCCTCCTCCTCTCTCCCATTTCCACTCCCGTTTTCGCAGTTGTCCTCTCCTCCTCTTTTGTTTGAGTTGGAGGAGAGGGTACGAAGCATATACACACACGCGCTAGGGAAAGCATTTGCAGACTTGAACACGACTCCGCCTGTCGAAAGGTCGGCCCCAGCGACACCCCGTGTTCACGAAGTTTCAAACGTACTTCAGAAGTTGCACGAACTTAAAAAGCCGCCTTTGCTGTAACCCGCCTAACAAAGCGTAGTTGTTCGTTTTAGGACAGGATTGACTGCTACTGTTTAGTCTCGAATGAGCGGTCCTTCTCGAATAAGTGGTCCTTCTTATTTGACCCAATTGGAAGCGGTGCTGCTCATTTTCTCGGAACTACTTACCGTAATGCCTCTCACTTGTACATTGTTGCGTGAATTCCGCAGTTTTTCATGTGTGAAACTGACGCATCTAACTGCAAAATTGCAAAGAAAAGGTTTCCTTTCTTTTTTCTATAGGATGAATGTGTTGTTCCGGGTTCAGCGTTTTCGCTTCAGGATTTCTTGTGTTTCTTTAGGATGTTCTCCAGCGAAAATACTCACGTGTAGTTTTTCTACTGCAAAATAATTCTATTTGCCGCAATATCGTTGCAACGGGTCTTCAGATACATTAGCCAATTCTGTCGAAGCGCTCGTGGTAGCTTCCTTGTGTTACCTCTGCCTGCTTCTCCTAGCTGCTTCATGCTCTCACATGTCTGCACGACTGATGACCGGTCGTTTACATATTTCTTCGCGTGTTTACGTGCAAATCACCGCGTTGGTGGACTGGCAGGCTATGAGCAAGATGTGAGTCGTAGACGTAGACTGGTAATACGGTTCACAGATGTTCCCGGCAAATTATCCTTTTCAGCGTTACGGTTTGATGCCGCCTGAATGAGGACGTAAAAGACGAATCTGTCGCACTGTTAAAATGATGT
The DNA here is from genome assembly GCF_013339695.2 of Rhipicephalus sanguineus. NCBI lineage: Eukaryota > Metazoa > Arthropoda > Arachnida > Ixodida > Ixodidae > Rhipicephalus > Rhipicephalus sanguineus. The sequence continues at coordinate 153,865,261 of NC_051183.1, forward strand.
ACCTCAGGAACTGAGTCTACATGAAAATATTTCGATACATTAGTTGTCTATGACTGGGTGCAATGCACAGTTAACGATTTTACAGTTTAGATCAGTGACAACCCACAGCACTTTTGTACCATAGTATGGTACCAAACAATGCTTTCTGTGGCCCCATTCATATGGTTGTCCTAGCGAACATCAGTCATTACAAATTGTTGTCTATTTCTTTGAATAGCTGCTGACTACATTGATTCATGTTTTTGATTCCAATCTTCCATAAGTATTACCTTTCTTGCCGTCATTGCCCGGTCTAAGCCAATTTAAAAGGACAGTACGAAGACGCCTTCTGTTCCTCGAATAAAATACGTTGCGTCTCCTAGTCCTGTCCCTCTGCGAGGAAACTGTCGCGGAGACAGTTTTGTCGTCGTAGTTATATTTCCTAACAAAGGGTATTAGCTGGCATCCGCAGGTTGCTACACTTTCGCCTATACTGTAAGAAAAAACACAGTCGTCTTTTTTTAGTACATACAGACTTATCTCCCTTTTTAGGCACGCGTTAACTCTGATTGGGAGATTAATATACTCTCTTGAAGAGCCGTGGGAGGCCCGCCTCTCCAAAAGACAGTTAATGTGGAATTTTAAAGAATTATATATGTGACAAGCCAGGACTCACCAATATCAGTAACGGGTTTTATTTCTTCTTCCTAAAGTGTAGGTGTGGATTACGCGAACTGAAGCTACAAAAACTCACAGGATCACTTATGCATTCGTCTAAGACAACCCAATGGCAATAGCTACCCGGTGCGGTCATGTTCAATTATCGAATATGATGATAATTAATATTTTCGTCACCCTTCGTGTTGTCCGCTAAGACTACTTCGACGGTCATTTTTCTGGTTTTTGGAGGCATATAGGGCTACTGTTGAGCTACTGTTGAGCTCTTAGGAGGGCAACAGCTTTTAGCCAAGCGTTGCATCCATCTTACCTTTCTCTATCATGTGAAAACCTGGCAGCACATGGCAATACAAATCCTAAAAACGGTAGGAAGGGGAAGATGGAAGCTTGCGATGAAAAAATTGGCCGCGTATCTGCGTGCTTCGCTGCAAATGTCGTCTAAAGACGATAGAACAGGCGCTGTGTGAGATATGAACGCCATCTGGCAATACGTCGGGAAACATGAGTGCTGTGTTGCGGGCTGGTAGTCCCGGCGCAGCAGCAGGCGAAGACCGGCGGTGACCAACGCGACCGGCGGGGACGCCAGCCAGCCCGAACACGCGGTTTGGCGCGAAGCGCTGAAGCAGAAGAAACGTCCGCACTCAACGAGTACTCTCCACACACTCTTTTATGTACACGTCGCCTAGGTAGAACAGGAATGCCAGAGCGACGCCCCATGGCATTCGTACAGTGCAATACAGAACCGAAACCGAAACACAACAATGAGCTCGTGCAGAGAGCACGGAGGAAGGCAAGTTTCAGCGCAGTCGCATTTTCAGCGCAGCTTAAGAAACTAGGGTCTTTAGAATTACGTATGTATGCATCTTCTATTAAAGGAACACACCACCTAATACTTACCTAGTGATGTTGCGCCTCAGATATGCGTAATATTTACTTTTTGATTAACAACGTTCACAAGTATGAAAAGCCGTACCAGGTCAAGCTGGGTGGGCGGTAAGCAAGTGGTTCAACTTTGGCCGGGTGGTTGAATCGAGCGACGTGCTGACAAACAGAAAGACAGACAGACAGGCCAACATTTCTCCTTTATCCCAAGAAAGACTATCGTCTTTAAAAACCCTTAACAGAGGGTGCGTGTTTGAGCCGCCGTTTCGACAAGTGCGCTTGTCTTCTTCAAGGCTGCAACTGATTTCTCTTACTCAGTTCCAGCATCTAACTTGACGAAACGGCGGCTCGAGCCCACACCCTCTGTTAAGGGTTTTTTTTTTTTTGCATGGCAATACAAAGTTCCTTAAAACTTTATGAGCTTCGGTTAGTATCAACGCAAGAAATACAGGTAGCTTATATTCCTTTAAGGTCACTCAATCGTAAAATGAGTTCAGATCAGTCTAAGTATGACTCAATATTTTAGATCGACCGTGGAATCGTACATTCACGTCTACATGTGCTGTTTGTGTTGAGCGACGCCCACGCCGTTGTTATCCGGTTCCTGTGTGCATTTGTCTTGCTTTCTGTAGACGCCTTGGCATGCTGATTGGTAGTCCGTTTCAACCAGTGGCCATGATCTATAAATGCGGTATATAATTGCCTACTAAAGCTCGGCGTTGGTTCATTAAGCGATCGGTTGGCAATACCGCTTCGGGTTGTCTCTTTCTGTGTCCCGTGTGCTTTTGCGGCTACCTTTGCTAATCGTGAATCACCAACTGGCCTACACCCACACTCTTCTAAGGCCGTTAGGCATTTACCTAAGACGACTCGAAGGCGAAAGCCACCGTCTTCTCGTTCTTCTTAGTAGATTGTATGGTATTCTCGAAGTAAAATTGTCATGATGCAACGGGTTTAAGAACCAGTTGAAGGAAGGCAGTGGCTCGAGAGAAGGCTGGAATATGAACGGTACGCATGCTCCCTCCTAATCCTCTCTATTTCCTCCGTGCCTCACAGGTGGCTGAGAACCCGTTGCGGTGATCTAGTGGTTATGGTGCTCGACTGCAGACTCCAAGGCCGCGGGATCGAATCCTGGCTGCGGCGGCTGCATTTTCGATGGAGGCGAAAATGCTTGAGGCTCGTGTACACAGATTTCGGTGCCCGTTAAAGAATCCCAGGTGGTCGAAATTTCCGGAGCCCTCTACTACGGCGTCCCTCATGATCATATTGCCACGCGTGTTACTTTGATGCATTCGGGCTTCACCCGCAAAGACTGTTTGCAACGCTCCGCGCAAACCGCGCCGCCATGTTACAGGAGCCTCACGAATGTTTTAGCTCATTCCATTAAGATTGCGCGCAGGACGCTAATAGTCTAGTTTCTTCGAGAGATTACGTTGCCACCAGCGATAACGCTGGAATCTTCGATAGCACACGTATAAAAGCCGACACGCTTTACCGCTTGTCAGATTATCGACAGCCGACGCTCTGTTCGCCGCTATCAGTGCACAGTGTGTATTTGCTGTAGTTTGGCTTTTCGTTTCCCGGCCACCGGTTCGGCCAAATAAAGAGTTTCATCTTCGACACGCCGACTGTTACCTTCATCGACGTCACGACCGCGTTACAATATCGTGGTTTTAAGGCGTTAAAGCCCAACATTTATCATTAGAAGTGGCTCAGTAGTAATCTCACTTTCCAGCTGCGAGTGTGATCGACGTCGTGCACAGTTTTGTTCACCCGGCTCAATTCGGCTGCTTTCCTGGCGCGACGTGAGACGCAGCGGAATGCGCGGCGGCCGTCTGGCACATGCACGCCTGGTTTGTCTGCAAGCGAAGCGTCTTTGCGTGTGAACTCTTCCGATGTCCTCATAAATCTGCAGAGCCATTCAACGACTCGGATCTGTTATGCTTTATTGGTCAATAGCGAAAAACAAATTTGCCTTCCGAGCCGGAGCACCGCAAGCACCAGAAGAATGTGCCGTAAGTGCTGCATATTAGGAGCACCAAAACTTCATGGCTTTTCCTGCTAAACTGCCGGTTGATCTGAGCTGCAATGTCCTCAAGCAACCTTCAAAGATAGTTGACGCCGCCAGCCTTTTGTAATTTACAAATTTCGTTCATGATAATGCGCAGGAGATGTTCTCTGCTGTACCGCCACGGTGTTTTCCAACGAAATAGTGGCGCATTTGTTGGTTGTGACATATGTAAAATATCTATGCGGAGATTATGGGTACTTTGTTAAGCGCATGGCTTAACGGAAAACAGAGCAATCACCTGCGGTGAAACGTTGATATAATCACTTAGAATTGATACTTTCGAGGCAGCAGAAAGATTCAAGATTTCTGTGATCAGTGAGCGCAAGAGCGTTCTGGAGGCAACAGTGTCAAACATACTTGCTCCAACACATGTGTCGACAAAAAGAAAATACCGTTCGCAATTTATTACGCAAGTTGTGCTGTCTACAAGACCGGAGCCGTCGATGGGGAGAGTCTGGCGAATGGGCGGGGCAGTGACGTCGCGGCGCTGCGATGACGCTGGTCACGTCACCGTCACGCCTCCGCTCCGGCGGCGTCCGCCATATATAGTCTTTCCGCGCGACGGGCGCACGGCTGAGGCTATGTACGCGCTGTTCATTCGTGAAATCTAGCCCTCCTAAACAAATTGCGAAAGCGAAATTGTGCAAGAACATTGTTATACAAATTTAATGAAGAATATGGAGTGAATTAAACGTGTCTAAATCACCGTGAAACTGAGTTGTGCACGCCGATTCGAGTCGACGACGTTCTACGATACGCGCTGTGCTGTTAGAGCTCAGCTCTTAGGCGTCTGTTCCTGCGTTGTTCAGCATCGCCGTCGGCGTAGTCGGCGTAACCGATAGAGCGAACGAGGTCGAAAGGCAGCGAACGTGGGTTCTGTCGATATCAAAAGCCACTGGCCTCTAACATCGCTTTCTTCCTCCGTCATGCGTGCTCGCCCTTCGGTCGGAGCTCGTGCGGAGCTCGGAGCTCGGGCTGGTGGGTGCGCTGCTACTGTCTCGCTTATCGTGACGGGGATGTCGATGACGCCTGCAATGCACAGAGTGGCGTGCGTAGCACTCGAGAACTGGCAGTTTCTGTGGCAATATGTAACGAATGTTCCAATGCGGATAGCCAGAAATTCACACAGTTCGCGTTGCCTCAACACAAAGCTGCGCTCAGAATTCGCATGAGGGAGTATCGTGATCATCGGTGACTTTTCGAGCTATGAAGACCTGTGGGTTTGCGTCTATCTTGTTTTTTTTTAAATGCTAAGCATTTCTTAGCGAACTTCTGTGACTTTGAGCGTATCTATCTGTCTATCTACCTATCTAGCCGCCTACGAATTTGTGCTCTCCTGGCCGTTTCGTTTACGGGGTGTATACCAAAATTGGTATGGCATAACGTGACTGTGTGACAAACACAAATGACTGGTCATAACATGAAAATCATGACACGCATGTCATGTACAGCATGATTTACATGCCACAGTCTTGATGCTCTTGCAGCCGTTTCGTTAATTTGATATATACCGAAATTGGTGTGGCTTGACAAGAGTGTATAAATAACAGTGTATAAATAACGGGAGTTAATGTCAAAATCATGACACGCTGGTCATGTATAAGATGACTTACGTGCCACTCTCATGGAGCGCTGGCGGCCGTTTCGCTTCCTTCATATACACCAAAATTGTTATTGCGTGATGTGACTCTGTGACGAGCATATATAACAGGTGTGATTTTTGGAACACGTCACTATACAAGTGTTACGTGAGAATCATTGCATACCACGCCGGTAAAGTCTGTGCACGTGTTCTGGTAGCAAAGCAGAAGATAAAGAAGAGGACGGATTGCGTGCCGGCTCATGATGATGACAATTTTTATTCGCCACTAACGGGGATTCTCCAAGCTTAAACAGCTCTGCTCTTCAAAGAAACAGAGATACCAGCGCATGTAATTGTATTAAGGCCACAAAAGCGCAAAATCGGGCGTACACAAGCGGCTTGGGGATCTCGAGCCCTGAAATTCCCTCTTAGAGAATTTTAGTGCCGGAACCCCAAAGTGCCTTGCGTACGTAAGCCCCTTACGTTCCTTTTTATAGTCCATAGGTGCGGCTGAGGGTACAAGGGAACGTAAGAGGGTGAATAAGGAAGCGGCTTGGAGTCCCCGGCACTAAACCTCTCTAATAAGAGAAAAAAAAAACTCACAGGGTCCCTTATGCATTCGCCTAAGACCACTCGAAGGCGAAAGCCGTCTTCCTTTTCTTCAGTTGATGTATTCTCACGCCCCCCCCCCCCCCCCCCCGCTCGAAAGCTTTGTGACCTAACATTGTTTTGCACTGCCTCCAAGATCGGAGGCACTGCAATCTTTCTACACCACATCTGGTCATGTGCTGAAGTCATCGCGTGAAGTCACGTTATTCGACGTCATGAACGTCACAATCTTTGGTCGTATGGTCACGTCATTACGTGATGATTTTTGACATCCCTCGTGTTGACGCCGCCGACGCGGGACACCGACGCCGCGGACGCCGGCGGTCAATTTTCCCGTTTGCTGAGGCATCTAAGGTTTTCGTCAAAGCAGGTGCAGGGCCCCCAGTAGGCGCGTGTTAAATGAAAACAATACCTCGTTCGGCTAGTATGATAGCGGACACCCTGTTGGTTTACTTTACAAAACCATTTTTCTGCTCAACTTCTTCGCGCTCTACATTTCCTAATCACGAAATTTCATCGAGCACATAAGGGCCCCTTGCTATAGTGGAAGATCTTCCTGCACGAGCACAGACATCGTGCACTATACGTGCATGACTAAAAAGCGCAAGGCACATTCGCTTAGCACACAGGCACAGATTAGTTTACATGCGCGAATTAAACGTGAAACTGGTAGCATGTGCACAAGCGGCAACATAGCGGTAAATGACACCATAGGCTGGCAGACACAGAAATGCAGACCACATAACATACAACACGTGCCAGATAAACGCCGCTGCTGACGCGCGGCGGAACTAACCTGCGATATCGAAATAAATCTTCCCCTCATAACATCACGGTAACATCCCAAGCTCGTGCTAAGAACGCGCGATAAATTACGTAAACGCAACACATCACGCTTGACACTTACAGCGAGATCGCTGCAAAATTTCAATCTGCCCAAGTGATCAAACGCGAACCATAATACCCCTTTCTTTCAGCGTGACAAATTTATTTTTAAAGTTTTTGCGCCTGAAAGGGCCCCATTGCACACAAATAACAAGTTTGTGTTAATGGTACGCTGTTTATAATACCAGCAATATTCAAGCTAAATACTCAAGTACGTATCTCGCATAGCACGGAGCAGTCGGTCGGGGTCCATTTGCTCCGTCTGATGTTTCTGATCCAAAGGCGTCGTCGCTTCTTTTCGTTCGGAAGCCTAAAAAGGTAGAAGCCCTGCGCGCTGCTGTTTGAACAGCCAACCGCGCAACAGCAGCCCATCGCACGCAACAAATTCACGCTTGAATGCGAGGAGCAGTCGCCATGAATACGCGCGGCTTCGCACAAGAGCTTCGTCACCTACGCGCGCTCCTCAGCGATCCTGTAAGTGCGGCGCGCCGGCGCCTCTCCGTCGCGGCAGCGCCGGACTCCGCGCCACGCTGTGGCGCTGTCGCCACTGCCGCCCGCCGCCGACGACGAGGGTAGAGCGTTTACGTCACGAGAAGAGGGCAGCGCTGCGGCGGTGCTCGGAGAGCGGCGAGATGAAACAATCGCCAAACTCTCCCGAAGGGTATATATGGCTCTGTACAAGACAGCAGAAGTGTATGTCGATTGTAATGCGTCTGTACTTAAGAGCAGAAGGTTTACTTCCCGCACCATAATGAAGAGTGCGCAGTAGAAAAGTGAAACTTTATCTATCACGCTTTGTTATCGGTAAACTAACTTTTATGTATTAGCCGTTCAGGAGAATCGCTCTGTTACTTACCTAACTGAATTATGCTGAATGCTGTAAACACAGACTTCGTTTCCTATATTCCTCGTTTCAGACATCCGGTGCTGCCACCTACACATTATATCGGTTGGCAATGAACCCAGCAACCCAAGAGAAAGCACGACAAGAAGTTCTCGCCGCTACAAAGGACTGTTCTGGGACGTTTCCTGCACACGTTCACGACCAACTACACTATGTCAGAGCCTGCATAAAAGAAACACTTAGGTGGGTGTCAATTAAAAAAAAAACTCCTGCCAGCTTCACCCGGTGAAAGCCGTCGAAGCAGCGAAGTTAATGCCCCCTTTCGTCAGGCTATTGCATTTCTCTGTTTTTCAAGTCTTTTCCAAGTATTTGTGTTGTTTCATTGTTCTTTATTTGTTACTCTGTGCTAAGCTATGGGGTGGTAGTAGTGCTTTATTTCACTATTGCATCTGCTGCCACCCCTTTCGTCAGTCATTACGTTTTGCACCAAGTTTCGGGAGTTTACACTGAGCATTTCTTTGTTCTTCAGGTTAACACTTTCGTGACCGCGGAAAAATCGGTTGTTTTTTGCTAGTCCAGGAAATATATTTTTTTCCTGCCACAGAAAATAATTGATGCTAAGTGTAGGGTATCAAATGATATAGAAAGAATTGCTCTTTCCAACAGTTTTAATTGCCAACAACGGACTTATTCCCGAATAGAATAAACAAATTATCAAACGAAGAAAATTGCATCAAAATGAAAAAAAAAAGAATATAAAAACATCAATGCTACTCTGCAAAGGCTAAACATTAAAAAAATCGAAATTTACGTTTTGAACGCAAAGCCCTCGTAGAATAATAGTGGAAATATAAGCTCTGTGTGTAAAAAGATTATTTACATAAATACAAAAATATAGGCACTAGTGCCTATCATGCCACCGAGCGATGCAGTTTCTCGACGCGGTGAAACAAAGGCTGGCTGCACATGTTACGGGAAAAAACTTTTTTTGTTCAACTTTCCTAGCATAGTTTGCAGTTGTGGTATTTTTCAATTTTCCTGTGTATTCGTTGAAATGAGCAGTGTAGCTTGTTCCAAATCTGCAAAAATCCATATTTGTACCCTCATTTGACCTCTTTCTCCCTCATATACTGCCGAATACCATACCGACCTTCAGATTTCACCATTTTCTCATCCACTGAAAGGTTCCGACGGGGTTAAAAAATAGCGTAGAAGAATCGTTCATGTGTTGCAATAGAGAAGACACGTGATGAAGCTTCTCGTGGAATGCGACGGTCTTCTTCTTTAGATCAGAGACACTCAAGATGCCTTGAACCCTTTTCCGTGGCATCACTGACGGTGGACAAAGGCCCGGAAATATGTGTCGTCGACACCAACACCTATGCAAGTGCGGGATTTCAACGATTACCATGTACACATGGAGTGCGACGAACTTGCTCATCTTCTCTTCAGTAACCTCCCTCCATGGATCCATCCTTCTCACTGTATGTTGGCTTTTCCAAAGTATGCATCCACGCATACTTATCTGTGTGGTTGCATATCTCTCTGACGACTTCTCAGCACACCGGAGCGTTGGGTCAAAGTCCGCTCCGCGCCGTCTTCGCGGAGAGAACTGCGCTCTTTCTGCAGACAGCGCCAAATGCTCCCGCCCGAATGAAGTTCACACTTTGCAGATAAGAGCTGTTATTTTTAGTACGCACCAGATACGTTTACATTGACGCGCGGCAGCGATAAAACGACCCGAGGAGAAGACGAAACTTACCGGCGGATAGCTGCTGATATTCCGGGGAGGTTTGACGCACTTTCGACGTCCGCCTGGCGAATCGAAGTAGTCTTCCGTGTCTGTGGTGCTACCGTCATCCAGAGATTTCCGCTCATATTAATCTGAATCCGTCGAAATTCGCCGTTTCTGTGGAGCACCCGCGAGCGGCGTCGACGCGAAGTCCGAAACAACGAGCGCTCACCTACCCAACTGCGAACGAGCTTTAAAAATCTCCACGCGGTAGAAAAAAGAAACCCACAAACAGAACTGATAAAAGACATGTTATATTACCCTTTGTATTGCGTTAGCTGTCCAGAACCGCTCAGAGAGTGCCAAAACTTGAACTTGAAGTCATCGATAACATACTATCGATGGGAATAGGTGCGGTCACGAAAGTGTTAAGCTACGGTGGTGTTCCAATGCGGCCATGCCCACTTCACCCGGCCACTCGGCCAAAACGCGTATTGCCATCACGATTACGCTGGAACGCAGTGTTAAAAGTGCTGCTGCTGTGCATGATATGCCCGCCTCGCTAGGAAGTTTGGCGAGGCGGCGTTGCAGGTACAGTACGGTCCACTGTTAAAGGGAACACTCCAATGAGCACCTTTCATTTTGCTGGCCCTTCAACAGCAAGTGGACAGGGAAATATTGTTCATGCAGGGGACGAGTCTGTCAAAAAGAGGCGGAACTGTCAACCACCAGTAGTCTTATGCAAATCTAAGCCACTATGTTTTTGAAAGAGAGTGAAATCCAAAGATGCCCTGCACGCAAGTGTTCCCTTTAACAGTGGACCCGTCTGTACATCCTGTTCCACCTGGGCAAACGTACAACGACGCTCCTCACCTTCTCCCCTCTCTCGCGACTCTCGGCGAAGCACAGGCATTTCCCCTTCCTACCGAGCTTCACGCTGGCCGCATCGCAAGTCTACGTGACGCAGCGGAGAACCTGCGGGGTCACGTGGCTCTGCGTGACGACCAGAGACCTTCCACGGACATGGCTAGCACCTAAACAATTCCACAGTTAAAAAACTGGCATGTCAGTCGCATATGTGCTGTTGTAAATTTTACCTGCTTATTGTAGAGCGAATGGGGAAACAAGGCAACTCGCACGTGTCTATCAGCACTCCGTTGAAGTCGAAGGAAAGCCGGAAACCACAGTGGTTTTCATATAGCGGGCCCATTTTTTGCAAGCCACTGCCTGCGAAATTCGTATAAGCGCCTGTCCTCTGGTCCTATTTCTTCGACCTCGTCCTGTGTACTGGGTAACACACTTTGTGTGAGATTCTAAAAAGACAGGGCGTGCAAACACGGACACAAGAAGTCAGGACACCACAAACGCCGACTAACAACTGAAGAGACGCACAACGGCTGAAAAGAAAGAAGGCACGAAAACTTATCTGCGCATGCCCATGCAACATGCGAACCTATCAATCCGGCACGCGTGGCGGTCTACGTGAAAGATAACTGTTAAGGCATTTGATTTCATCTTTATGCAAGTTAATCGACGGTTGGCTCACGCATGCGCTACCACTATTCTCGATATGCCATGCTTCAATCATCAGCGTTTCTTCATTTCTATGCCGGTACAACACTGTGCATTCATCAAATTTTGGCGTGCACTTACAATCTCGACAATGTAAAGATAGATTAGAAGGTGAGCCTCCTGTTAGCGATCTCTTATGTTCCAGCAATCTCTGGTTGATGCATCGGCCCGTCTGTCCTACGTAAAAGCGGCCGCAGCTGAAAGGTATCTTATACACCACACTCGTACGGCAATCAGTGAATTTGTTGGTGTGTTTTACTAAACAAATATCGGTCCGCTTCTTGTCTTTTACTCGGCACAAATATTACCTAGCTTATTGGCCGCCGTGAAAACAACATTAACGCCGTATCTAGTTCCTACTTTCTTTAGCCTGTGAGATACGCGATGAATGCACGGTATACCTACGACACGTTTCTTCCTATCGCTTTCTGCAACCATGCTCGGGCTTGACACAATAGACTTCTTTAAACGTTCAGCGACCGTGGCCACTGCATCACGAGGATACCCTACATCTAAAAGACGTGTAACCTGTGAGTTAAAGCTATCACTCATTTTGTGCTCACACGACTTGGTGAGGGCTGACTTAAGGCAAGACATGGCGATGCCGTTTTTTACAACCTTCGAGTGCTTCGACGAAATATTTAACAGCGGTTTCGAAGATCTAGGAGAATACTGCCAGCACACGTGGTTCTTCTGGAACGTTAAGGAAATGTCTAGAAATTGTATTCCATTATTCTGAGGCACCTCTTTAGTAAAGCTCAGCCCTCCTCCATTTAATTCAAATTTTTCGCTCACGGAAGTGGTGGGCTCTGTGGTGGGCGTCTACCTATCTCCATCTTCGTAAGAAGCGCAAAACCACACACAGGGACAGCTAGAAAGAAAGACACTACACAAGCGCTTGACTGGCAACTAAGCGTTTATTCGGAAGCGCGACATATAAAAAGGAAAGAAAGAAGACAACCAAAACAAAAGCCCGCGTGTCATATCGGTTATTACTCATCCATTCTTGTCCAACACACCATCCAAAAAACGAAGTTCCTTCTGCGTAAGCGCGATAGACGGTGCACTGACACAATCAATATCATCCCGTTTCATTTCTGCAGCTTCAACTATTAATCTCGTTAACATATCTCTGTTGCGATACAAAATGCAGGTGTTATCAAAGTATGGCACACAGCCACAATCCTTGCAGTGGATAGCCAGGTGTCCATCCACGCCTTTCTGCACCTTATTATCATGTTCTTTTACTCGCTCATTTATACATCTTTCAGTTTGTCCTACGTATGCGCGGCCACACGACAGGGGTATCCTATACACAACAGTCTGTGCGCACTGAACATAGTCATTGTGATGGTTAATTTTACAACACTTTTTTTTTCTTTCTGAACAGGGCAAGTTTCACTACACAGTTTAGACAACTTCTCTGGTGCAGACATGACCACTCTTACGCCAGCCTTATTTCCAATCTTCTTAAGATTATGTGCTACGCCGTGGATATAAGGAATAACAGCACACTTTTGCTGTTGCAGAGATATATCATCACGTGGTCGATTTTGATTCTTGAGGTCCCGATAGAGTGATTCGGCGACAGCCGCAACGAGTCTAAGTGGGTAACCTGCCGCCTGCAACCGTGCAACCTGTTGCTCAAAGCACATACGTGCCACAGACCTCTTCACTGCTTTTGTGTGTGCAGAGGAGAAAGGCAACAAAGGTTTCCCGCTCCTGGGCTCATAAAACCGTAATGTCAGGTCAAGAAACTTAAGTGCGTTAGAATTTCGCATTTCGTGTGTTAGCCTTAGGGGCCGACAAGCTGTTTCAAATTCTTTAAAGACAAAATCAGCGCAACCTGGAAACACATTGAAATCACATTTCAAAAGAACCAAATAATCATCCACAAACCTGAAGATTTTCAAAACATTAGTTCCTAATAACTTGTCATCAAGAATACGATCTAAGTGGGCCATAAAAATTTCACTAAGTACAGGCGCAATAGCAGACCCAATGCAAATTCCCTGCTTCTGAATGTAAATATTGTCATTCCAATTAACAAACGTAGACGTTAAGTAAAGAGTTAATAAGTCCAAAAAACCTCGAACAGACATTCCACAAGCATTTTGAAAAGACACAGCACCATGTTCAAGAATACACTTCTCAACAATCTCCTGAAGCAAATCGTGGGGTAGGGAATAGTATAAATCTTTTACATCAATGGAAAACCCTTTCACCTGTACCTCGGCATTAGACACTAGAAATTCGACAATCCGCTCTGAATTCATTGTGCGAAAAGGATCATTAGGTTGCACAACGTTCAACTTTTCTTGCAGAAACAGGGCAACACTCTTCTGCCATGAACCCTTTTCTGAAATAATCACTCGGAATGGCATGCCTTCCTTGTGCGTTTTCGCACTAAAAAACATATCTAAGCCTAACTTGTCGCTTTTCACAATTTGTTTGGCCAGGTCAGGTAACTGGAGACTGTTGCACAAGTTTTTTGCAGCGGTCCTAACAGACCTAAGTGGCACTTTCGGCTTAGAATCGAAGACTGAGGCAATTGCTACTTGCGCTTTCTCAAAGTAAGTACCCCTCGGAAAAACGCAAAACCCACCTTCTTTGTCAGAAGGAATGATGCAAAGTCCTGATTCCATGAGGTAGGTGACCACTTTCCGTATGGGCAACTGTCGACGCTTGGGTTTGAACCTATGGAGCACATCAACGTTCCTTTTCACTGTCCGGAGCAAATTAACCATCACAATGACTATGTTCAGTGCGCACAGACTGTTGTGTATAGGATACCCATGTCGTGTGGCCGCGCATACGTAGGACAAACTGAAAGATGTATAAATGAGCGAGTAAAAGAACATGATAATAAGGTGCAGAAAGGCGTGGATGGACACCTGGCTATCCACTGCAAGGATTGTGGCTGTGTGCCATACTTTGATAACACCTGCATTTTGTATCGCAACAGAGATATGTTAACGAGATTAATAGTTGAAGCTGCAGAAATGAAACGGGATGATATTGATTGTGTCAGTGCACCGTCTATCGCGCTTACGCAGAAGGAACTTCGTTTTTTGGATGGTGTGTTGGACAAGAATGGATGAGTAATAACCGATATGACACGCGGGCTTTTGTTTTGGTTGTCTTCTTTCTTTCCTTTTTATATGTCGCGCTTCCGAATAAACGCTTAGTTGCCAGTCAAGCGCTTGTGTAGTGTCTTTCTTTCTAGCTGTCCCTGTGTATGGTTTTGCGCTTCTTACGAAGATGGATCTATACCAACTAGCCGGTTACACTTGTTTATTAAGTTACCTATCTCCATCAAGTCGATTTGACCATAAAAGACTACAAAGCATCCTGTCATCAACTCCCCACCCGTGCGTTATCATCGGGGACTTCAACGCTCATCATACACTCTGGGGAAGTAGGAAGATCAATGCTAAAGGCAGAAATTTGGTGTCCTTCGCCTCCGACAATGAACTTTTCTTGTTACATGGCGGCACTCCAACGTTTCTCCGTGGTTCAATGTATAGCAGCTGTCTTGACTTGGCGTTTGTCTCACGAAGCCTCTTCAGGCATGCTGGGTGGTTTCCGGACATCGAAACGCACGGGAGTGACCACATTCCCACATATGTCAAGATTGAAGGTTTATCCCCTTCCAAGCTACACGATAGCATTCAAAGAGTGGATTGGACAAAATTTCAATCTCGCATGGAAGAGCAGTGTCAAACGAATAGGTCACTTGACTTAGAGGAAACAATCAAAAGCACGATACACGACACTACGCGCACTCTCACGTGCTGTTTGATATTAACGGAATTCGACATAGTGTTTGAGCGACTTCGAGCAATTCGCCGACGTGCTGAACGAAGACACCGACGCAGTAGGAGACTTGCGGACCGCTCGATGTCTACAGAAGAAGGTCCAGCGCTGGACAGATAAGCTTGAATCGCAACGTTGGACTGCTTTCTGTGAGTCGCTTGACCCTCGTAAACCTCTATCGCACTTGTGGAGGACGGTACGAGGTCTGCGCACAAAACCTATTCAGCGGTCGCCATTCAAGGCTCTAGCCCTCTCCCAAAAAAGACCAGACATAGACGTGGCCGAATAATTCTGTGCCTCATTATCTGGTCAAATAACAGCAGCAACCAGCTTACTACTCTCGAGCAGTTGTCCGCAACCACGTGATCCCCGCATGGATTTGCCATTTTCCATCCACGAACTCAAGGCAGCACTAGCTTTGTGTGTACACACGTCGGCACCAGGGCCCGACGGAATTTCTTACAGAGCCCTGCGTCATCTGTGTGAGCACGCGAGAATGTTTCTCCTAGATATGTACAATGAATCTTGGAGAGATGGCTCGCTCCCGCCAAGCTGGAACACCAGTCGCCTGGTTCCACTATTGAAGCCTGTCAAGTCACCGTTGGAGCTCTCATCCTACCGCCCGAGTGCATTGGCCAGTTGCGTAGGCAAAGTTATGGAGAGGATGATCCTCGGATGCCTGGAATGGTACTTGGAGGGCAACAACGTCTACACAGATGCAATGGCAGCATTTCGACGTGGTCGATCATCGATTGATAACGTCGTTGACCTGGTCACCTTCGTTCAACACGAGAAAGGCCGTAAGCGTCTCTGCGCTTCTTTGTTTCTCGACGTCAAAGGGGCGTGCGACAATGTTACACATCAAGCCATCCTCACCGCTCTCGAAGCGCTAGGAGTAGGTGGTCGGATGTATCGCTGGATACGTAGTTATATCTCAATGCGATCCTTTTTTTGTGAGCACCGAAGACGGCCAAACCTCTCCACATTACAGCTACCGTGGCGTCCCCCAGCGCGGCGTACTCAGTCCTGTATTGTTCAATCTTACGCTGATTGCCCTCCTTGCGCACCTGCCAAGCACAGTTAGGATATCAATGTACGCGGATGATATCTGCATTTGGACGTCCGCCGTAACACGCCTGCAGTTGCGAGCGAGAATTCAAAGAGCTGCCGCTCAAACTGCCCGTTACCTCCGTAATCGAGGCTTGGAGATTTCTTCCGAGAAATGCGCCCTCGTGGCTTTTGCCGCAAACCTATGAATAATTACGACGTTATCATCAATGGCCAAACCATACCGTATGTTCGGTCACACAAGTTTCTGGGTGTCATAATCGATAGGGATCTCTCATGCAGCCATCACGTATTGTACATAAAAAAACGGTTGATCGGCATCTGTCATCTATTGATGTTCTTCGCAGGGAAGACTTAGGGAATGTCACCAAGTGCTATGCTACAGCTGTACAGGGTATTTTGCCTCGGCTTCCTGCGCTACAGCTTGCCCGCGTTAACCAATGCAAGCAAAACAAGCCTACGAATACTAAAAAGTGTTCAGGCCCAAGCGCTCCGAATTTGCTTAGGCTTTGCCTCTCGGTGGCTTCTTGTGATGGTGAGGTTAGTCACGTCGCAAGGCGTGTGACGCGAGGAAGATGGAGACAGTGCGGAACACAGGAAGTTATATTCAACGAAAGACACACATTACAAGTACAGTAACTAGACGTCGTGCACGCGGTTCGCAAACATAACAAAAAGGAGTAGGCAGTCTCACAAATCTGTGCCGTAGCCCGGTGCCTTAAGGTGGAACCCGTTGCGTACTCGTGGTGCAGCCGTCGCTTGGGTACACAGGTCAGCGTCCCGCTGCAGAAGGCATCGCCAGGCCTAGGCGTAGCCGCACACCGTCATCGACGTCGGCTCGCTGGACATGGTCAGCAGCTCCGGGGTCTCGAGGACGCTCGCCGCGCCTGAGATGTCCGCAGGAGGCCTCACCCAGAACTCGTGCCGGGTCACGCCGACACGCCGTGCCCCGAGGACGTCAGCGGCTCGAAGACAGGAACCCGGCCTTCTGAACCTCGCGCGTAGTTGCGGGTTCGCCCTGGGCTCTCTCGCTTCGTCTTGTCGGCTCGCCGTTCCAACAGCTCCGTTCTGCGCGAGCGTAGAGTAGAGTAGAGTAGAGCCTGGAAGCTATGGCTCATACCCACACTGGGGGATTGGCCAAGAACCGGTTAGTTTTTAAAGGAAAAATTGAAATTAAAGTTCAAACTTTGTTTATTTAATACTAAAGAAGTATAAATGAATTAGAGTTAAAATTATACTATTAATAATAAAATAAAATAGAATTGAATCAATAAAACCGATAATTTTGGGGAATAATAGAAATAATATTTTGGAAAGGTAAATTTTACAATCTAAATCTTTTTGAACCTTTAAGAAACTCCTGCAATGCATCAGCAATCTTCCCGTCACTGTGGCCTAGAGAAAAAGCCCCGAAAGACAGTACATTTTGTTCATTTAATTCTAATCTAAGCAGACGGAAAACAACACCTAAGGTATTTTTGCGCAAGGTAGAGTACCTCTTGCAGGAAATGAGAAAGTGCTTCGTTGTCTCATGTATCGATGCGCGAGCTTCAATGTCCCTTCATTTTCGTCATCTTCTAGGGGATGCAGCGCTGTCGTCTGCTACACTCGCATTCTTTCAAGTTGCTTCATCACACTTCTATAGCGATCGCCAGAGACCACCTCATCAAGACACACATTGACATCGAAGCACTCAGGACACATATAAGACATCTTGCTCGGACTCCCCGCCACCACCTTGCCTCTTTACCAGTAGACCGACCATGCACCTCTTTTTGCCGAATGGTAGCCGCGTATCGCGAGTCTTTGCCAACATGCTTCACGCCCGCTGCGAGATCTTCAATTCCTCCGTGGTGCCTGACTCAGCCTATTATCAGCCTGGCGATACCTGGCATCCGTAAAAAGGCAGATGTGTCGTCACCGGCTCTTAAACAGCTCACTTTGTTCCTGTTATATGAGAAGTACCGAGGCTCAATGCACGTATACACCGACGGCTCCGTTATGACGAACAGCTCAACCGCAGCTGTCGTGATACCTGTGAAAGCCACAACAATCAAATTTAAGACCTCTCACCTTACGACATCGACAGCAGCGGAGCTCGCAGCGCTTTTTGCCGCATTATGTTTCATTACTGATGAACGGGCACAAAAATGGATGATCTTCAGTGACTCAACGGCGGTACTGCAATCCCTTCTGTCACCTTTACGCCGCGGCCCGCACGAGCAACTGGTATTTCAGATCGCAGAAGAGACTCACCATTTAATTGAGAAAGGCCATGAAATAACTTTTCAATGGCTTCCAAGTCACTGTGGGATTATCGGCAATGAACGGGCCGATCGAGCTGCCCGTTCAGCCCATACAGAAAGCAGTCAAATAATAATACCGCTCTCTAGAACTGACGCTGCATGGAAGCTCCGCGTGCTTGCTCGTCAATGCACCACGTCGCAATGGAACGAGCCGCATTTCAAGCATGCGCGACTATATTCCCTAGACCCAACTCTCAGCCTTCAAATTCCTCCAGGCCTTCGCCGAGGTGACGCTACCCTCCTGTGTAGGTTATGGTTGGGTGTCGCATTTACGCGCGAGTACGCCTGCCGCATAGGAATGGACGACACCACATCATGTGACCACTGCGGCAGTGATGAAACAATTCAACATATTCTGTGCGACTACCGACAGTACTGTTCACAGAGACAGTCACTTTGCAACGCGCTCGATAAGTTGGACGACCGCATTCTGTCGGAAGAAAGAATCCTGCGCCATCGACCGGACCAAACGTCACAGAAAAAGGCTGTGCAAGCGCTACTGCGCTTTCTGCGTTCAACCGGTCTCTCAGAACGGCTCTGACTGGAACGTCTTCCGTGTGTGTGCATGTGTGCGTGTTTTTTTTGTTTTCATTTTATCTCTCTCTCTCTCTCTCTCTGTCCTCTTTCTTACCCCTATTTCCCCGCCCCTGTGCAGGGTAGCAAACCGGTCACTCGCGCCAGGTTAACCTCCCTGCATGCGTTTTCTTTTCATCTATTTCTCTCTCTTTCAACCAAAGATGAACGCCTACCAACTCGCTCAAGTTTCCATTCTTATATCGTGTAAGAACGTTGTCCCTAGCACGCGCGTGCAGGGTACAGTTAAGGCCACGACAAGGCGGGCTCGATGTGAATCAACGTGCAAAATAACCTTCACGCACTGAACGCGACATGGGATACAATGTTTGAGTAGATGCGCCAAGAAAGCCTGTGACATAATCACAGCAGAATCAGGCCCAATGTATGGGCCTTTGCTAAGAGAGCACCCGAAACTAAAGGAACAGATGAAGGAGAATTGCTAATATGATAACTGTTGGGGTTTAACGTCCCAAAACCACGATATGATTATGTGAGACGCCGTAGTGGAGGACTCCGGAATTTCGACCACCTGGGGTTCTTAAACGTGCACCTAAATCTAAGTACGCGGGCCTCAAGCATTTTCGCCTCCATCGAAATTGCGGCCGCCGCGGCCTGGATTCGATCCGGCGACCTGCGGATCAGCAGTCGAGCACCATACCCACTAGACCACCGTGGCGGGTAAGAAGAAGAATTGCTGAATCCATGACAATGGAAGTGCTACATACACGGAGTAGGGATCAACAAAAGAGTTGTATACTACATTAAAGATCCCAACTTAGGAAAACTGAAACTCTCAAGAGAAGACGCAATCGGCCGCTTTGTATTGAACTGCTCGACATGAGCATGGGAAATCAACAAACAGACGACCTGATAGCTGGGTCAGTTGTTACGATTCGTAATAACTGCGCAACAAGACGGGGACAAAGAAGAGTCAGACGACCCTAGCGCTAACTCTCTACTACCTCATCTCAGGAGAAATGGGACACATACTTTTTCGTGGCAGGACCACGCCGGTAGTAGGACGGAAAACTAAATGAAAATGAAGTGGAAAAAAATTAATATCAACCTTTCAAACACGCAAGTAACAAATTTTGTCAAGAAATCTCTGTGTACATCGCGACACGTTCTGCCAAAAGGGCAAATTCCTTATCTTAGTGTGATGGGGGGCCGGCTGACGCTTGTGCCACCCAGGTTTCAATATAAAACTCGTTTATGATTTCTCTGTTTGTACTTGCATGGCAGTCGAAAGGGTGCCTGTCTGCGCTATCTAAGGCTTACAGACGCAAGAACTACAATGATCAACACTTTAAGGAAAGTAGTATTTGGGAAGCATTTCTGCCACTGTACGTTAATCACGATCTGAGGAGCCGTTCTCGATGTGTGAATGAAATGGACATGTCCTTTTCGGCGGAGCGCATTCAGTTGCTCGAGAAAGCGGCGAGTTGTCACGCCATCGCGCTCTTTACCATTTCGACGCCCCGAACCACGGTGTAAGAATGTGGTTGCAACATAACCGTGGAACACCAACTCAATATTTCAGAATCGGCGTACAGATTTTAGTCATACTGGAGGTCAGTATCAACATGTTGTTCGAACCTTGAGGCCAAATCTACTTCAGAATATGATATATTGGACAGGTCGCTTTTCAAATAGCTCTCATTTAATACGAACAATCTCCCCTTCCTCCTTTGCTCCTACCTTCTTCACTATCTCGGCGACTGCGAGATTAAATTTCATGACTGCGGCCCGCTAGACGAGGTGAGCTTGAGACCCCTGTCCTAGGCACTATACTGTCAACTAGGGCACACTGCACCGTTTGCGCTTATTACCAACAGAGGAACTTCCTTCAGCTTTCAAGTACTGGATGACACTCAGCGGCGCCGTCCACGGCTGAGCGACTGGTTACCATTCACAAACAAACGGCCCAACAGAACAGCTCAAGACCATCGCTGACAAGCGTTCAATAGCGAATCGCAATACAGTGAAACCTCGGTGATACGAATCTCACGGGACCACCAAAAATATTCGTATCATCCAAAATTCGTATCACCAGAAAGCATAGAAAATTAGCATGCGACAAAAGAAAGCTGGCGTACATTTTCATTTATTGTTTTTCAGGGCCGCAGCAACGTCCGGAAGAACCCTGAATGATTGTCAGTTAAGTTTTTAGATGTCGGCAATCATACCAGCACCCGTAAATACACGGTGCGTACGCGCGTATTTAATTGATGAACCAGGTACGTTTTAACCCGCGACAGCAGTAGCCCCTTCCAAATTTTAGTACGCTTTTTTCATGACACCGTAGTACTGCAGCGAAAGTAACGAAAGAAGCGCTATGACGCGATGGACCAAGGCCACAAAATTACATAACCACGGTCCTGTGTTATGATTTTGTTATCGCGGATGTGCTGGGGATGTTTATTGGGAGATTTACGGCCGTGTCCGCACAAGTGCGACCTCAACGGTCGCGCATGTTGACGTTGTGAGGCTTGACTCTTTCGCCAAGACCGTCATCGCCTTCTTTCGGTCCTCGTCCGCCTTTAGAAAAAGTGTTTTTCTTACACCGTGATTCTGACGATTTGGCGGTGCGGCGCGCATGCCCACGCTTGCGTTCCCGCGCTCGCACGTGCTTGGCGCGTCTTCCGCGACAGCGCGGGCAGCCCCTCTTCGTACCTGGACGGTAGCGTACGTTCGTATCAAACGTCGCTGGGTGAAAATCTGTTCGCAACAGCCGTACTCCATTACATTGCAGGCCAATGGGCCTTGGCCGTGACCAACGAAAAATTCGTATCACCCCGAAATTCGTATGAGCTGTGATCGTATCACCGAGGTTTCACTGTAACTGGGAGGGCAGCGTCCTTCCTTTCGTTGCCTTTGCATATAAACCGAGTGGGGTAGAAATGTGGGCTTCTTGGTGGTAAGTCATACTTCCACAGGTTGTGACAAGTGCCACAGGTTGATCATTATATCCACCACACGGTACATTGACTTACACTATCGCAGTCTTCATCATATTTATGTATGTGTCTGCCACACAGCCCCATCAAGTTGAAAAGACGACATTTTCGCTTTAGAATAAGCGGCATTTTAGCCACCTAATTGGCAATATTTCTGTCGGAAACCGAATGGGAGTAGCTTTTATTTCTTGGATAATGTATATGCCTATTATTAGAGTTTATTAACGTGACTGTTTTATTCATATAACAGATTTCACCCCATCATACCAGGCGTGAACAGGAAAATAAACCATGATGTCGTAATGTCAGGCTACTGCATACCCGCCAATGTAAGTATGAAAAAAAATCACAGCATATCCACGGGGTGAATGATGATGAGTGGGGCGAAGCTACGGAGGGAATCATCTGTAAACCGTGAAACTCTTCCGTGAAATGCGCCCAGTACATAATATAAAGAGTGTGAAACATCGTGTATATATTAAACATCAAACTTTTATTGTACTGTTGGTTTACGTGGTCCCTTCATTATCACTTGTGATCGGTGAAATGCAAGGAAGAAGTCCGCTCCCGAGCGAAAGAGCGCCAAGAGCGACCGCATTCCCCGCTCGCCCTGTGCGAATTAAAGGCAAGGCTAGAGGGAAGACAGGACGCGCGTTCCACGACGCGAGGTCGGTAGCATGCCCAACGAAAGCCAACGGAACGCGATCGTGCAAGTGCTCCGGCTTCGCATCGCCTCATGGTTCCATTTAGCGTCCCAAAACCAAACATATTGCTCAAGGTGTGCCTTGCGTTTTTCGTAGAAATAATTTCTTTATCATGTACATTAAGACGAAAAGTTGAAAGCTCAGTAGAGTGTATCGCCCGCAAAGTATGTCTTTTAGTGTGATTTAACTCTCGTACGGCAGGGTCCTCGCGCCGTTGCCGGTCCACCTCGCCCGTTGACGATCGGGCGAGGTGGCTACATATAACTACTACTACTACACTTTAAGAAAAACATCTGGCGTTCTTTCGTTCTGCTTTTACAAAACATCTGGCGTCTTTCGTTGGTTTATTTCATCAATCAACGGCGTTTTGAACAAAATTTTTATTGTTTAATCACGCACAGGAGAAATCTCACCAGGCACTACCTTGGAGGTAAACAATGGCTGCTAATGGCAATGAGAGACAGAAGAAGTCGGCTTTTAGCTAACACTTACACTTCTACTTCTACTAACGTTTCCTACTGGAACATGCCAATGGCTGCTAATGGGGAATGAGAGACAGAAGAATTCGGCTTTTAGTTAACGCGCACGCTGCGAATTTTTTATTGTTCAACAACGCACAGGAGAAATCTCCCACCGGCGCCACCTTGGAGGTCAAAGCGTAAGACTTGTTACTCACTACTACGACCACGACCAAGGGTCGGTTTCTTCGTATACCTCCCGTAGGACGCGAAATTCAAACGCTCCGCCGACGCAAGCGCCGACAGCGCCGAGAACGCTATTGAGTTACGCCCCTTGCAGAAGGCCGCCAAGCTCAAAGGGCGATGACGTACCGATTACGTTGCTTACGTCGTCAGGGCAACAGTAACAACAGCCGCTCGCCTCCACCCCTCTTTCTCCCCACCCCTCTTTCTCCCATGCCGCGCGCCGTTTTTTATTTTGTACGCTTGCTTTTTCTCCTCTCCTATGCCCCACGCCGGGATTTTTTTTTTTTTTTGTTCGCGTGCGCTCGCGCGTGCTGTGCTTGGCCGCGCATTCGCGTTTGCCCGCAGCCAGCATGTGCTAGAGCATAAAGGATGAATCCACCTACAACATTTCTGTTACCTCTTTTTATTGTTCTGTTTCCGAAACTCAAGATTTGCATGCAATGGGGCACGATACAAGTTCAGGAGAAGAACAGAAGGGAGGAATTCACAGTGTGTGCATGACTAAACACAAAAGTTCATTGTAAAATTTAGAAATTAAAAAATCGAACACATTGAAAAGTGTAGGCCCTGTGACGTACACACATATAAGAAACACGATTTTCATTTGGTGCAATACCGAGCAAAGTGCAGAGGAGCCTCTGATGAGAGGTAATCATGTAGGTTAAAGAAATGTCAGTGCATGACAAAAACATAACGAAGCGCGAAATATGTAAATATGAAATATTATTGCAATGATTTACTTATTAACCGTTGAAATGATACGAAACACAAAACAACCACTTACATATTTGCTCAGATTTTGCACAAATATACATGAAATGCTGGACACCTTCACCAGATAAACAAAATGAAAAAGATAAGATTTAGCACAGTAAGTAGTACATTGCGCTAAAAAGAGCAAGACACAATATATGGTACTTGAACACTACTTGAAAGTTAGTTGATGGCAACGGGATGCAGGCCATGGTCAGTTTATGCAGCAGCAACGACCAGGTGAAATAAGCCTATACGCAGCTTTTCTTTCACCGGAAATACAATGCCTAGCTGAATATAACGCCACTGAAGGGAGGACGTCATATTGGGTACACTGAGCACTTCATTGTGATAAACACAAACAGTAAAATTCTGCATATAGGACATGTCTCATGCCTACACATGAATCCTTAGAGCGGTTTTTCCATAGGTAATAACAGAGACAATATATAAACACACAAACTAGTCTTCAGCCGTAAGTACATAGCATATTCACGCACCGAGAAGAAGCACTGGGGGCAGGGTAGAAAGCTGGTCCACTTGAGTTGCGGATCGAGACTTCGCAGAGCGCTGATTCTACAGCTGTTAACCCCTCCTTGGGCAAACGCATCAGTTCTTGCCTTCTCGAATACTCCAAAAAGGTTTGCGTCCTGAAATAAAGCAATTGAAAACTATTAATTCCAACGATACAAATTACGCAGTCGCATGAGGCAAACGTAGTTTCGTCGTCTCGGCTCAGTGCAAGCTGCGATACATTAGGCAGTTTTAGAATAGCGTACGCTATGTTAGCGCTGCGGCTCGCTATTTCCGTCACTACGGGAGCCCGCAAGCGGTTAGCGTACGACGCATGCACAGTTGCGCGAAAAGCCAACGCAAAGCTTTTCGTACGCTATTTTAAAACTGCCTATTGAGTCTCAGAAACGCGTATTTAAACGATGGCGAGTGATAAACAGGCAAAAAAAAAAGCAAAACGCACTTCCATCACGCAGTTCTGTCATAGACGCAAAAGTTAAACTATGAGTCTCAAGTGCTTTAATTTCATCCTTCTAGGAACAGCGATATTAACAGCAACATCGTGCTTTTCACGATTCAGCCGTAATTAAAAAAACAACTGTGTTGTCCAACTGCAATTCGTAAATGTGTGGCTGCGAACGCAAGCCGCATGCTCACCTTTAGTTTTTCGGAACCTCGAAGAATCTTGCGGAACTCGGCCGGTCTTGAAGTATCCGTGCACCGTTGCATGATGTACGAATGGTGCGTGCCGTTAACCACCACGGCGGCAAGAGCGCACAACACGCAAACACCACAAAAACTCCACACGCCGGCCAAAGCTCGCTTCATGTAACGGAACATCACGAAACTTTATGTCAAGGCCAGCGACTAGGACGGGCTCCTGTACGGCGGCGACGGAGCACGGCTGACGTAACGACCACTCCGATAAGTCCCAAGAGCGAACAATGACCCGCCAACCACAACGGGAGACTTGCAGGTGTCCGCCAAGCATAGCCTGCCTGCACGGCCAGCCTGGTGCCCGCTCTCAACACTCGCTTCGTGCTACAACGGAACTTTCGAGGAATTCAAAACTAGCGTCGCGGCGCGCGCGCGGCCTCCGCGGCCGGCGCGGGGCGCACAGCTTTGCCGGCACGGCGGCAGGCTGCCATTGGCTGCTTTAATTTTGAATCTCCATGAACACTAGCGCCAATTTCACCTTCAGTTAGGGCCCCTTTCAAAAGGCCGCCGAACTAGCAAATTATTCAAGATGGTGTCCGTGACGTAATCATGACGTAATTCTTTGGGACGCCGGAGCGGCAGTGTTTCCGGGTATTGCCACGACGACTACGAGGGACGAACGGGTGCCGCCTTAAGGAGCTTCGCCCCTAAAAATCACAGCATATCCACGGGGTGAATGATGATGAGTGGGGCGAAGCTACGGAGGGAATCATCTGTAAACCGTGAAACTCTTCCGTGAAATGCGCCCAGTACATAATATAAAGAGTGTGAAACATCGTGTATATATTAAACATCAAACTTTTATTGTACTGCTGGTTTACGTGGTCCCTTCATTATCACTTGTGATCGGTGAAATGCAAGGAAGAAGTCCGCTCCCGAGCGAAAGAGCGCCAAGAGCGACCGCATTCCCCGCTCGCCCTGTGCGAATTAAAGGCAAGGCTAGAGGGAAGACAGGACGCGCGTTCCACGACGCGAGGTCGGTAGCATGCCCAACGAAAGCCAACGGAACGCGATCGTGCGAGTGCTCCGGCTTCGCATCGCCTCATGGTTCCATTTAGCGTCCCAAAACCAAACATATTGCTCAAGGTGTGCCTTGCGTTTTTCGTAGAAATAATTTCTTTATCATGTACATTAAGACGAAAAGTTGAAAGCTCACTAGAGTGTATCGCCCGCAAAGTATGTCTTTTAGTGTGATTTAACTCTCGTACGGCAGGGTCCTCGCGCCGTTGCCGGTCCACCTCGCCCGTTGACGATCGGGCGAGGTGGCTACATATAACTACTACTACTACACTTTAAGAAATATCCACGGGGTGAATGATGATGAGTGGGGCGAAGCTACGGAGGGAATCATCTGTAAACCGTGAAACTCTTCCGTGAAATGCGCCCAGTACATAATATAAAGAGTGTGAAACATCGTGTATATATTAAACATCAAACTTTTATTGTACTGCTGGTTTACGTGGTCCCTTCATTATCACTTGTGATCGGTGAAATGCAAGGAAGAAGTCCGCTCCCTAGCGAAAGAGCGCCAAGAGCGACCGCATTCCCCGCTCGCCCTGTGCGAATTAAAGGCAAGGCTAGAGGGAAGACAGGACGCGCGTTCCACGACGCGAGGTCGGTAGCATGCCCAACGAAAGCCAACGGAACGCGATCGTGCAAGTGCTCCGGCTTCGCATCGCCTCATGGTTCCATTTAGCGTCCCAAAACCAAACATATTGCTCAAGGTGTGCCTTGCGTTTTTCGTAGAAATAATTTCTTTATCATGTACATTAAGACGAAAAGTTGAAAGCTCACTAGAGTGTATCGCCCGCAAAGTACGTCTTTTAGTGTGATTTAACTCTCGTACGGCAGGGTCCTCGCGCCGTTGCCGGTCCACCTCGCCCGTTGACGATCGGGCGAGGTGGCTACATGCAACTACTACTACTACACTTTAAGAAAAACATCTGGCGTTCTTTCGTTCTGCTTTTACAAAACATCTGGCGTCTTTCGTTGGTTTATTTCATCAATCAACGGCGTTTTGAACAAAATTTTTATTGTTTAATCACGCACAGGAGAAATCTCACCAGGCACTACCTTGGAGGTAAACAATGGCTGCTAATGGCAATGAGAGACAGAAGAAGTCGGCTTTTAGCTAACACTTACACTTCTACTTCTACTAACGTTTCCTACTGGAACATGCCAATGGCTGCTAATGGGGAATGAGAGACAGAAGAATTCGGCTTTTAGTTAACGCGCACGCTGCGAATTTTTTATTGTTCAACAACGCACACGAGAAATCTCCCACCGGCACCACCTTGGAGGTCAAAGCGTAAGACTTGTTACTCACTACTACGACCACGACGACTACGAGGGACGAACGGGTGCCGCCTTAAGGAGCTTCGCCCCTAAAACATCTGGCGTTCTTTCGTTCTGCTTTTACAAAACATCTGGCGTCTTTCGTTGGTTTATTTCATCAATCAACGGCGTTTTGAACAAAATTTTTATTGTTTAATCACGCACAGGAGAAATCTCACCAGGCACTACCTTGGAGGTAAACAATGGCTGCTAATGGCAATGAGAGACAGAAGAAGTCGGCTTTTAGCTAACACTTACACTTCTACTTCTACTAACGTTTCCTACTGGAACATGCCAATGGCTGCTAATGGGGAATGAGAGACAGAAGAATTCGGCTTTTAGTTAACGCGCACGCTGCGAATTTTTTATTGTTCAACAACGCACAGGAGAAATCTCCCACCGGCACCACCTTGGAGGTCAAAGCGTAAGACTTGTTACTCACTACTACGACCACGGCGACTACGAGGGACGAACGGGTGCCGCCTTAAGGAGCTTCGCCCCTAAAACGTCAGCAAGATACATGGTTTTACTTGTCAGCTATATAATGAAAAGAGTGCGTTCCTGATAGCGAATGTTTATTGGCTTACGCATGCATTGTCCCGGTGCTAGGGGAAAAGAACGCGAGAATACCGATGCTGCCACCAGCCGTTTCATTTTGCTGGCCAAATTTTGTCGGGCCTGTTGATTTTTTATGACTAGGAATACGTGTCTCTGATGCCCACGCCTACTGAGCAGGCTAAGTATAATGCTCGAACACGACACCCCGGCTATTTTGAGTAATTATTCTGAGAACGTCCCAAAAACTTCCGAGTGCTATTAACCTTATTAGAGGATGCTACCATGACGTTGTCGCATGGTGTCGCCGTTTGATCAAAGGTGGATCAATTATGGAGGCAGTGCAAAGCCAGGTGAGGTGCAGAAAGCTTTCAGGCTGTGGCGAGAGAGTATCAATAGATCGACTGAGAAGAAACATTTGCAGTGGCTTAGCTCGTCTATGCCAGGATATACGTAGCGTTAGCAAAGGTTCAGCTGATTATTCTTAGCTTTCCAGATTTTCTAGGATTATTAGCCTTCTTCAGTTCATACTTTGTACGCTGTACCGCTAATTGCCAGGCAACTACTTCGCGATCCGATGAGATAAGCTTCTCGCCTCTTCTGCGCCTTTGAGCAGCATTTGTGCTCTCCTTCTCCGTGGCGTTACCCACCTGCAAACGCCAGTCAGAGGCGCTATCACGCGGCGCCAGCGCTGTGTCACACGGCGACTGCACAGCGAAGGCGAATAGCTGCGCGCACGCTGGCGCCAGTGTGTCTACCATGGCTACGACGTCACTCCTCTCGAATGCGCAGACCAGCAGCGGCGAGTCGCGCGCGGTGGTGGCGGAGAGCGCGTGAGATCGCGGTGGCCGAGAGAGCACGGTGGCGGAGAGCGCGGAGAGCGGTGAGCCAGCCGTGTGACATCACTGAACCTTGCGCATGCGCAGCACGGCTCATGAGGATCCACGCGAATTCGGCTCCGGCTAGGCAAGTGTAGCTAACGCTACAAAATTGCAGGCAGTTTGCACTAAGTCGCGGAAAGCTTGGTACAGCGAAGCACTGACCCGTCGCCGCTCGTACTCCCAGTCGACCGACACGTCTGGCTTCGAGATGCGTGGCTTCCTCCTCGGGAGTACGCAGCCAAGCTATGCACTATAGAGCGAAGGCTGCGCGCCAGGCAGACAGAAATTAGCGCCCTCTTCCTTTTCCTCAAGAACCACTTCATCATCATCATCCGTCGGTGGCCGTGGCTTAGCTAATGCGTATGCGTGGCTTGGCCAGGTGGGGCGGTATCTTGTCGTTGGACGACGAGATGCTTGCTTTCTTTTTCTTTCTATCTTTTGTTCTGTCTCTAGTTCTTTTTTCTCTCTATCCTTTCATTGTGTTAGAGCGCGTGAAAGACGAGAAAAACTTGCTAAGGCACACATATGTATCCTCTCATACGTGTGCCATAGAAAGTTTTTCTCGTCTTTTACGCGCTCTAACATAATGAATGAATAACAACGAGTCCGGTTTACTATACTGTCTCTATCGTCGATGTTCGCTGGGTCTCTCTTTCTTTTTCTGTCTGCATTTCGTTCCCTCTATTCACTTCTCTCAATCTGTATGTGCTACGCTTTGCTTTCGCCTCTCCTTCTTTCTTTCCTCCTCACCATCACATTTCTCCTCTTCACGCTCACTACCTTTTCCCACCCCCTTGCTACACTGTACTAAGAAGGCTATGCTATTATCTGCTAGCATGCCTGGGTAGTCAAGTGGGTAGGACTCTCGCCTTTCGATCTTGGGCACGGGGGTTCGAATCCCGCCTCGTGAAGAATTTTTTCGACAAGAACTATTTTTCTCCTTCTTTAAATCTTTCCTTCCGTCTCTCTGTTTCTTTCTCTCCTTTTTTTCTCTCTGTACTCGTTCTGAGGTAGCCGCACAGTGGCACATACCCGTAAAGATGATGATAGTTTTTTGCGATCGACTCACCAGGAACGATTTGCTAAACAGCTTCGCTGTGAAAAGAAGCTTCCGACATTGAGTCATGTTAGGAGAATGCATAAGGGACACTAAGTTTTTTTTTTGTTTGAACACAATTACCTACGCTCGCACAGAGCCTGGGACATGCGCCTCTATGAAATATAGGTTTGCTACTATTTGAAAGCATCAGAGAAGAAAGTAAGCTCAAAATATTGGCAGCCTCTTGCAAGCTTGTCATGCAGGAAGTATACAGCGGTTCATGCGCTAAATATTGCCTCAGATTCATGACACTTTCATTGAGTAGAGCATCACGTGTATTTTGGTATTATTATCTTATACTCTAATTCATTCGCTTATCTGTCTCCCTCATATACTCCCCACTGCAACACAAGCGAATTCCATGAATGACGTGGCTTGTGCAGCAAATTAAGAGGATTTTTTGTTAGTAAAGAAAACAGCGCAGGTACTGTCGAGGACAAAGTGAGGCACACAGAATTTTCGTCTACAAAGAGCTGGTTTGGCACCCACCCCACTTAGTTCTTATTGTAGGGAAGATGAAACAATAGAGCACTTTCTCATCTCTTGTCGAAGGTTTTCCGCAATAAGGAAGCGATTTTTAGAAACATGGGCATGCATCATTGGATTAAATTTGACACCTTATTTTCTTATTACCTAGAGTTACAGCTCATAATGTTTTCTTTTGTATTACCAAATTAATTTTTATGCGCTGAAAGTCTATTCCACCCCCTTTTTTTATTTAAAAAATTATTCTGACAAATAATCTTGTTATAAAACGACGAAGTTTGCTCTGTTCTATATTTTAAATGTTTCAGCTAAGCTACCCGATTCCCCTGGGTCGGTGTGAGCCAAAATTTTAGGATCTGCATCTACATCAACAGTAGAGAAACGCAGCAGCGCTGACTTGTTGAAAGTGAGCGCTGCTTTTGTCCGCCGTGTTCGTCCTCATCGGTATCTGGGCTGTTACCTCTGCTGTGTTGAACCAACAAGCCGAAGTGAGAGCTCTGTTCATTCTTGTGTTTATCGCCCTGTGGTCTTCTGTCGCCGTAGTTACGACGGTGGAGACCCACAGGATATCCTTTCTTAGTCGTTCACCTTGCGATATCCAGCCCGAAGGTATTTGTATCAAGCTGCTCCTTTTCAGATAAATCCAATAAAAATTCGATAAACACTAGCCGGTAAAATTTTTGACCATTCGCAATGGTCCGACAAAACAACGATTTTAACGGCGAATATGACCGTGTTCCGTTCTTTATCGAAAGGGCATGTTCCAAGCGGTCACTGATACATCGGCCGGTTTGGCCGATGTATCAGACTTTACCTCACGTCAGCAGTATCTCGTAGACCGCACCCATCGCACAGATGGGTCACGCCTCAGTCAGTTGCGTGACCCATCTGAGGTCTTCACACCAGATGTCGCAAGTCTGTTGGACCTCAATGACCACTCAACGACTATCGCAGTCCTTCAAGTATACTAGGCTACTGTCGCTGCAAAGTGGAGACAGACAGTTGAGAGGAATCTTAGCGATGCACTCCAGTACTGACTTCTTTTGGTACAGCGTTCAAATCGCCGCTTTCGAAAACTATGCGCCGATTTTTAAGTTAGTGTTTCTTGAAGCTGACGGCGAGAGCCAACTTATGAGTGATTTTGCGAACCACGAAATCAGTAACATTGCTGAGCCCCAGCCGTTTTGCAGACTTCACACTATCCACTGCCCAGTTGTTTCTCGCGGCGCGCTGAGTCTTCTGACTCTACCTGTTTCTACTGGGAACTTCGAAAGGGCACTTTCAAAGCTCAGAATTATCAGTCGAAATTAGCGCGCTTCCAGAAGTGACAGCAACCTCGTAAAGTATGTTTGCGTAAAGTATGTCTGCAACAATTTTTAGGGTTTCAATACGCACAGACGTAGGTGTTTTATATTCAAGCATCTGTGTTTGTGTGTATATGTATTTGTGCGTTCAAACCATGCAGACATAAAATACACTTCGGGTGCTCTGATGTTTTCGTGTTCAGATATCATTTGATCTAAGCTTTTGGAGTATAGACTACAATGCAGAATGAAACTCTGAATTTCGGAGAATTGCAGATTTACGAGCAATAAACTGCAATAAACGCCGAATTTTTGCAGGAAAATAAACTTTGAGAAACACACTTCAAATTTCAAGAAAAAAAAAAAGAAGCCAACTTCGCACTAGTGGTGCCAAGCCTGAAGGAAGTGCGGAGCTGGGCGGCCTTCTTGTTTCTCTTCAGTCTTTCTTTCTTTTCCTCTCTTTTTCTGCGCCTTTTTTTCATCTGTTTATGTCTATTTATGCACCTCTCTCGCTCTCTCTGTATATATCGCTTTGTCTTTCTTGCTCTTCCGGTCTTTATTCTACTTCCTTCCCTTTCTTTCTCTCCCTCTCCTTTGATCTTTCTCTCTCTATTTCTTTCTCTCTCGCGCTTTCTCTTTCTCGTCCTTTTTGTGCTGTGCTTTATTCTATCACCTCCTCCTCCTCTCCTCCTCGCGCTCACTTCCCTTTCCCACCCCCTGCTACACTATTCTATAAAGGCTTTGCTATGCTCTGATGCGTGCCTGGGTAGCCTATATTGGATAGGACGCTCACCTTCGGATCGAGAGTACGCCGGTTTGAATCCCGTCTAGCGAAAAACATTTTTCCGCCGGGAAGTTCTCTCTCTTTCTTTCTCTCTCTCTGTACTCGTTCCCTCACCCATCAAAGCCATTACAGGCCGCTCCGGAGACATTGGCGCACGTGTTCTGGGAGAAGAGGATGAATGATGATGGTCATTTCTGTTCCCGCGGATCAACGCTTGGCTTAAACAGATCCGCTGTTTACAAACTCCCAAAACGTGGAACTCTATCTTAACAACTAAAGCGCACCAAAAGGAGAGGAACACAAGGAAACGACGTGGACGCACCGCTTTTTCTTTGTTTTCGTCCTTTCTTTCTGTTCCTGTCCCATCGGTGCGCTATAGTTCTTAACATGGATTGCCAACATGCCCAAGCTCACGTTCTTTCAAGTGGAAGTTTAGTTATGAAACAAAGAGCCCAATTTTTTTACTATCATTAAGGCACACAGTATCGCCATAGCACAATACGAGTGCCGCCTACGCTTATGTACAACTAAAGCTTCATTGAGTGCAACATGAGAATCCGCACAATTACCTCACCAGCCACTCTCTCATACTTTGCTCAGTGTGTATAAGCAACCATTTCATAATTGCTTGCAATTCAGAAAGGTATTCAACTGAAGACGGTTACAACAATAGAAATACCACTTTGCAGACAGTATTGCGGACTGAGCCATTCGTAGCTGGAAGACTGGACGAGAATTTTACTCGGGCGTCCGAGTTCCTGCCCGAACGGTGGCTACGGTCAAGCAACGGCAATTCGCACAAGACAGATGATGACACGTGGCAACTGCACCCATTCGCCTCCCTCCCGTTCAGCATTGGACCGAGAATGTGCATAGGCAGAAGGATCGCCGAGATGGAGATCACAGTTCTTGTAGCCAAGGTATGTTTGAAGGGTTTCACCCGTTCTAGGTAAATGTCCAGCGAAAAGAGTGCTTGAAGAAATCTGAAGATCTATCGCGCATGCTGCGATACATTACAAACGTGGTTTCTTGGAAGCATAATCTAACTTCTACGGAACCTGTAGAATTACCTAAACAAATATTTCATTACCGCCAAAATGAAAAAAAGCTGCTGCTGCTCATCGTTTCCGCTGTCGGATGCTACAGTAAGTGATCGAATTAAGTAATTTATTCGCAAGTGCACATATCAGAGAATCATTTCTAGTGACAAAGAAGATTTTCCTCCGGTTATGCATGCATAAGACAACCGGTTTTTTTGTGTACGAGACTTGCACATTGCAATAGGTACTCAATTTAAGTTAACGCTCTATTTCCAGCCTTTACTGACGCTTTTCATGGTGTTGCTCATGACATTAAACTACTCAAACACACAAGTGTCAATTAGGATACACAAAACAAATACAGAATGCATTGAAATTTTACGTTATCTAGAATACTGTCTTCAGTCGAACAAATGCAGGAAGGTACCTGCCACCGAACGCTGTACTAAAAGGAAATTCGCATGTTCCTAGGAATACTTTACCACAAAACTTCCTGAAATGTTTACGGCCTTCTTTCACGGTTGTAGTCATGTTTCTCAGCGTAGAAAGCGCTCGATCTGCCGTTCTGCGCAAACCTGGAGCCTGATTTGCGAGCCCTATTTGATTTGTACCGCTAGTCGTTGTAGTTTTCTTTTCTTAGCGATAGTAATATTTCGCGTGCTCCAGGCGTATCTACGTCGGCAGCACCACCACCGTTTTTCTGGGAGGGAATAAGATAGATAGAGAAAAGATATTCGTTATTGAAAATAAAATAATAAAACCTATAATGGCTTCATCCAGCCATGAGTACTGCAGTAGTGTTTGTCGTCTTCTGTATTTCTCTTTCGTAGAACACAATCAGGGGCGCTATTTATTTTTAATGAGTTATTTTTTTAATTTAACCTATTTATAAACAAAAGCCATAATTTTAAGCTCTAATATATCGTGAGGGGGGGTGGGAGAGATGTCTTGAAATGAAAGCAACACAACGTCCAAGAGAAGCCGAAAAATAGGAACGAGGAGTTTTAAATGCGAAGCATTTCTTAGCGAATCTCAGGCACTTTGGCCGTTTCTATCTACGTATCTATCTATCTATCTATCTATCTAGCCGCCTACGTATGGGCGCTCTCCAGGTCGTGTCCATAACTTGTAATATACCAAAAATTGGCATAGCAGGGGATCAGTTTATCACAAACACGATTCAGTGGTCATGACATGAATAACGCAAAATGGCTGTCGCATACGTCATGAAACTCTTTCTCTCAGTCACGTTTGGCACATACCTGCATGCCAGAGTTCATGTTAAGCGGGTATGCGCCACAGGTGATAGTCTCAACCAACACAGTAACCGCAAACACACAGACAGACGCGCAAGGAAAGTAATAATAACAATATCTGATGGGGTTTTATGCCACCAAACCATGATATGAATATGAGAGATGCCGCAGCGAAGGGCTCCCTAAATTTTGACCATCTGGTATTCATTAACGCGTACCGAGATCGCAGAGTAAACGGGTATCTAGCACTTTGCCTCCATTGAAATTCGACCGCCGCGGCCGGGATCGAACCCGCGACCTTCGGGTCAGCAGCCGAGCACCGTAGCCGCTACACCACCGCGGCGGACGCAAGGAAAGTGACGAAGCTAAAAACAGAACACCCCTGCAAGACGCTCAACTACTATCCGCTCGTCCACGTAGTCCGCAACGTGGAACACGTGGATTACGCAAAAACCGGGGCCAATGCTTCCTACAATAAATCTGCCTAGAGTAACAGGCCTCTCATCATTACCGGTGACTTCAACATTGGTTTATAAAGACCCAACAATGCCAGGTCCTTATACTGCATGAAAGACGGCCTGGATGTGTACAGGGCATCGATAGACCTCGCTGCCACGTCCTGGACAGGAGGCATCATGATCATTTCATCGTAAGAGGTATCCCGGATTTCCACCAGCTGTGCTATACCTCGCACTTCACTACTCTTAGACCCCTCGTAGCCGCGATCACGAACGGATCCCATTAACAAGTCCGGTTCAGCTGCTGGTGCTCACTGATCACGGTGATGATGACCTTGTTCAACAACTGTCAAGGACCCCTTCCACACATGCACACGGGTTCGGGAAACGTGCGTGCGTTATCCATCATAACAGACAAGTACAAGCATAACAACTGTAACAAATGCCACTGTGACTGTAACGTGTGTGTAGTGCGCCTGCGCGTGCCACTCGGCTGTGTATATATCTAGAGAAACTTTCCTGAATGAAGCTTAGTTTCGAGTACCGCCTGTCCCGTGCATCTGTGTTGCTTCTTTGTCCTGTTCGGATTCACGCTATCCAGTACTGAAGAATATAAGCACTACGTACCAGCTTACTGCGTCTTGTGTTGGTAACACCCATGTTGCTGTTGGCATCATTACGCAACTGTAAACAACTGGTTACATAATACATATGCGACTCTTCAACATATGAGTGTGCTTCTACCACTTCCACATTTCTCTAGCGTCATTCCGTAACGTTTCGCTCAATGTGAAAAATTGCGCCACAGCCACCACCGCGCGCATGCTTCGCGTAACATCGATTCCCACTGTGCGTGGGATCTGCCGAATTTTTAAGTTTCGCGCCGATATCTCTGCACATTAGGTCACGGATTTCAAATGGTATTTTTCGTGAAGAAAATTTCAACAGCGCGGGAATAAACATGGAGCACGAAAAGAGAGCTGTCCATGTCAGCTCTCTTTTCGTGCTTCGTGTTTATTCCCGCGCTGTTGAAATTTCCTTCACGATGAACTACCAACCCGCCCAAACACTCACGTCAATTGTATGTTTCGTATTTCGGCGACATTGGCTCAACGAAACTTTTTTACACTTGGTATATTAGGTCTATGGCTACCTTCCCTCTGTGCAGGGTAGCATACCGGTTATACCAAACTGGTTAAAATCCCTGTCTTTCCTCTCTCTCGTCTTGCTTCAGAGGACAACATACTTTTTTTTTTGGATATAAACATGAAAAAAAATATTATTGAGGAGGTATGGTTTCAGTAAAACCAAGGCAAAGGAAATAGAAACGCGCTCGCCTCAACGAACTCCGAACAAATCATTCTAAGTGTAAATGTCACATACGTGTAACAGGCAGCACACGAAAGCGTGCAAGACAGCTTAGTTGATCACCTGGGAAAATGGAATGACATGTCCGAACTCATTGAAACTTCTTAAGGTTTTCCTAACTTATTCTCGCTTCGCAATACCGAGAAATAGCTGTTGTGGTTTTACTTCCCAAAACCACGATATGACTGAGGGAACGCCGCAGTGGAGAGCTCCGAAAATTTCGACCACCCGGGGTTCTTAACGCGCACCTAAATCTGACTACATGGGCCGCATTTCGCCTGCATCGAAATGCGGCCCTAGCGGCCAGGCTTCAATTCTGCGACCTTGAATTGAATTGAATACATCCTTATTTGTCCTGAATTATAACAGGAGCGGGAGCAGAGTCTTACGGCCATAGAGCCCGACAAGTGGCCTCTGCTCCTTATTACAGTTTGACACGCAGGCCACTGAGCACCACAGTATATGACAAGTACACTCTCTTATATTACAGAATAACGCAACAAGCATTATCATAGTCTGATTATATATGTGAAATAAAACCTTAACAGGTTCATCACGTAATACAAATTGGTATTGTATGGTTTAACAAAACTTGAAATTCGGCGAGATGGTACATAGCTGATGGGAAATTTTGTGCGCAAAAACAAGACAATTCACCGCAACGAGAGAGACAGGACGGGCGCTAGGAGTGTCTCTCGTTCTGGTGAATTGTTTTGTTTTTGCGCACAAAATTTCCCATTATTCATATTATAAGGTTCTGGAAGTCAAACACAGAAACTTCATTAAGCATATTAAGCATATAAAGCATACAATATTATGGTATGCAAGAATGGATTTGATAATAGTGTTAGAAGGCATGCAATTGGAATCAATGAGACCATGTACAGGATTTAAGAATGCAGGTATTTGATATTCGACATGTTGTTTACCATAAATTTTCATAGATTTTGGGATTCTCTGACGTTGCTGACACCTGTTGTAAAGTGTATCGTCAGGCATGTTCTGAATACACTAATTCTTGTTTTCTTGAACCCATTGCAGAAGTTTGAAGTGTTATAGCTATGTTATCTTTAGCATTGCATATTTTTCAAAGAGCGGTTTAGTTTTCAAGTCCCTGATAATGCCATGATATTGTTAGAATGCTCGCAAAACTTGAAGAACTAGTAGTTTTTTTAGTGTTGGTGCGGTAGTACCTCATGCCAAAATACAGCATTTGTTTTAGAATACAAGCTATGTGTTACTCCAGGCAGCTTCATCTTGTAACAATCTTCCCAACCACGTTTTCGGTATTGCTGACGCGCCGCGGTTGTCTTGCGGTTATGGTGCTCGACTGCTGACCCGAAGGTCAGCAGCCGAGCACCATAACCACTGGAACACTAGACCATAACAACCTTTCCTTCAATCTGCGGTGGTCTAGTGGTTATGGCGCTTATTTCGTTATTGTAGTTATAACCTCAAGTCCACCGCGGCGGGTCAGCAATACCGAAAAAGGGACTGGGAAAATTGTTACAAGCCAAAGATGCCTCGAGTAACACGTAGCCACAAAGTGTATTCCTTCGTCCAAACAGACCTTTGCAACTATTTCTGTTTGATGAGCGGCATGGGGAGAGCTTGTGCATGTGGGCTGTAAGTGATAGGTTATATAAGTATCCCCATAAGTGGCTCAGGGCCGTAGCCAAGGCCTTACATGACGGTGGTTAGCACTGATAAAAATTAGGACAGAAGAAAGACACACTGTACACATAGGCGCAACGGACCATATTGACGTTTAATCCTTTCGCCAAGCTGAACATAAGCATCTTCCGAAAACAACAACACCGATCGCGTGAAATGCCTTACAATCAAAGCATTTGAAAACAATACAGAGCACCATAAAGACTTGAGATAATAACAATCCGTTGCACCTTGCGCATAAAGTGCTATTCTTTGTCGTACAATCTTACGGAAGTTTACTAATACAAACATCACTAATGTAATGAATATGCTCACTATCAATTATTAGACGTATTACTTCACATTTGCTTTTAGCAACAATAATTGTGGTGCCAAAAAAATTTCTATGCCTGCGCCGAACACGCAGCAGAGTCACAGCGAAAGCTGGAAGAGCGGCTTTTGTAGAGCTTGCTGTGAACTCTCTTGGGGCAAGAAATACAAGTACACTTGCAAGGTACCCACTACGCCATAAATCATCGCAATTTTTGTAAAGTAGGGAAGCACCCACTAAACAATTAATCGTCATTCTGCGGTCAAGCGTGGCATCCGCTACACATTTGTAAGGCATTATGTGCACTGTGTTTGCGCTATGGCTGATGACGATGAAGAATTATGGCTGAGCCATTTGTTATGGCTCGGAAGCATTCAACGACAAGGTTGTTATGTTGCGTAACTCGGTGGCGGCGGCGGACAACTACGGCGCCAAAATCGGCGGTTGTGAACTCATAAAAGCTTCCGCTGTAAAAGTTCTTTGCATCGAAGTTCTCGGTAGGGCCGCGGAAGAAAACCACCTGGCGACGTCTTCTAGTCTTACTGCAATGGCCTTTTCGCCGTTCAAGCACGAATTGTCCACCCATTAAGCAGGAGCTTGCTTTTCAGGCAACCCTTTCAATATCACTTAAAGTAGGCAGGCGGAATTTTAAACGTACGCCGCCCGAGTACCTTTTTTTTTTCCTTTTGTAGCTGCCTTCCCCACCACCTTCTGCAGCTCCTTGGCGGACATTTAAACGTAAGCCGCCCGGTTTTTCTTCCCGCCTGTAGTTTCCTTCCTCGCCACCTTCTGCAGCTCTTTGTGATGGCTGCACTCGCCCTCTCGCTTGGTTGTACCCCCCCCCCCTTTTTTTTCTTTTTTTTTTTTTCTTTGCAGCTACCTTTAACTCTGACATGGCAGACCCGAACGTGTTTGCAAACTTTCTTGAAATGTGGCAAGGGCTACACTCCTCTGCTTTCGAGTTTCTCTCTTTCCAGGCAGAAATTACCAACAGCAACAGACGCGCCACCGCTGGACACGACGTCATCACTAACCCCTTAAAACTAACACGCCAGGGATGACAAGGCGCCTTTGACAAAGATAGGTCCCCTATCGAAACGTCGGCCAGCCTGATCTGAGGCAATTTTCCTGTTTTGAAATCTATAACGTGTATCCATCCGTCGGCTCCCTTCTTGATCTTGGACTCCACTATCCACCAAGTAACATCTGTCGCAGGACAGCGGGATACGATGATGACACCCGGTTTACACTAATTTTTTTGTGCTTCTTTCGACAAAAACCCTTTATCTTCATAGTGAGTTCAGTTTTTCGCAAAGACTGCAAAGTTTGCTAGGTGCTCAAAAAAAAAAAAAAAAAAACAATGTGAACATTGTCACAAGCGGCTGTTTTCTTTAGAATGTGTGAGAACTTGTGAGTGTAGACGCAACCAAACGACTCAAACAGAAATGTGTTCCTTAAATACATCGCTTAAATGTATGTTGAGTTCATTTGGTAGTATCGCAAACAAACGAGCGCTTCGCTCTATTTTCCCTTGTTTCATTCTGATGAATGCAGAGAATGGAGAGAATGCAGAGAATGTCTTACGTTCATCAGGTGTCCCAACAAACATTCTAAATTTTCTTCTCTTATGCAGGTTCTCAAACGGTACCGAGTGGAGAATCATCATGGAGACATCGGTTTTGTAACACAGTTCACCGGTAAACCCGAAAGGCCAGCCAAGTTCCGCTTCGTCGAGCTAGAAAAAACCCTGACTTAAACTCCTGTAGTCTCGCCGTGCGGGCTGCCTAGTCATTAGGATGATTGCAGACTACACTGGATAACAGAAATGCATTCGAGAAATAAACTTCATTTTCGTGTTTAATACAAGCAAGGAAAAGTCCCATTGGTTGTTTTTGGTCTCGCACTACATACCAGATCACTGTCAGAGGCGGAACCAGCGATAATCTTTTAACTCTCAAAGACTTGGTCATGGCGTATCGGAAAGTTAGTTCTGTAACAATCGGCATGTCACTCGTTGCTGCCAGAAATTTTTTGTGTTCCGAAAAGTTCGCGGAGTGACATTTCACTCCGCGAACGCGGGCGACGTGCAAGCGAATTGGTGGTATCTCGTTGCATGTTGCCCGTAGAACGTCTCTTTGCCTTAACCAGTGTGGATTTGAGACGCTCCACGACGGTAGTTTGACAAATGGGGAATTTACAAAAGGCGAATTTACGCTTACGCCTTAAAGGGGCTGACTCGCTACCTCTTGACAAACAGCACTGGGAAATAAAATGTTGCCCGTCATTAATTGAGATGTTCTTCAGGGTTGGGGGGGACCCCGCGCCCCCTCCCCCACCGTAATTTTTTCGTACTCTCATGTACCGCCTATCAAAACAGCCGCCTGGGCCGTAAATCGTGCCGGAATTTTTCTAGAATTCCTTTTCACAGTCGAAAAGACACGTTGGTGCGAACATTGCTAACCTATGGCGGCCCTATATCGGGCTGTGTAGCGCACTACCGTCCGAAATAGTTTGCAAAACAGAGGCGTAGTGCCACGCATTGCCATTTTGCGACGCAGCGACACGCTGATTAACGGACTTCGCTCTCTCAAGCTAAGCCCTGCTACTGCGAAGGAGTAACTATTGTTGACAAACCGGACGCTCGGGATTAAACTGTAGATACGGTTTCGTGAATACACATTTTTGGAGGGAACGTCTTAAATGCGAGCGTTAATATTGGGTCTCGTTCCGGCAGACTTGATGCCTTCAGGTAGTATGCGAGGGCTTATTGGTCAGCTGTCGGCTCGTTAAAAGATCATGTGCTACGTGACGCCAGCTGCTAGAATGTTCCACACTCGCCGTCATCGCTGCGAGTGGAGCTGACTAACACTCTCGGGGTTTGCATGCACATAAATTCCCCACAATGTTGGCGAGGGGACGACTGCCGCCGTAGCTCGAATGCTAAGAGCACGGTGTTAGAATAGTTAGGTGGAGCGACGGCGTATTGGAATGAGGAGAAATCGGGGACCTCTTTCCCTTTCTTGCCGAAAGGAGGCGCGCGCGTGACGGTGGCCACCTGGCTATACCCAGCACAAACCTGACGCTTCTAACATTCGGTGTTTTAGCGTGTTTAGCAATATCGCAAGGCCCTGTGAGGATTGTGTGGTGTTGTAATATCATATACATAAGTTAGATATAAAGACTTAGTAGTGTTTTATGCATGACGGTTCGGCATGCGGCGTGAAGCTCATAAACACCACCTTCGGCCTCGGCAACACCGTGGCCTAGGCGATCGTGCCCGCATTTGTCTACAAATGTAAATCTGCAGTTGCGTGACGCGTGTTGAATTCACCCTTCATTTACTCTCGAAAGATTAATGTATTTGCGGTCAGCATCATATAAAGAGCAGGTGTCATGTTAAGGGGCATTTCGCATATGAGATCAGGTGAGCCTTCAGAATATTTTACTACGAACCGCTTATTTGCAAATTCCGTAAACATTTGCGAGAAGACGGATGCTTTGATGTAATGGAATAAAATAACTCTATTTAGGTCTTTCGGGGCGTGCACTAGCAGGTGACGCGCCGCTCCCACGTCGGAAAATACAGGATTCAAAGAGAATGCAATGAAGTGGGCGACAGCTTGTGGCCGATGACTACGAAGCCGCTCTTTGACATATTCAAAATAAATAGACTGCAAGATATATACGTTGTGGTGCGCCAAGAATTTTATCACAGTATTGGCACGATCTACGAATTTTACATATTTTTGCCTGAAAAAGCTGCTTTAGCTTGAGTATTGTATGGTGCGGCTAAATGATACGAAAGAATGTTTCCTCACAAGAACGTTTCCTTTTAAATGGCGCTTCCCGTGATTTGGTGACAAATCGCGCATCAAAATGTTTTTCACAAACAAAATTTGTTTGCAACTCGCGATTTTTCCGTGGAATAGCAGTGGCCACATTTTCAAGCGGTCACTATCCTTCGGAGCAGCGAAAAAGCAAATTTTCTCCGTGCACGATCTGTAGCCCGAGATGCATCGCGGCAAAGAGCACTTCTTGCCCATCTGGACAATATAAGTTGTGTAAATAAGGACACGATGAACAAGGATAAGCTATTTCAAATAGGCTAGCATTTAGGCGGCAGGCGTTTCGACTGACGAACGTACGTGCACGAATGGGGCCTCGTCTGGTTTGGCGTGTTAGTTTTAACGGGTCAGACAGTGACGTCACGGAATATGGTGTCACTCTCAATTCCTGTCATTCCCGAAATAAGAAACTGGAAAAAAAATGGTTAGGACGCTGAAAAGGAAACGGGCACGACCATTTCACGTTTGTGCACCCAGAGCAGGGCACAAAGTTCTACTTCTGCTACTGCAACAAACAGCATGTCTGTGACGAATAACGAGAGGCAGAATCAGAATGGCACATGGTGATTCATGATGGATTGGTCGGTAAACGGACGTTAACCTTCGCTAACACGCGCCAGCCAGCACGTGTAAACGTTGCAAAGGCAGCTGAATAACTAACACCGTGGACGGCTGCTTTAATCCATGCGATATGGTGCATGCACAACGACAACCCATGAAAGTAATTTCTAACCTACCATTGTCAAATGTGTTGCTTTCTTCTTACAAGCATCATATAGAGAGACGTCAACCCCCCTCATCCCCGCCTCCTTTTTCAGGGAATACCTTTTTCTTTTTGACTAACCCAGTTCGGGTCCGCCACGGTGGACCAGTGGCTAAGGTGCTCGGCTGCTGACCCAAAGGTCGCGGGCACGGTGTTCCGTTGTCGCGGTTTTGATTCCGGCCGCGGCGGTCGCATTTCGGCAGAGGCGAAATGGTAGAGGCCTGTGCGATGTCAGTGCACGTTAAAGAACACCAGATGGTCGAAATTTCCGGAGCCCTCCACTACGGCGTCTCTCATAATCATATCATGGTTTTGGGACGTAAAACACCAGATGTTATTATTAACCCAGTTTGTCGCGGCGGCCTCAACCAATTTGCCACAATGGCCTTATGTGTGCACGAGCTAAAATATTTTTGAAATTCGTGTTCACCTGTAAACTCCATATCGCTGTTCGCAGAAGCTATATTTCCTATCTATTTCCATCTGTTGGCTACCGCCACTGAATTTCTTGATGTTGTGCATTTACTTTCAAATCAGATTGATATGTGCGGTTACCCTGATAAAAAACGAACGGCCAGCCCAGCAGTTGAAGAGTTGTCGCAAATGCAGCTTTGTAAGCGACGCGGCCCCCGTTGAAGCGGCTGACCTGAAGCCTCGATACACCCAGTGCAGCCTGTCGGAAAAAACGTGAAGCGCGTCCCCATGTTCGGCGAGGAGGCTGCGTGGCGGAGGCGGAACGTCGGTACACCTAACCTA
Organism: Rhipicephalus sanguineus; assembly: GCF_013339695.2. NCBI lineage: Eukaryota > Metazoa > Arthropoda > Arachnida > Ixodida > Ixodidae > Rhipicephalus > Rhipicephalus sanguineus. The sequence continues at coordinate 153,909,122 of NC_051183.1, forward strand.
TTCTAACATCGTGGCTAAGAGCATAGGGCACGTCATCCGAAGGTTGCAGGTTCGGTCCCTGCCGGCGGCAAGTTGTCTTCTGTCCACTTTACTTTGTTCACACCTGTATCACATTTACTGCAATACACTTAAATCAGTACTTGGGGCCCCACCCATCGAGCTCATGACCCCTTATCCCAACCCTTATAAATAAAGTTGTACTACTACTACTACTAGTACAATTAACGTCCGCTATATTTTCCTTGTCTTCATTGTCTGCTGGTTTTCATTAAGATTGTGCTAAGGATTACATCTTGCTAGCGGAGGGCCAAAAAAGAGGGTGATCAGCTTTGAAGGCTGGCCAGGGACACTTTGGTCTGTTGCCTCTGTGCGGACAGCGGGCAGTCGTTTTCGACAGAGACGGCCGTCTTTTTATCTAATACCCGTGACACACGGGCAAAAGTACAGTACTTTGCAGTAAGCCTCTTTCGTTGCTCTGAAGGACCGTTTGCAGAAAGAAGTTGCGCTGATGATACACGGCACCGCTATAAGTTCTTTTGGTGGTTCGTCGCCTCCGCCATTAGCTCCGGTTTCTCAAATGAGCGCCGCAAAAAAAGAGAGCGAGGAAAAAAAAAAGAGGCGATGCTCGCTAACTCAGCAGGAGAGACAACATATTAAAAAACACGCTGTTGGGGCTTTTGGTTGACAGCGCACGGTGGAGACTACAATGCACCTCACTATTTACGAAGCAAAATTCATTGCCGGAATTCAACATGGCGGCGCTAGCGGCTTGGTGCGGGCGCACAAAGGTTGAGGTTACTGTCCTAGCAGTGCATTTTCGGGGTGTCACGCATATTTACAAGACCAAAGGAACTATTAGGCGGCACCCACGGAGCTTTCGTTGAACGGTTGCATTGTGGAGTTCAGCACGCTGTGTGCGAGAGCCGTACTCTCTTTTTTCTCTTTTTTAACTCTCTTTTTCTGCTTCTATTTTCCAAAAGGGGTCAAGTGGATACCCGAAGAGAGCCATGGTGCCGTGAGCCTCTTTTGACTCTTTTTTTTTCTTAGAATGCATGATGCGAATAGTCAAGTTTATTCGGGAGCTTCTGCGAGCACTAGTGATAACGCCAGAAGGTTCGATGACTGATGTATAAAAGACGATGGCTTTCACCCATGATCAGACTGCCGGTGGCCGACGCCTGTGATCTCGGCTCCATGATTCCACTGATTCGGAATTCACCCATTTGTCAAAATCGTAGCAATCCTACGCCGTTGCCAGCCGTCGACTCTTGAACACCAAGTGTTCTCTTCTTTAGCGACTTGCCATGCCACCACCAAGTTGTGTTAACTTCAATGCTCTGTTCTGAAACTCAAGAAGCCAGTGGCTTGCAAAATTGAAAAATTAAGGCCGCCTCACCATAAAATGGCTCTGCATATTCGTGACTTCTGTAAGGCGACACGGCAGCATTGATTTTAATTGGCCACGCAACTGTGATGCCTAATTAACGGACGAGCACAGTTGTCCAACCTATTACTCAACCTAACAAAATGTACATTTTTGCGTGGCAGTGGCCTATTGGATAGGCTATAGTGCTCCCGCTCCGCACTTCCCTCTTATTTCTTTTTCGAGCGCCTGCTCTTATCTCCACTCTTATTTTCATCTTTCTTTCCCATATTCATTCCCCCTAGTGTAGGGTTGCATACCGAATGTTGTAATTCTGGTTGACTTCCTTGCTGTTCTCTCCTTTAAATTCCCGTCCCGCCCCCACCCTCCGCACTGCAATTCTTCATCAAGTTCTCACATGGTGCCTAAATTAACCTAAGGAATGGATTTGTACGTTATTATTATTGATCAGGCATCGAATGTCAGGGTCACTTGACTACGTTTCCATCAGCACTTATCACTGCTGATATGCCATCCCTAAAAGCTTGTTCAGCCTACACTGCTCATGCTTATACAGCTCTGTAAAGCGGCAGTTCCACTGCGCACGTATCTTGCAATATTACAAAACTTGCAGTATTTTGAACAAAAAGTAAGGCATAGTCGCGTGGGAACTGCGCTGAAGCACACATAAGAAATATTTTCATATCGTAATCCACTTTACGACTCTCCGACATTCCGAATTACAAACCGACTAACCATCATCGGTATTGCACTCACAAAAATAGAGTAAAAACTGTGAGGAACACCATGTGCGTAAACACCGATGTAACAGTCCGTTGTGATTCGCTATCGCCTTCACTGTCAAGAGCTGATCGAGTATGCCACCACTTGCACAGTTCACTGAATGTCATGAGGGACCACTACCGGTGTACTTGCTGCAAATCAATGAGCATGGTCTCAACGCCCCATCGACAACCATGCGTTTGCCGACTTGGGAGAGCGCCGTTTCATTAACGTGTCGCTCAAGCACCGTGAGATATCGCACGTAAAACATGCTTCAACACATTAAAAACAAATAACTTTGGAGCTAAAGGCCTTAAGTTTAGTAACACCCTCAAGAGTAAGCTATGTGATTATCGACCGGTACATGGAAAATTTAAAGAGCTTGCTGAACCTCCCCCTCCCCCCCGCCCTCCGCCATTTCTTTCCGTGTCCTTTAAAACGTCGACACACCTCTTGAGGTGCTTCCCTGTCACTGAGTTCATAATGCTTCATTGGGCAGTTCGAGATTACAGCGCTTCAAATTTTCACATCGGTAGGCACAATCTGCAACAAGTACCGAGTGAGTCAGCAGCGGCGAATTCCGCAACGCCGTGTCCAGATAGAACTGAAGAAGACGCTCGAAACTACATTAAGGGGCACGCCAATAGCCAGAGACCACCCGGGGGGTTTGCTGGTGATTAATAGAGCAGACTGCCCCGCACAGGCAGTGGCAGCAGGAAACCGAGTTCAGAGGTAAAGAAAATGGGCACAACAAATTAACCTGCTTGAGCATCGAATTACAGGCGGATGGCGATCACCGTGCTTGCCTGGTTTAACTGAATAAATTGAGCAGTGTATCGAACTTCGAAGTGATGTCTCAACGCAGTGGGCCATGTAGCCCTCTGGACGTTTTTGAAGTGTAGTCAACTTGCATTGCGCCGGTGGATACGATGCCCGTTGTTGTTCGCCAATCACGGTATAGGAAAGTTGTTTGCGTGTTCAGTGCACGATAGTGACTAAGAAGCAGCTAGTAGAAAACTTTATCAGAGGGTATGCATTGAGGTCCCTGCGTGCGTGACTGGCAAAGGTTCGGAGGAAGATGTACTGCGTGCGCGGCCGGCCGCTGAAATCGTAATCTCGGAAATCCCGTAAGGTTCGGCCCCAAGGCAGCAAGTATCGAGTGGCATACCGTACAAATCGGTGCAAATATAGCAGGTAGGGTGCTCTTAGAGTTCTTGCTTTACCTTTTCAGCCACTGCAGCGTTTGCGCGTTGGACCGGTCCCAGTAGCGGCGCAGCGAATCACCGAGGCAAACGTGCTGGTGGTCCCCGATTGTCGGTGGCGTGCGAGGTGTCTACGAGTGTAGTCAGCGCTTTTGACGCTGCTAGAGGACGGACGTGTTTTTCGTGGGCTCCGGAATGACAGCGTCAGATAAGTTTTTTTTTTATGCATGATTCGAGCTTGTTTTTTTAGTTATATGAGTGCATAAGCCACTAGATTGAAGCTTTGAAGCATAATAGGGCTTACAATTTTGTACTGTTTCCTGTGTGACAGTCGCCTGGGGTTTTTTTTTTTTTTCGTTCGGTCACCACGTGTCTGAAAGGCACACATGTGCTTTGAAGTATAGCATACTTGCGGAGTTTTGTGATACCATTTGACTTTAAGTGTATATAATCCGCCGTGTGAACGATCTAGCCATGGTCAAAAAGACCGTAAAGTGTTCAGGGTGCGGAATGGGATGGAAAATAGAGGTTTGTACGGATGAGAAGACAGAGGGAGCTGACGCCAAGTGTAAGCAATGCGAGTTAGAGGCGAAAATGGAAATAATGATGGCTGCCCAGAATAAGCTCATGGTAAGAATCGCCGAGCTGGAGATTGCGTTGGCGACAGAGCGGGAAAAAACGATGGCTATGGGGGAAAGGCTTAAGTCAGCCGAGGAGGGGTTAGCGAAGGTAGTCATGATCAACAAAGAAGCAAGCGACAGCGGGAACAGCGGGGCATCGACCCCCACAGTGGTAGACTCGAAGGGGGAAACAGGTTTGGAAAAGACAGTTGCAAGGGTCACATGACCCAGCTTCCGCGAAGTAGTTTTGGGAAGGGGAGGGGACAAAGCAACAGTGGCACGCGCTAGTAACCGAGGCAGTGGCCAGGTGCGGGACGGTCCAGCAGAAGAGTCGGAGCACGTGATAATCGCCGGGGACTCGAATTTAGTTAGATGCGAAGAAGCAGTCAAGGAAAGGGTGAGAGGCGACAAACGAGTTTTAATAGGCAAGTTCCCGGGACATAGGCTGGGATCAGTGATGAGACAAGCTAGCGCAAAACTCGCAACTAAGGCTAATGGACGTAACCTCGTGATAATCGCGGGAGGTCTAAACGACGTCTTGAATGAAGAATCAGCCGAACTAGCGACCACATTGGCGAAAGGGGTCGAGGACATGCGCGCCATTTCCTCTCAGGTGCACATAGTGGTATGCACAATACCGGAAGTACCAGTGAGGAATATCAACTTGCAAAGAGCGGTTGTCGACGCAAACAAAGAGATATGGCGAATTAGTCGAGAGAAGGGCTTCGAGGTAGTGGATATAAACAGGGAGGTGCACAGGTGGGGCGGTTTCCAAAGAGACAGAATTCACTTCGATAAGAGGCTTGGTCATGAGGTGGGCTGGCGACTGGCAGGACGCGCAGTAGCTTTTTGGGGGGGCACGCGGGCCCTTCGGTGCCCACGGTAGCTTGTAATGAGGAAAACAACCAAGGGGACTCAAAAACCAGAGAAAAAGTAAAAGAAGAGAGAAGGCGCGTGTTGCAATTAGTTACATAAACATGCAGGGTGGCAGAAAAAAGGCAAAATGGTTAGAGATTGAGGAGCAGTTAAGCAAGGAACAGATAGGTGTTTATGCGGTTACAGAAACACACCTTAGAGACTTGGAAGAGTCACCACATATTGACAATTATATTTGGGAAGGATGTAACAGGATCACCTCAGAAAGGAGAGGTGGGGGTGTTGGAATGCTAATTCATAGCAGAACAAAATTGGATAGAGTGAAACAAACGTGTTCAGAGCACATGTGGGTTTCGGGCACAGTAGGTGGAAAGAAAACGTGGCTAGGTGTAGCTTACTTGTGGACAGGCAATAACTGCAGAGAAAAGAATCTGGAGATATTGAAATGCATAAGCACCGATATTAAAAAATTTGGTCATGATCCAAAAAGTTCTGTTGGGACCACCACCATGTCATCAGCGCGATATTCTGAAAGCGCTGAACATGTTTTTGCGCGATACAGAGCTCGACGAGAGACTGTAAATAGTTTTTGGACATTCAAGGACTTACTTCGTCGCCACTTTTTTCCATCATCATCATCCGCATCTTCTCTCCACTCTCTATACTACCACTCTCCCCTTTCCTACTGCTGAGTAGCAGGCCAGAACATTGATTCAGGCCGACCTCTCAGCTTTTCTGCCATAATAAACCTTTTCTCTCTCTTGGTCATGATGCCGAAATAATCCTTCTAGGGGACATAAACGCTCACATTCATGACCTTGACGGATATTCAGACACCAATGGCAAGTTATTGCTAGATCTCTGCGAGCAACGTAGTCTTGAGATGGTTAACGTGGGACCTAAGTGTGAGGGGCAGATCACGTGGGAAGTCGGAAACCGGCAATCGAGCATTGATTATTGTCTCATGACAGAAGGAATATATGACAAACTTAGAGAGATGAGAATAGACGAGGAAGGCATTAACAGCTTGGGTAGGGATCATAAACGCATAATATTACAAATGCGATATAAAACTGAAAATAAGAACATAGAATCAAAGTTTGGCAGCTTGTATCTAAATGACAAACAGATAACAAATATAGCCGCAAGAGTCGAGGAAAAAGTAGACGAACTACCAGGCAAAGACTGGAAGTATAATGAGCTGCTACATGTAATCACGAAAGAAATGGAAAAAGATAAGAAAACTATTTGTTGGAAAGGAAAGAGAAAGCCAAAACGTTGGTGGAACAAAGAAATCCGGGAGGCGATCGAGAAGCGACGTGAGGCATCACGGGAGCACAGACAAGCAAAAAAGGAGAAGCGGCCACAGGACGAAGTCAACCAAATATGGGAAATATATTTAGAGCAAAAATCCATTGTGCAGAAATTAGTCGAGGCAAAAATTAAAGGTGAAAGTGAACGCTGGATGACAGAGATTCGCGAAAAGAAGAAGGCCGCGCCTAGGATATTTCGGAGCCACCTAAAAGCGCTGGGTAGGAAGTCTGTCACAATGCAACAACATATGGTAGATGAAGGAGGAAATCAATTGGAAGGGTATGAACCGCTAGGTTACATCCGAAAGATAACAGCTGATTCGTTTAAAAAGGTCGCCGAGGGGATTCCCCCAGTGAGTAAAAGTACGCAAAGGAGTGCAACCGACGAAGATGTAGTACTAGAGAATTTCAATTGGAAGAAGGCCGAAGGAAAAATTCCTAAGCGCACTACTCCGGGCTTAGATGGGGTTCCCGTCAGCCTCATTAACGAACTCGGACATGAAACTAAAGAAGCACTGCTGAAAGCCGTGGAAAAGTTCTTACAGGAGAGGGAAATACCAGACAGTTGGCGAAAAAGTAGAATGAACTTAATCTATAAAGGCAAGGGAGAAAAGGATAACATTCGCTCGTATAGACCGCTAACCATTACATCGGTGCTATACAGGTTGGCGATGCAGGCAGTAAAATTAAAAATAGAAGCGTGGGTAGAACAAAATGATATTTTGGGAGAACTTCAGAATGGATTTCGAATTGACAGGCGGTTAGACGATAATCTGTTTGTTCTTACCCAGTGTATATAAATATCGAAAATAGAAAACAGGCCCTTACACGTAGCTTATCTAGATATTACCGGGGCGTATGACAACGTTAATCAGGAAATTTTGTGGGATATACTGAAAGAAGTGGGCATAGGTGACGACTGTATACAGCTTTTGAGGGAAATATACCGAGAAAATACAGTTTGTATAGAATGGGAAGGAATAAGTAGTAAGGACAGCGTTGAAATTAGCAAGGGGCTGAGACAGGGATGTCCTTTGTCCCCGCTGTTATTCATGCTGTACATGGTGAGAATGGAAAAAGCGCTAGAAGGTAGCAACATTGGATTTAATTTGTCACACAAGCAGGTCGGCACGATGGTTGAGCAGAAGCTTCCAGGTCTATTTTATGCTGATGATATTGTCTTATTTGCGGACAGTCAAGATGATATACAGCGACTGGCAGATATATGCGGAAGGGAATGTGAGGCTCTAGGACTAGGATTTATTGCAACAAAATGTGGATTGATGGTATTCAATGATCACGAGGACCATGCGGTCTTTATACAGGGCCAAAAAATACCGAGGGTAAGCGAGTACAAGTACCTCGGAGTATGGGTAAATGAGGGGGATATATATATGGAGGTACAAGAGAAAGCATCGGTAGCAAAGGGAAGAGGAATGCTGCAATTATGAAGCACAGAGCTTTATGGGGATACAATAGGTACGAGGTGCTTCGAGGGCTGTGGAAGGGTGTGATGGTCCCGGGGCTTACATTTGGGAACTCAGTAGTGTGCATGAAGTCAGAGGTACAATCAGGAACGGATGTAAATCAAAGGACGGTGGGCCGCCTCGCCTTGGGCGCTCACGGGAAGACGACAAATGAGGCGGTGAAGGGTGATATGGGATGGACAGGCTTTGAAGTGAGGGAAGCGCAGAGCAAAATGAGATTCGAAGAGAGGCTGAGGAAAATGAAGAAGAGTAAATGGGCAGAGAAGGTTTTCAGGTATTTGTATAGAAAAAGCGTTGACACGCAGTGGAGAAAAAGAACTAGGAGGCTCACCAGTAAATATACGGCTAGCAGTGCGGGCGATATGGCAACAAGGAGCATTAAGCGGAAGGTCAGAGAGGCGGAGAGGACTTATTGGATGGCAGCGATGGAAAAGAAGCCGGCTCTGAGTAACTACCGAAAGGGAAAAAAACGAAATAAGGAGGGAAAGGTTTTATGATAATTCAAGGGGAAGCGCTTTACTGTTTGAAGCAAGGTCGGGCTGCCTTAAAACGCGTAGTTATAAAGCGAGATTCAGTAACGAAGAAGAACATTGTACATGCTGCGGGGGAACTAAGGAAACGATGGAACATGTACTGATTGAATGTGGCGATATTCACCCAGGTATACGTGTGGGCACGAGTCTACATGAAGCCTTGGGTTTTAGGGACAACAATGGAAAGCTGCACACGTCCGCGATAGAAATAAGTAAGAGACGGTTAGAGTTGGTGGCAGAAAAGTAGAGATAAAGAACAAAAATAAATAATGGGGGAAAAATAAGGTCATTCTGCCTTAAGAGGCAGAGAGATGGACCGTGAATTTATATTTTTTTGGTATAATAACATAGATTTAATCAATGTAGATAAGGTATTAGGCCAACATGAAACAAGGAAGCTTTTTTTTTTTTTCTTCGAGCCTGGTGGCAGACATGTCACCGCCCCGTTTTAAAGGGGACGCTCAGAGCATCCATCCATCCATCCAGGGCCACGCCTCCATAACTTCTTATTCGTATATTCAATAAAGGAGCGTGCGTTTCTTCAGCGGGCGTGGTCGCTTCGTGTCAAGCGTGCTTATGAGTCATGGCGTTTGAGGATGCCGGTATATATCGCCATGTTTTTTTCTTACGCGGGTGAACTGCAAGGCTCACACTACATACAGTCTGGGGGCGAGAGAGCGCTGCAGAAAGGTTACACAACGCCTTATGTGAGCGATAGTGCATAGTAGACGCGTTACTTGGGCGTGGAATAGCGCGGGAGAAATATTGTACGATCTGTAATTCGCGGCACGAACAACCCTGTTGTTACATTGACTTAAAAATCGTCCTCAAAAATTCTGCTGCGTTGCATGCAAAAAAAAAACCGAAGGCATTCTATCGGCCTATTGCGAACAATTCCTCCTTATTAGGTTGCACATAAACAAAGATGCGTTTTGCTAGGCCTAACAGCTCCAGTGTTTAATGACTGTCACCAATATATATATATATATATATATATATATATATATATATATATATATATATATATATATATATATATATATATATATATATATATATATGGGCAATTGGGACAAACGACGACACACACTCGTAAAAAAAAGAGAGTCAAAAGGGAGTCACGTCTGCTTGACTCTCTTTCTGGCAGCCGATGACCACCTTTTTTTCTAAGGGGAGTCACAATGCTCTGGTCGACGCTCCTGAATGAAATAGATGACTCCCTTGCTCCAAGGGAGTCAGTGATGGTTCTGCATATACAGGGTGGGTTTTTTTTAAAAAGAAAGCTTCACTGGCTGCGACCAAGATACAGTTCGCTGCTTTGGCTTGTGGTATACCGAAAAATTTTGGTTGAGAATATATAACATGGATTCGTAAAATGTGGAATTACGCACGTATTGTGTTATGGCTTCAGTTACGATATTGCTGAAACGGCGCTTCGAAAACGTCTACAAGTAAACAGGGTTCTTAAAAAATCTTGCCCCCAAGCGAAACATTGAGAATTATGACAACGTTTAACAATGGCAGCGCTGACAAATTTGCGAATCTTCGCACGTTTGCAAGCGAGGTTTGTAGATTCCTACGACAGCATGTATGGCAGAAAACATACATTTATTAGTGAAATGGACGTGCATGGTGTTGAACGCACTGGCGATCGGGAACACATCTAACTCGACGGCCGTAAAAACATGTGCCGCAAAGCTGGCATGATAACCGCGCAGACCGGTTATCAAGGCGACGCTTTACCGCGTCTCCTAAAGAGCGGCAATACTACCAGAATTATAGCTCGCGTGGTCATCATTTCTGCCCGCCACAGCTAAACTATATCTTCACGATAATCCGCGCGGGCCACCAAATCGCTCAGCAAACGTTGAGCACAGCTAGTCACGCACACACGGCCTCACCGCACTCTCCCTAGCCCCTAGAGCAGGGGATGCACGTTCACCTGCGCCCCCTCCCACCGTACAGCCCTTACAGACACACACAGGGCACGCTTCGCCTCCTCCACCCTGATATTATTCAATAGAGCTTAACTATGCATGGATGTGTGTTCTATAGCACCAAAACAAAACCGAAACCATTTAGGCGTTCGTGGAGGCTACTTTAATCCAAAGCCGAAGCCATCAATACGAGACAGCCATTTTGGCCTGGCGTCGTTAGACGGCATTGTTCGTGATCCGTCTCGTTGTGGTTGTTCTTTAGTCCGCCAGAATAATCTGTGTCGTCAGGCGTGATTGCAAGTGATTGTTTTGCGTGACTTTCTTCGTGCTATGCATTCGTGGCGTAGTATCGTATCGTCGGCTCGCTCTTGCCGTGTCTGGCTGATCGTTTTGCGTGACTTTCCTTCCGTGCTATGCATTCGTGGCGTAGTATCGTGTCGTCGGCTCACGCTTGCCGTGACTGGCTGAAGCAGTGTCACTCAGTGTTTGGGAAAAGCAGCCTCCGGACGGAGAAGTCCCTGCAGTAAGCTTCGTTTCGTCGTGACCTTGCCTGAGCAAGATGGCAGCGCATGACGGATCCCAGTGGCACCGACAGACGAAGCCTGTGGACGACGCTCCTACGGTCGTTATAGATTTCAGGTGAGTTCTGCCGACTTCTGCCTACAACTCTTTTATTCGCTTCACACGTAGCTTTGCCACTTGTCTTTCTGATGTTCCAGTTGCACGGATTTTGCTATCGTGTTTCAATGGCTTGGCAACGACGAAAACCGCACTGGACTATCCAGTAGCGGGTAAAACGGAGTGGTGCGCGCCAATATCGTGTTTCCTTATTCCATACATGCCAGAAAAACATGAAATTGCGAGTTGAAATCTCGGTTGCAAGTCGAGTGTGGTGACACGTAGAGCAACGTTGCACCGATATATATTTGAAGGGTAATTAAGATCAGCTGATCAAAATCTAATGCACCCGGCCCGAACATGCCTGATATCCAGATCATGATTTTGGCTCGTGAAACTCTAGAATTTAGTGTTTCTTTCCTTTGCTACCCAGACGTTGAAACACGTTTATACGTATTATTCGCTGCATATTCGAACTTCTCGCCGTGTTTGCTTGTTTGTGTGTGTGTGGTGTGTGTGTGTGTGTGTGTGTGTGTGTGTGTGTGTGTGTGTGTGTGTGTGTGTGTGTGTGTGTGTGTGTGTGTGTGTGTTTGTGTGTGTGTGCGCGCGCGCGCGTCTGTGCGTGCGTAACTGCTATAAAACTTTGATGCAATAGCTTTTGTAGCACGGTTTCATTTAATTGAAACAGTGGTGACTTGATCTTATGATGCTAAAAATTATCATGCAACAAAGGTAAATGTGAGTTCACTTCAAAGTTGTAGTTTTTTTTTTTTTTTTGTCCACAAACTGCATACGAGCATAACCTCATCCTCCTGTGATACTTGCTTTGTCTAATGTGGTGTGGTGCTAGTACCTAATAGTAAACACAACACCGGCTAGTAATAATGGCAGTAAACATACTGCTCAAACGCTGTGTTTTGTGGATATTGGATGCCTTTGTTATACCAGCCGTGGTTCAGTTCGTTATTATTTTCAACACAAAGATACAGTCTACAGTGATGTTGTGGGCAGTGGACAAAAATCCTTTAAAGGGCCCGTAAACAGGCTGCGACTTTTTTTTTACACCCGCCAAACAAGCTCGCTAATCCTTACAGTAGACCGCGGCTATCACGTTTTCCGAATATTACAGCGCTGCGCGCCGCGCAGACCCTTCATTTCGAAAAACAATTCCCGCGCTTCTTTCCTACGCCTGACCAATCCTCCTCGTACGCGCAGTGACGTCAACTCGGCGATCGCCGAGTTGACGTAGCACTGAGCTCGTCGATTGGTTTAAACCAGGTCTCAACAAACAATTGTCAAGTTAACGTCAGTTCCTGTTCCAACCCACCGCTACGAAACTGCGCCTTGTTTTTTGGCCCTGCGGTGATGCGGTTTCGGCCACGCAGTTGTCGCGCGTATATTCCTCGCACTGCATAGCACCTGCACGCACTTCGGCGTAGCGTTGTTCAGTTGCCGGCTGCAAATCGAGCGGGGAGAGGGGAATCCTCGGTAGCTCGGACGGGTCGCGCTTGCTCGCGCGGCAAGCGGGGTTCTCCAGGCTTTTCTCTCGCGCCCCTTCGACGTCTCGGAAAGCAAGCACGCATTCCTGCTGCATTGTGAACTGTCACAAAGGTTTAAAAATAGTGAAGAGCCGAAAACTGCCCGTCAAGTTACGGAGCACATGCGACAATATAAACAATGAACAACCAGTAGCCGCAGCAAGCGGAAGTGCATTGCGGCTGATCGAGCTCGCCCATGACATCAATTGTTGACGTCGTGTCACGTTGCCGAAGTGGGCGGAGTCACGACGACGGGCTACGCCTTTTCCTCCATGTGGCGGAGAAGGGTGGTGAGGCCGCGCGAAAATTTGAAACCAGCTGAAACGGATGTTCTAACCCCTGTAACTTCCTTATTATAGCACGTACCCGCAAAATTCTTGCGGCAGCATGTTCACATAGCAAAAGTGCGCATATTTCTTTTCATTACAATTTTTGGAAATCGGGGTTGTTTACTGGCCCTTTAAAATGGACTTGGAAGCGTTACGCTGCGAAGCCCAAAGACGCGGGTTCTATTCCTGACGCCGGCAGCTGCATTTAGAAGGGGGCGAGATACAGAAACTCCCATGCCCTCTGATTTGTGCACGTTGAAGAACTCCAGGTAGTTGAAATTAATCCGTGATCTCCCACTATGTAGCACCGCTTAATCGCATTGTGCTTTTCGCTCATAAATCTCTAGCAATTATTGCTTCGTCATTATACCTCGAAACACTCGCTGTATCCTATTTGAATTCTATTCGCCATAGTCTGCAATGAATATTTAGCACTTTTTACAGCAGGGTACCTCATTTGACATTCTTTTACAATGCACCTTAATTGTCCCAATTTCGTGCCATAATCAGCTGTTGTTTTTAATATGTGTATAAGTCACTTCAGCACTGTTCCTTTTTGTTTGACCGCTTCTCGTCACCTCGATTGTTTGAGGTTTGAGGTGATGTTTGTGCTGCACAGTTTGCCCGAGTTTGCTCCCAACCCTCTATACTGGTCAACGCTGGCTGGTGGGTTGTCCTTCCAGACAAACGGAAAAACGAGACCTTTGCCTGTTGATATAGATCTGAAGAAAAAATGGCACATGAGGCCTTTAGAATAGCTGCACCTTCGTGCAGCTGTTCTGAAGCCAGGCACTAAAAGGGCACGCTCACAATGATGCGACAGAAAGAAGGCAGTGAAGGCAAGCCTAGTCTTGTCGTACATTCACCATATTTCGTGTAGCTGTATACACATTTTGCCGTTTTCTTCGTTAAACTAATAATAACATTTGGCGTTTAACATCCCAAAACCACGATATGATTGAGAGACGCCGTAGTAGAGGGCTCTGGAAATTTCGACTACCTGGAGTTCTTTAACGTGCAGCTAAATCTAAGTACACGGGCCTCAAACATTCTCGCCTCCAACGAAAATGCAGCCGCCGAGGCCGGACTCGATCCCGCGACCTACAGGTCTTCGTTAAAATACTGCTAGTCTAGTGGTTATGGTGCTCTACTGCTGACCCGCAGGTTGCGGGATCGAATCCTGGCCGCCGCGGCCGCATTTTCGATGGAGGCGAAGATGGTTTAGACCCGTGTGCTTAGATTTAGGTGCACGTTAAAGAACTCCAGGTGGTCGAAACTTCCGAAGCCCTCCACTACGGCGTCTCTCATAATCTTATCGTGGTTTTGGGACGTCAAACCCCAACAATTATTATTATTATTAAAATACTGCTGCCATGCTATACAGGGTGATTTTTTTTTCAGACAGTACATATCTTTTATAAAAAGCTCTATGACAGTCACGCTCCAGTAGTACTCTAGTTCGAGGCGGAAATATTCTGCCGCAACAAAAAATGCGTTGACGGGACTAATTAACAAAAACCCGTTAACTAATTTTTATTTATTGACTTGAGGGCAGTTGTTTATATTAGAAATTTGTAGTGCGTGCCGCTTTATGGTATACCCATTTTTCAGAAATCATGAAAGTTTTACGTAACTCGAGATATTTATTGTGAAATTTTAAGGGCTAAATCAAATCTGATCGTGTCCGGCACACAGAAAACGCGGTTTTTCTGTTACGTCAGACCGGAGCTGCCCGCGACAAGGGAGTGACAAAATTTGAATGAAGGCGCGTCGTGGTCGTACCTTTTCGTGAAAACTGGCAAGTCATCTAACTTGCGTCAGCGGATCGCCTTACCTTTGCATGTGGCGTTTGGTGCTCATTTCTTTCTTTCGAGATGCGCGCATCCGAAACGGCAGTAATATCAACCTTTTCTTTCTATGTTTACAGATAAGTACCACACATCGCACCGAAATAATAAGCTGTTTACTTGTGTATTTCTGAATGCTTGCAGATTTTCCTGATCACATTCTGCTTCGGCCCACCTTCATTAAACTATCATCACCTTCTTTTCACGTGTAGCTCCGAGCTTACGTAACAGAGAAGCGACGTTTCCTGCATGTCAGGCGCTATCAGTTTCGATTTCGTCCTTGAAATTCAAGGATGAATATCACGAATTACGTGTAACTTTCGCGATTAAAAAAATGTGTATGCCATAAATTGGCACGCGATACAACTTTCTAATATAAACAACTACCTCCAGGTCAGGAATTAAAAGTAATTAATGAGTTTTTGTTAATTAATCTCTTCATTGCCATTTTAGTTGCAGCAAACTATTTCCTTCTTGACATAGAGTGTGTGCGCGAAAACATCTTGAGCGTGACTATTATACAATTTTGATAAGAAATATGCGTTCTCTAAAAAACATCCTTCTAATTGTACGGAGGTCATGCAGCGGAAACAGTTGCAGCTGGCTAAGGGAGTAACAGACCCTCAAAGTACAGCAAAGTTAATGAGTATCCCTGGTTTTGTTCATTGCCATGACACTTAATGGAATCTGGTGTGGGAGCGCTGCCCTTGGTCAGATTAAAAGGTGATCGATCTGTCTGTCATCATGTGTTTATTTTTGTGCACTTGACTATTTCAGGTTGCTTCAAGACTGCACATTGAAGCTCTACAGCTGCATTTGACCAGGAAGCCTCCTTGGAAACTCGTGTCTCGAGGTAGTCAAGACGTGTCCAAGAATTCGGGATAGCCACGCTTAAGGTCTGGCCGTGAGTGGTCTCGAATCAGTGCAACCCTGCTGTCCTTTTCGCCAGAATGCCACCTGACCCTGACATGGTCTGGGAACACGACACTGCCAAGCTCATGCACGCAAGCTGTGTCACCTATTGGGGTCCTGTATCTCAGATGACTACATGAGAATCCTGTACTACATGAGAACTACACATGTTGCATGTTTTGCGCTGTATGCCACATAAAATATGTAATGGATGTCGCAAAGAAGTGCTTGATGGCTGGCCATTGATTCCTATTCATAAAAACTGACTGCTGGCTATGCTAATGTTATGCCAGGTCTAGTATATTGCCGCATTTGACAGTAATGAACGATGTTAGCGAAACTATTGCTTTTCATATCTCACTCATTCTGACAGTAATGTGTCTCGCTGTATTTCTGGACGGTGTTTCTGTATTTCAGTTCTGTACAGAACTCTCCATACCACCGCTAAATATATATTTATATATCATACCTTATATTATAAGGTACTTGACACACGACGTACGTTTTAGCATTAGCATAGTGCTAAAACGTACGTCGTGTGTCAAATGCCTTCCTACAGTATCAGGACCTTCGTGATCTTTCTGTAGCTCTTATATTTAAGGGTCATTCCATGCCAAGTGTCCCAGACGTGGCGCTCGCACATCGCAGCTTTTGCTGATAAAATTTGTGCCTTTTTCCTGTGCCACATGGAGTATTGTGGCAAAACATTCTTGCTCGAAAAAATTTTTGACGGTCCTGGCACCCCCTCGAATTTCGCTTCTATTTATTAAACTGTACCTAATAGAAAAATGTGTATAAAATCTACTTTTGTGTTGAGCTTCTAAACTGCGCTTGCGCTATCGCAGAGGTTCTGTTTAGTTGTCCCATTCATTATTTCCGAATTTTGTGTTTCACTACCAGCTACGTAGCTTCAAAAACTACAAAAATCTTCAAAGTTCGTGAATTTTTTCTTGAGCTATCTGGAACTCACCCTAACCCATATTAATAATAGCCTGAGTTCCAGGAAAGTGTATTTTAGTACAGAAATGTTTAGGGTAAAATAGGACTTCAGATCTTTCCCAAAAAAATTGTGAAATTAGAGAAAATGTACGATTTGTTGCATGTTTGACCATATTTTTCATACTGATGCGGTCAAAGTAAAATCTCGTCATGCGGCGTTTGATAAAAGACTTCATTGTTAAGTAATGAAAAAAGTCTTATCAAATCATTTTTTTCTTTTAAGGAAGAAAATAATTTTTGAATTTGGCCCCTCCGAACGCGCAGTGCATTTCATTTTGTTGCCACTTCGGCCGCAAAGCACGTGGTAGCCCTTGCAGCTGACACTCGTCACAGGCAACGGCCAGATGCGAGATGTATGTCAGTGGCTCGTGAGTGGTCGAAAGTCTGTCACGTTGATGTCAGGGCGACGAGTAATGAATTCGCGTTACAATGTGAGCTTGCTTGGCGGGCCCAATGGGAAGTATGGACGCCCGAGAGCAGCCTATGGCGTCGTTGGCACAATTGTGCTAGAGGCCGTCTGTACAACATGTATACCCTGAGAAAGAAGTGTGTACAGTGTGCATTATTTCTTTCAGTATGTGTATGCTAGTTGTGCAGACGTCCCTCTAGGACATTGTGCCAACGACTCCAATGCTGCTCTCGGGCGTCCATATTTCCCATTGGCCCGCCTAGCAAATGCTCATTGTAACGCAAATTCATTACTCGTCGCCCTGACAGCGCGACAAGACTTTCGACCACTCACGAGCCGCTGACATACATCTCGCATCTGGCCGCTGCCTGTGACGAGTGTCAGCTGTAAGGGCGACCACGTGCTTTGCGGCGAAGTGGCAGCAAAATGAAATGCACTGCGCGATCGGAGGGCCAAATTCAAAAATTATTTTCTTCCTTAAAACAAAAAAATGATTTGATTAGACTTTCTTCGTTACTTAACGATGAAGTCTTCTATGAAACGCCACATGACAAGGATTTTTACTTTTACCGCATCAGTATGAAAAATACGGTCAAACATGTGACAAATCGTACATTTTCTCAAATATCACAATTTTTCGGAAAGATTTGAAGTCTATTTTGCCCCTAAACATTTCTGTACTAAAATACACTTTCCTGGAAATCAGGCTATGATTAATATTGGTTAGGGTGAGTTGCAAATAGCTCAAGAAAATTCACGAACATTGAAGATTTTTGTAGTTTTTGAAGCTACGTAGCTGGTAGTGAAACACAAAAAAAAATCGGAATAATGAATGGGACAACTAAACAGAACCTCTGTGATTGCGCAAGCGCGGTTTCGTAGCTCAACACACAAAAATAGATTTTATACACATTTTTCTATTAGGTACAGTTTAATAAATAGAAGCGAATTTCGAGGGGGTGCATGATTGTCAAAATTTTTTTCGACCAAAAGTGTTTTGCCACAATACTCCATGTGGCCACAGGAAAAATGCACAATTTTATCAGCAAATCTGTGATGTGCGAGCGCCACGTCTGGGACACTTGGCATGGAATGACACACCACACACACACACACACGCACACACACACACACACATATAATATATATATATATATATAATATATATATAATATATATATATATATATATATATATATATTGAGAGAGCGTAGGCATCGGCAAGTTGGTAATTCATGTTTGACTTTTTGAGCGCGCAAAGAACAGGGACGACAAACGACGCGGACACAGCGCTGACTTCCAACATATGCTTTATTTTCTACAGTGGTACATATATATATATAGACAACAAAAAGCAACGCACGCAGGCGCATTGTACAGGAAGGCTTCATGTAAAACCACAAATAAGTATGCATGATAAGCAATCAAACAACCTGATACCGGATTTTTTTCTTCTTTAAGAGATCAAGCGGACATTCCTGACTACCACTATCGTCTAGTCACCCTGTGGGCCTTGCTTAGAAAGTCTAGTTCTTTTGTGGATAGGTCAATTGAGGTGTGCCATAATGCACATGTCTCCCAAACTTGCAATCTCGCCGCTTCAATTATTCACGTGTTGTTTGTGCCTGGCTCCTGTCCTGTCCGCAGTTGCACTGCGAATACATGGGATCGCACCCCACCACTTCTGCAGTGGAAAGCCAAATGGTCCCACACCTCCAGTTCGCATGTTTATTTGCCGTTGCTCACGCAGCCTCTCATTCGGCACACCGTCCCGTCTGCCTATGTATTTCTTGCACAGGACAGCAGTAAACTCTAAAACGCTGTTGTTCTCCACATTTAACCAAGCTTTCTTTGTGCTTTTTTTGGCACCTGGGTTTTAAGAACCACTGTAGGAGGCCTTGCACCAGATTATAAAGCTTGTTTGGTGCTGAAAGGACTACTCTACGTTGGCGTTGTTCTATCTTTTTCAGCCTAGGTGAGACATCGTGAAGGTCGGTATGACGGCGCATTTCTGCTTGACAGGCTCCGTTCTGGTGAAGCCTGCTCCCTCACCCTCGCGAGCATGTTTAACAGTCCTTGAGAAGACCCTCCGCACAGATGTGACGACAATACTGAGGAAACCCGCCTTTTTCAGGCAGTCAGCTTGCGCCTGGAAACTACACGAAACACTTGTGAGGACATGAGCGGCGAAGCGCATTCATTAGGGTTAATTTTGCAATACCCCTTTTAAACTAGCTTGGCGTGGCCCGCAGAAAACGGCAGAAGAGGCTTATTGGGCCCTAGGCTCGTACGACCAGCAGACCTGGTCTCGCTCGAAGAACATTAGTAGTCAAGAAAACGCAAGGCGTTGTTTTGCGGCATTTCATGCGTGACTGCGAGCGGTTGCAGGAAACGCGTGAACAGATCAAGTACGTTTGAAGAATCATTGCCAAATTTGCCTGGACTTGATTCTAGAAAGACAACGTAGTCGTCTACATATCTAAACACCTTCTTTACATTTGTGCCTGTAAACACCCCCTGTAACTTTCCTTGGCGTTATTGTCTGTAGTTCTCATTAATATTGTGTCTAACAAAGATAAACGAGCCCTTGAAAAATCATCTGCTTTCCTTCATTCATAGCTAGGCTCTCGTCCTGGCAGACTTAATGCCTTCAGGTAGTATGCGAGGGATTATTGGTCAGCTGCCAACTCGTATGAAGATCACGTGCTACGTGACGCCAACAGGCAAAAAAGAGTGGTTCAC
The DNA here is from genome assembly GCF_013339695.2 of Rhipicephalus sanguineus. Taxonomy (NCBI): domain Eukaryota; kingdom Metazoa; phylum Arthropoda; class Arachnida; order Ixodida; family Ixodidae; genus Rhipicephalus; species Rhipicephalus sanguineus. Next base: position 153,928,630 of record NC_051183.1, read on the forward strand.
ACTCGCCGCCATGGCTGCGATTGGCGCTGACTAACACTCCTAGGTTTAAAATCAACATATATACCCCAGAAAGTGGACGGAGGATGACCGCCGCCGTAGCTCAGTGGTGAGCATCGGACGCGTTATTCGAAGGTCGCAGGTTCGGTCCCTGCCGGTGGCAAGTCATCTTTCATCCACTTTACTTTCTTCACATTTATATTCTAAATACTACAGATAACACCCCCTGTACTTTCCTTGGCGTTATTGTCTGTTAGTTCTCATTAATAGTGTGTCTAACAAAGATAAACGAGCCCTTGAAAAATCATCTGCTTTCCTTCATACTTATTTGTGGTTTTACATGAAGCCTTCCTGTTACAATGCGCCCTGCGTGCGTTGCCTTTTTGTTGTCTATATAGTATATATATATATGTACCACTGTAGAAAATAAGGCATATGTTGGAAGTCAGCGCTGTGTCCGCATCGTTTTCAGTCCCTGTTCTTTTGCGCGCTCAAAATGTCACACACACACACACATATATATATATTGTACACTGTAAACGAAAATGTACCCAGCTGGGAGGTCTTGGGGGATGATGCTCCCGCCTAACTCCGGTGACCTCTCCCCAACTCGAACATCGGAATTTGCCGGAGTATATACGTTCATTCACCGCCGTTCTCCTCCCGCGGGCGACGGATGGGAGGAAAAGGGGCCCTTTCCCTGAATATACTCCGATGCACGTGCCGCAAATACGTCGCGGCATCGCTCAGCGACGTTCATTGGCTGCTGGAGGAGTGACGTAGGCAGCCTCGCGGCCGAACCGGTTTCCACCAACACCTCCTAGACAGGTTTTCAGGCCTGCGAGCAAGAATTTGAGGACAAGCCGCCGGCCGTCCAACCCGTCCGACGAGTTCGCTTGCCTTGCATTCCATCCCCTGTCTCCTCAGTGACCCTGCCTGAAGCGCGTGTGTCCCCGTCGTAGTGCAGCGAGGATTGTCCGAAGCCTTCGGCCGCGTTCGGAAAAGGAAATCGTTCCATGACCTTGCGGACATTACAAGCGACTACAAGCGTCAACGAAGGTTGTCATCTCATCGACAGCAGCAAGTTGCGCTGCCCTAATCGCGTGATGGTGCCGTGCAGCAAACGACACATTGTGATCTCGCGAGTGGCGAACAAGCGGACGGTCGCGGGTGCGGCGCAAACCTGGTGAGTGAGCTCTTGTTGAATTATCTGCGTCATTTTTCTCGAAAAGTGCTAAAATTGGGTACTGTTATGTTGATAACCAAAGAGATTACGAAGACTAGGTTGGCATTACAGGATGGCAGTAAAAAAATCCAGCGGAAATTTAGAAAACGCGTTTAAGAGTATACGTTTGTTGGGTAGTTGGTTCATAATCTTCAAAAAATTAGCTAGCGCGAAATCGACAAGGACTGAGAAGGAAACAATGATGTACAGGACAGGCGCTGTCCTGTACGTCAGTGTCCTTCTCAGTCCTTGTCGATTTTCGCGCTAGCTTTTTTAATATGGATAACTGCGGTAACTTAAACAGAGCACTGTAATATTCGGAGCGCAGATGACCTAGCGATATGCATTCATGGAAAACATCGTAGTTGTGGGTTAATTCAATAAGAGTAATTAAGTGATAAGTAAATCTAGTTGGTAAAGAGATATTGTTGGCTTGGTTAGTATAAATAAAAGTAATTTTGTCCGCTTCGATATTAATATGCGCCAGGTCGGGGTCTATCATTAAGTGTTAATATTCTCGATCTTTCATATAAACGGAACTAATAGGAATGAAAAACTGAAACCAGTATTAATTTTTATATATTTAACGAATGAGCTAGAGAAATGTGTTTGGTACAGATTTTTAGAACGCTATACTGGCTCATTTCATATGATAAGTGAGTGCTCATTTCATATGATATGAAATTATTTCATATGATAAGTGGCATCTGAAATATCAATGTAGGAATGTAATTGACACTTCCGAGAATGTGGTCCGTCCATAAAAGAAAGGGAGAGAGGGTGTCGAGACCAGTCTGTGGGTGATGGGGGAATGCGAAAGGAAGGCAGGGGTCGCTTGGCACAGAAACGGGTGGGGGTGGAGGCGCGGACTAATGGCATGTGAGTGCCAGAAAGGAGCAGGCGCTAGTTGCGGGGACGCGGTGTGGATGTTGGCTGCGCTTCATTGTGCTCTCGTCGCTTGTGTCCTGCGCTGCCGAAAGGCCCGGGAACCAAGCCCGAGCAGACAGGCTGAACTGCAGGTGGCACAAACAGCTATGCAAATAGGGATAAAGCTGGGGAGTAGATACCGTTCCATCGGTTCCCGTCTGCAATCGCCGTTGCCGACGGCCTTGTTCGCGCACCGGCCGCCAACGACGGCCCTCGTGCATCAAGCTACATGAAATACATAGACTGAAGATAGCTCTTGAAATATTAGAATCCGCGACGCATCGAAAAGAAAATGAAAGCAAAACGGGAACAGGAGTTTGCACGATGTACACCGGAGGAACAACATGTGCGATCGGCGAAGCATTGCGTAAAGAAAGCCGAAGATCGAATAAGAGACTAGGGTATCTTTTCAAATGTTGGGAGACAATGTTAACATGTAGACAGAATAACAAGGTATTAAATATTCGGCAGATCCCACGCCTTGTGGCATCTGTTTCATGCGAAGCAGTGAGCGAGGCTGCATTTTTTGTGTGTGGGTGTGTTGGGCCAAGCGTACGAAGTGGATCGACGTGTTTTTCTAAGTGCAGTAGTTGTGTACACATCGTCGTCTTACCAGGCAATAACTATTTTGAAAAATGTCCGTTACGAAAAGTTTCATGACAGAGCGGGCGCAGCAAATTAAAAAGCAAGGTACAACGCCAACTTGCTCGAAGCCTGTTTTGGAAAGCAGAATAGAGGAACGCTTTCTTATGGAGCGGTCGTAAGCTAAAACTGGAAGCGCCTAATATGCGGGAAATAGGACAATAAGAACAGATGAAAGCAACTGTAATAAACAGTAATGATTTTTTAAAATTAGCAAGTTAATTGGAGAGGCATTCGTTGATACTTTCGTCGAGAGTACTGAAATTCGCTCATTTTAGTGAAAAAGAAAGTTTTGAAAGACTGGCCGAAGTAGAGGTATCGATTTATAATTGTATGGAAAAGTTTCGCGCGTTTGCACTTGTTCGCGGCGCGGAGGTGTGTTTTTATCATAGAGCGGCTCGGCGAACCAGAGTACGTGGGAGTGCTTTTTATATTGACTTCTTTGTGATATTGTGTACTTTGTGTGGTCCGTTTAATTAGTGCTGCTCTGTCAAGTTGTCGTTAATTTTAGTATTGACTATGCGTAAGAACCTGGGTGTTCTCATGGACTGCCACCCTGTATGTAATTTATTGAGTATCTGTGGCTTCAGTGTCCTCAGTTTTCGTGTTTGTGGCATGACTTAGTTCTCATGTACTACTTTTTTGCTAAATATGCAGGAAGAAATCAGATGAATCCTTGCTCGTCAATGAATCTGATGGACGGTCCGTCGGGATGGTTTCCGGCGACTACGCTTCCTTCGTTTGTTGTGCATTCTTTGCAGCATTCTGGGTTCATTTCGACACGCTGCGCTAAAACTGAGCGCGTTGGTTTACGTGATCTGACTTGCTCTGTTTTTTGGTGGCCTTTGCATATTTGTTTCTTGTATTGCTTTCCCAAATGCTGGCCATGAACAGAAAACTGCAGCTTATTGTGTAATACGAAATAATAAGAACTCACGTGTTCTCTGACTTCATCTGCTAGAGGTCTGTGGATAAAACCAGTGACTCTGCAGTGTTTCGATGAGAATTCCCTTATGTAACCAACGCGTGACACGATCAGCATAGAGTGAAGAAACTGTAGCAGCGAAGCAAAGAGAAGAATATCCCGATCATCTCACTGAAATTCCGTCGGACGGAGTAAGGAGATTCGTAAATACTCCGGAGGTGACACGAAAAACTCCGGATAGCCGGAGTGAAAACAACGGCGAAAAATACTCCGAAGGTTGCCACGCGTCACTCCGGCCAGCCGGAGTGAAAGAACGGCAAAAAATATTCCGGAGGTGCCGCGCAAAAACTCCGGCCAGCCGGAGTGAAAGAACAGTGAAAAATACTCCGAAGATGCCACGCAATAACTCCGGCCAGCCGGAGTGAAGGAGCGGCAGAAACACTCCGGAGGCGCCACGCAATAACTCCGGCCAGCCGGAGTAAATGCTTACCGGAAGACCGGAGTATAAAAAACTCCGAATGGGGGGTCGCTAGAGGACAAGCATTTTACTCCACCTGGGAGTAATTTTTTTTTACAGTGTACAGAAGCATTAGAACACGTAATGGGCCGTCCTCTTGAGCGCCTTCTAGTGGGTCGCCTCTTCGCCTCTCGGAGAGCACGCCCCTCGTGCTCTTCGTGAGCCTGCTAAGCTCCCGGTCCTAGGCAGTCCGTGGTCCTGCCCTGAGCTTCCTATCCAAGTCGTGTCACCCTCACCGGTTCCTTCAAGGGTGTATACGTGCATCCTACTGCGGGGTGCGGCCGAATCGGGCGGTGCTCTTAGACATTGCAACTAATGTCTCTTCGTCTCCCGGCCAGGCATATTCTGCCTGGTCGGCTTCCCTTGCTAACAATGACTTGCCAATCGATCTTTTTTTGCGCAGTGGTGAACAGCGTTCTGTGGCCCTGGTTCCAACCAATGGGGAATCCATTCGCATGAAAAACCCGAGAATAATTCAGGAAGAGCTCGGAAGATAACTGATCATTTCAACTGATCACCGAGGTGCGTCAGTTTGGACGTGTGGCAGTCTGTGCTGCTCGCCGGACCAGCCTGCATCACAGACTTCT